>NW_003852402.1:17792219-17855840 GCF_000181295.1 Otolemur garnettii
CCACCCCTCCCTCCTTCCCTCTCTCTGCTAGTCCCTTCCCCACCCCTCACTCCTTCCCTCTCTCTGCTAGTCCCTTCCCCACCCCTCACTCCTTCTTTTTCTCTCTGCTCACCTCCTCCCCTTGTCATTAATTGTCCTCATATCAAAATTGAGTACATAGGATTCATGCTTCTCCATTCTGGTGATGCTTTACTAAGAATAATGTGTTCCACTTCCATCCAGGTTAATACAAAGGCTGTAAAGTCTTCATATTTCTTAGTGCCTGAATAGTATTCCATGGTGTACATATACCACAGCTTGTTAATCCGTTCCTGGGTTGGTGGGCATTTAGGCTGCTTCCACATTTTGGTGATTGTAAATTGAGCTGCGATAGACAGTCTAGTGCAAGTGTCCTTATGATAAAAGGATTTTTTTCCTTCTGGGTAGATGCCCAGTAATGGGATTGCAGGATCAAATGGGAGGCCTAGCTTGAGTTCTCTGAGGGTTCTCCATACTTCCTTCCAAAAAGGTCGTATTAGTTTGCAGTCCCACCAGCAGTGTAAAAGTGTTCCCTTCTCTCCACATCCACGCCAGCATCTGCAGTTTTGAGATTTTGTGATATGGGCCTTTCTTGCTGGGTTAGATGGCATCGCAGGGTGGTTTTGATTTGCATTTCTCTAATAATTAGGGACGGTGAGCATTTTTTCATATGTTTATTCACCATTCGTTCATCTTATTTAGAGAAGGTTCTATTCATGTCTCTTACTCATCGATATATGTGATTGTTGGCTTTTTTCCAATTTTATTTTTCTCTTTATGTGGCTCTGGATGAATCCAAATGATGTCTTGGAATTGGATATTATTTTCTCTGCTCTTGGATACTGTACTCATTTCCTTTGGCTGTTATAACAGATTTATCCAAATTTTGGCTTATGCCTGTGATCCTAGTAGTCCGGAAGGCTGAGGCAGGAGTATTGCTTGAGCTCAGGAGTTTTAGACCAGTGTGAGTTAGCAAGACCCTGTCTCTACTAAAAATATAAAAATTAGCTGGGCATTGTAGCTGGTGCCTGTGGTCTTAGCTACTTGGGAGGCTGAGGCAGGAGGATCACTTGCCTCCAGCAGTTTGAGGTTGCTGTGAGCTGGGCGGATGCCACAGCACTCCAGCCTGGGCAACAGAGTGAGACTCTGCCTCAAAACAATATATATATATATATATGTAACACAAAGTTAATGGCTTAAAAAAATCACAAACTTACTCTCTCACAGTTCTGGAGGCCAAGAGTCTGAGGTGAAGGTGCCAGCAGGGCTGAACTCGCTCCAAAGGTTTCAGGGGAGAAGTCTTCCTTCCCTCTTCCAGGCATCCCTCGCTTCTGGCCATGTCACTCTCATCTCTGTGTCTGTCCTCACATGACCTCTCATCCCCTTCTTTCTCTCCTCTATGTGTCTCTAATGAGGACACTTGCCATTGGTTAGAGGGCCCGTCTGGACAATCTGGGATGATCTCATCCCAAGATCTTTTTTTTTTTTTTGCAGTTTTTGACCAGGGCTGGGTTTGAACCCACCACCTCTGATATATGGTGCCGGGGCCCTACCCTTTTGAGCCACAGGCGCCACCTTCATCCCAAGATCTTTAACTTAATTACATCTGCAAGAGTCCTTGTCTAAATGAGGTCACATTCACACATCCTGGAGTTTATGACATGGCTTTACTTTTTGGGGGGCTGCTATTCAACCCACTGCAGATCCTGGGAGGTTTATTAGTTTAAACCCTCTGACATTCACAGGGCCCAGAAGTTCTTATATGAATGTCAAGAATGGACCTTCTTTGGGGCTGGTTTATGTGCCCTCTGCAGACCTAAGTTAATTCTATCAGGTTGTCCCCCTTTCTGCTTTTCCTTGGAACTATTGCTGTAAAACATAGGTCACCCTTTCCCGAACAGAAGCAGCGGCCTCTGATAAAGTAACACTCACAGCACTTCCTGGAGGATTATTTGCTGACACGGCTTTCTGAGTTCTGACCCTGGTGTTCCTGATGACTGAGCTCTGGGTTCCAGTCTGGGAGATTTCAGTGTTGCACCCTGAGAGGACGCTGGTGCCCACTCACGTCAGATATAACAAAATGATCATAATAGGTACCAACTTTGAGTTTTCTTTTACTGGTCCAGTCTGAAATCCAGGAAGGTATGAATATCCCCATTTTCAGATGAAGACAAAAACTCGGGGGAGGTAAGGCAACCTCTGACCAGGATATCTGATCTGGGAAAGGGGCTGTGAACCCAGTGCTGTGTGACTCCAAAGCTTGTAAGTTCTTCCCCCTCTTATATGTTGTCTCAGAGCAATACAGTCTAGAATAGTGTTTTCAACCTGTTTGATCTCATGGCACACTTGAACTTGAACTTACAGTTAAACTTCCATGCACACCTACATGATGTTGGTCAAAATAAAAGAGAAAAAAAAAAAAGAAGAAGAAACTTACTGTGCTTTGAATATCTTTCAAAAATAATTAATGATCTTTAATAATTTTCGCAGCACATCTAAGATCCTCTTGCGACACACCAGGGTGCTGTGGCGCATCGGTTGAAAATCACTGCTCTGGCGTGTCTATTAGTGGCAGTGGCAGATTCTGCTGGTGCTGGTCCCCTCCCTGGGCCTCGTCACATTCCTGGAGAGGGCTGACTTCCCGCTGCCCTATCTTATCTCCTTACCTGGTGCTTTATCCTAAGCTGCGGAGGGCTGTTCTGCAGTGCAGGACAGGTGAGAAGTGTCCAAATGGAGTGGGGTGGCAGCGGGGATGGGCTGGGTGGGTGAAGTGGAGGACAGGAGGGGCCATTGACCACAGGCCCCAGTAGATCCCAGCCAGTGACTGGTGAGAGTTGGTGCATGAACAGTCTAGCTCTCTGGAGGTACAATTCCGAGAGGTGTATCTTATACCAGGCTCCTTGTGCATACAAGCACTCGGAGTTTTGTTCAGAATCAGATTTTGATTCAGCAGGTCCAGGGTTGAACCTGAGATTCAGGGTTCCCAGCCAGCTCCCAGGTGATCCCAGTGCTGGTCGCTTTGTCTCAGAGCTACTTGAAGTGTGAGCCTTAGACCAGAAAGCAGTGGCGGGCCCTCCAGGCTTGCTAAGAATGCCCATTCCTGGGCCCCACTGAGGACCTCCTGAATTGGAATCTCTGGGGTGGGACCCTGGATGGTGCCTTAACCAGCCCCCCAGGGGACTCTGGGGCCCACTCATGTCTGAGAAGCTCTGCTCTATTCCCAGAGTTTCCCTGCAGGGTAAGTCCTTAGTGGCAGCAGGCTTGGAAAGTGCCCTGTTTTGCCCGCCTGCCTTGCCTTCCCAGCCTCACTTTTCTGATTCCCTGAGGGTATTTCTCATTGCCTCCCAAGTCCATGTGAACCCTATTTGTACTTGAACCCTGGTCTCAAAGTTGGCTTCTTTTCTGGAGAACTCCAAGGAGGGGGAGAGTTTAGATTGCACAATTGTCGACCATCATCACGTTGCAGTATCATATAGATGCTTTTAGCTGAGTGACACAAAACTTTGAATTTTGACTCTTAGGCTATGAGTTGGAATCAGCGCCCCTCTCCTACCACCTGGTGTGCAGTGCAGCCCCTTTCCCTTCGAGGCGGCTGTTTCTTTAGGCCAAATGTCACTTATATCTGGGGTAGGAAAACCACTTTGCCCTGTTTTTGCTAATACACTGGTTTTTGGAACCCAGGTGTGCCCATTTGTCTGTGGATTGTTACACTTGCTTTGGAGCTCTGTCCCCAGACCGGAGTGGTTAAGACAGAGCTCACATGGCCAGCAAGGTCCAAACTCTCTCCTCTCTGGTCCTTAACAGAAAAACTTCAGGGACTTCCTTAAAGCCACCCCACCTAGGAGAGCCTACTCCCGAGACTTCCTCCCGAGGGATTTTCTGACCCTTCCTGCTGTGGGTTGGTGTAGGGGGGAAGAGCACTGTACAGGGAGTCTGCATACCTGAAAGGGTCTGTCCCTTTCTACTGGGGGGAGCTTGGGAGAGCGACTTCCTTATAGCTCATCTATCTCCTCTGGAAAAATGATCAGCATTGTGCCAAACTTCCCGGATCACAAGAACCACCTGGGTGCTTACTAAAAGCAGATTCTGGGGCTCTGCTCCTGAGTACCGAGAGGAAGCCTGGAGTGGTGCCTGGGACACTGTACATTTGCCAAACACCAGTGGGGTTCAGGAAATCAACTTAAATGACTTCCAATGAAGTTAGAAATAGCGTAGGTGGCTCAGCGCCTGTAGCTCAGTGGTTAGGGCACTGGCCACATACACTGAGGCTGATGGGTTTGAACCCAGCCCGGGCCTGCTAAACAACAGTGACACTGCAACAAAAGAATAGCTGGACGTTGTGGCAGGTGCCTGTAGTCCCAGCTACTTGGGAGGCTGAGGCAAGAGAATCTTTTGAGCCCAAGAGTTTGAGGTTGCTGTGAGCTGTGACACCATAGCACTCTACTGAGGGCGGCATAGTGAGACTCTGTCTCAAAAAAAAAAAAAAAAAGAAATAGAAAGAGATAACATAGGTGAAATGGTTTCTTCTATTGATATACAAATGTTATGTACAAAAGTTTTTATGAATTTGACAATCCTGCTAGGGAAGGAGACTGAGACCATGGTTGTCTCTGAGCATTTCAGGAGGAGAATCGGAACTATCTTTCTAGAGGCTACAAAATGCTTCCTTGTAGACTGTGTTGCTCAGAGAAACTTTTTCTTTGTCTTAAGGGCTCAGTGCTATTGGTACTGTTTCCAAGGGATGGTGGGTAACTAAATGGAACCTGAAAGTCCTTCGTGTTCTTACATGAGTGCTTCTCCAAACTCTTCATTTCTGCCATCAGAAAGAGGTCAGATTAGAGCTGTGGTTCTCAACCAGGGCTGAGCCCCCCCAAATGGACATGTAACAATGGCTGGAGACACTTGGTTTTCACAGCTAAGAAAAGGGCCATTACCAGCATCTAGTGAGTCCCCTACAAGGGACAGGACAGGCTCTGTGACTAAGATCTGTCCAGCCCCAAATGACAATAGTGCTAAAGTTGAGAAATTTTGGTTTAGACCCATTTGCTCACCAAACACATTTTTTTTTTTTTTTTTGAGACAGAGACTCATTTCATTGCTCTGGGTAGAGTACTGTGGCATCATCATAGCTCACAGCAACCTCAACTCCTGGGCTCAGGTGATACTCCTGCCTCAGCCTCCCTAGGAGATGGGACTATTGGTGCCTGTAAGAAGCTTGGCTGGGTTTTCTACTTTTAGTAGAGACAGAGTCTCAAACTCCTGAGCCCTCGGTGTCCCAGAGGGCTAGGATTTAGGCATAAGCCACCACACGTGGCCCACCAACATTTTTGAAGATAAGTATTTGTACTGAATGCCAAATATTCCAACCTTAAACATTGTCTCTTTAGTGAAAACTTTCCAAATTTCCCTTGATCCCCACCCTTCTCTTATAACGAGTAACCCTATTCATACTCTGTGGCAATTCTTTGTCTTTTATTCTTACCCACCTATGGCTTTTTTTTTTTTTTTGAGACAAAGTCTCACTATGTCACCCTATGTAGAGAGCTGTGGTGTCACAGCTCACAGCAGCCTCCAACTCTTGGGCTGAAGCAATTCTCTTGCCTCTGCCTCCCAAGTAGCTGGGACTACAGGCACCCACCACAATGCCTGGCTATTTTTTTGTTATAATTGTCACTGTTGTTTGGCAGGCCCCAGGTGGGGTTCGAACCCACCAGCCCCGGTGTATGTGGCTGGTACCCTAGCCACTGAGCTATAGGGCTTGAGCCGTCAACTATGGCTTCTTAAAGTAAGTATTGACAGCAATTCATTATTGTGGCTTTTTATAAACAGATCTAAAGTAGAGTCAAATTTATTCTCAGATGGATCTAAAGGGAAAAACTCAAGACAGGAGAGTCTCTCTCTGATGAAGAGAACAAAGAAAGCCACAGTATTGAGTGTATTGGCCTGAGGTTGCAGAACAGAACTGGAGAGGGATCTACCCAGATCCCTAGTTCAGCCTGTTCTTCACTCTGGTGTTCACACTATAGCTGAAATGAGCAAAGCAAGTTTACTACAGCATCTAACCCAACAAACACAATTCCTTATACCAAAACAGAAGAAGTAAATGAAATTTCCCATAACAAATGCAATCAAGCAAACAAGGTCAAGGTTACCTTTATTCCATGAGAGATAACAATAAACTGTTTAAGTTAAAAAAAAATCAGCATATCACAGGAGAATTTCTTGCAAAGAAGCCAGGACTCAACATGATGATAAGATAAAAACTCAGTACAAGTATAAATCTCACTTGAAAGAATCCTCACCCTAACTAGACTTAGGCATTTATTTTTATTATTTTAATTGTGTCTGAAAGAACCAAGAGTTATAAATATATATAGAAAATTTTGAGAAAGAAGAGTAATAAGGAAATGCTTGTCTGTTTAGACACTAAAATAGTGTATAGAGTTATGATAGTTAAAATATATGGTATTGAAATCAGAATCAATAAACAGTCTCTGAAATAGTTTTCATTTATGATGAAGAAAGAAAAAAAAGAAGGCGGGCATGGTGGCACATGCCTGTAATCCTAGCACTTTGGTAGGCTGAGGTGGGGAGGATTGCTTAAGGTCAGAAGTTTGAGACCAGCCTGGGACAGAGTGAGATCCCCGATACCCCCTGTCTACAAAAAATAGAAAAATGAGCCTGGCATGGTGGGACTTCAGCCTGTAGTCTGAGCTACTTGGGATGCTGAGACAGGTGTATGGCTTGAGCCCAGGAGTCTGACTATGCAGTGAGCTATGATGACAGCAGTGCCCCCTACTGACTGAGTGAGACCTTCCCTTAAAAAAAAAAAAAAAAAAAAACGAAAAAAGAAACAAAAAGGAGAGACACAAGCAAAGGTTTGGATTCAAAATTCTCGAGAAGAGGAACTGTTTGAGGGTAGGGTGGGGAAAGTGAAGCTATAGCAGCTCACCACGTGCCGTAATAAAAACTAAGTTCTTGGGTGCTCAAGTTTGAATAGCAAATAAAATAAGTATAGAAACAATGTACCTAAATACTTAACTCATTATAGAGAGAAGATTTCTAAGAATAAAAAAAGTGAAAAAAGTACTAAAAAAACTTTAGATTTGAGATTTGCGATGTGGGCTAATCTCACTGGAGTTAGGACATATCTGAGTGGTTTTGATTTGCATTTCTCTGATGATTGGGGCCAGGGAGCATTTTCTCATACATTTGTTGACCCTTCATCTGTCATCTTCGGGGAAGTTTCTGCTCAGGTCTCTTGTCCACTTATAAATAGGGTTGTTTGCTCTTTTTGCTCTTTTCTTTATTTTTTTTTGAGACAGAGTTTTGCTTTGTTGCCCTCGGTAGAGTGCCAAGGTATCATAGCTCACAACCTCAAACTCTTGGGCTCGAGCAATCCTCTTGCCTCAGCCTTTCTAGTAGCTGGGACTATAGGTGCCCGCCACAGCTTCTGACTGTTTTTAGAGATGGGGTTTTGCTCTTGCTCAGGCTGGTCTTGAACTCCTGATCTCAGGCAATCCACCCGCCTCAGCCTTCCAGAGTGCTAGGATTACAGGCCTGAGCCACTGCACCCAGTCTGCTTGCTCTTTTCTGGTTGATTAATTTGAGTTCTCTGCAGATTGTAGTTATCAGCCCTTTGTCAGATTTACAGCATGCAAATATCTTCTTGCATTAGGAAGGCTGTCTGTTTGAAGGGAACACTTCTGTACTGCTGGTGGGATTGCAAACTAATGCAACCTTTATGGAAAGAAGTATGGAGAATTCTCAAAGAACTAAAAGTGACTTTCCATTTGACCCCACAATCCCATTACTAGGGATCTACCCAGAAGACAAAACCTTTTACCACAAGGACATTTGCACTAGAATGTTTATTGTAGCTCAATTCACAATTGCCAAGATGTGGAGTCAACTGTAGGGCCCATCAACCCAGGAATGGATTAACAAACTGAGGTAGACGTAGACCATGGAGTACTATCCAGCCATAAGAAAAGATGGGATTTTACATCTTTGTGTTTACCTGGATGGAGTTGAAACACATTCTTTTTAGTAAAGTATCTCAAGAATGAATAAACAAGTAGCCAGTGTACTCAATACTAAATATGAAGCCAAAATATGAACAACTATAAGCCCATAGGTAAGAAAAACACAAGTATAGTCTTGCAAAGTGGGGTGGAGAGGAGGAGGAGGTAAAAAGGGATGAGGAGGGCAATTGGAGGAATCTCACCTAATGTGCATACTGTAAGGGTGTTCAGCACGCCCCTTGGATGAAGGGCTCAACTACAACTTGAACTTGACCTTAGAAATGAAAACAATGTAAGCTAAACATTTGTACCCTCATATCAATCTGAACTAAAAAAAAGAAAACTTTAGATAGTTGTTATCTACTGAAGTTTATAATTAAAGGCAAAAAATTGTTATCTATAATTAAAGGCAAAAATTGAGGCAAAAATATTACAATGTAACAAGGGTTAATATCCATAATATCTGAACTAATATGGCATTACTAAGAAAGCAGTAATATCCTAATAGAAATATGGGGTAAATAATACATAACTAATAAATATACCATGTTGTTGGATATATATGATGTTATTTGATAAACATAAACACACAAAAGGCTAACTTTATGAGCTATCAAAGAAATATAAATGTAAACCAGGTGGCACAATTTTCCAACTATAAAATTTTAGGCAAGGTTTTAAAAATAATAATTTTTTTTTTGCCAAGGTATAATGAATGTATGTGCTTACACTTGGCATAGTTATAAATTGTAACTAGGTTTTTGGAATCTAATTCATCAATATAGGCTTATACCAAGAGCCTTAAAGAAAAGAAGAAATTTTGACCCAATGATTATGCAAACATGTTCATATCAGATTATTCATAGTAGGAAAAAGGGGGGGGGTTTAAGTGCTTCCCAATATATTAGGATGAAGAAATACTCTTTTTTTTTTTTTGAGACGGAGCCTCAAGCCATCCCCCTGGGTAGAGTGCCATGGCATCACGCTCACAGCAACCTCCAACTCCTGGGCTCAAGTGAGTCTCCTGCCTCAGCCTCCCAAGTAGCTGGGACCACAGGTGCCCACCACAACGCCTGGCCATTTTTTGGTTGCAGCCATCATTGTTGTTTGGCGGGCCCGGGCTGGGGATTCGAACCCGCCACCTTAGGTGTATGTGGCTGGTGCCTTAGCCGCTTGAGCCACAGGCGCTGAGCTGATGAAGAAATACTCTACAAAGATTGGAAGAACATTTCATAAGCTTCAAGACAGGTTTTTTTTTTTATTGTTGGGGATTCATTGAGGGTACAAGATGTGTCAAGACTGAGAATCCACCCCTCCTTCCCTCTCTCTGCTTTTCCTTTCCCCTACTCCCAGTGTTATTAATTGTCATTAATTGTCCTCAAATCAGGATTGAATACATAGGATTCATGCTTTTCCATCCTTGTGATGCTTTACTAAGAATAATGTGTTCCACTTCCATCCGGCTAATACAAATGCTGTGAAGTCTCCATTTTTTACAATGGCTGAATAGTATTCCACGGTATACATGTACCACAGCTCGTTAATCCCTTCCTGGCCTGGGGGGCATTTAGGCTGTTTCCACATTTTGGCGATTGTAAGTTGAGCTGCGATAAACTGTCTAGTGCAAATGTCCTTATGATAAAAGGTTTTTTTTCCTTCTGGATAGATACCCAGTTCAATTTGTGTATTTTTTAAATAGAAAAACGCACACAATTGAAAACTCAGAGCCCTGGGATTTTAAGTACAGTTTAGTTCCAAATAAGTCAAATGTATTCTTTTTCTGTTTGTATAAAACGAGATGAACAGACGTAGAAAGGACTGAAATAAAAGGGAATCCTCCAAAATATTCCTGCTGTATCATCAGTGGACGGTGTTATACGATTTGATTTTTCTTTTTTCATACTTTTTTGTATTTTTGTTATAAGCAAATATTTATCACACATATAACGAAAAGAATAATTTCTAAAAGAAAGGTCTGATATCATGAAATCACAGAATTACTGAAGCATCGTTTCTCAGAGGAAACATCACTATTTGGGGGGGACGGAACAATGAGACTCAGAGAGTAAAATTGCCTCAAAAGTACAACAGCAGCTTCAGCAGCACTTCTGGAAATAGCTTTTAAAGAAAAAAAAAGGAAAAAGTGCTTGTTAGAGCCTCATCAGCCATATGAAAAGCAGCTGAAAACTCCAAGAGATCTTTGTCATTTGTGTGAATGTCATTTTATGTGGATGCCTTGAACATTGGTATATTAAATGCTCGAATGGGTAATTAAAAAAAAAATGACTGGAATTCTGAGCGAAAAGCTGAGTTTTAACACTGATCTGCCCATAATCAGAAAATCCACTTAAGCACAACTTTTTTTAAAGCGTTACCTTAAACTTATCAATTGCTTGATTTGTTTTTATTAGCTGATCATGGTCCCTTTTTCCTTTCTCTTCCTTCACCCTTTTTCTTTCTTCCTCTCTGCCTTCCCTCACCAACAAATAAGGAAAGTCATTTATCTGCCAGGCACTGTACTAGGAACTGGGGAATGTATTATAAAATGACAGAATACATAAAAAGATTTACATACCCGCACGTGCATGTAAAGCTAGTGAAATCTGAATAAACTCCGTGGGTTACATGACGTCCATTTCTTAGTTTTGATCATGGACTATAATTTAGGGGCTGCCATTGCAGGAGGCTGAGACGTATACACAGGACCTTCCATACAGTTTAAGAAACTTACTATGAATCAACAATTGGTTCAAGTAAAAAATTAGAAAAATCTCAAACTAAAATAACCCAACCTAGTAAGTCGTGTAACAGACACGTACACAATGTGACAGAAACACTGAAGGGAGGACTGTGAGATTTTACAGCTCCTTATGGAACAAAAAAGGAAACTAAAGGAAGGGTCTGAAGGCTGTAATAATAAACAGTGACACAGGGAATGTCACCGGTGTTGTAGAACTAGGGGTTCAGCAAGAGCTAGAAAAGCAGGAACAGTTGTGGACAGGACCAACGAGGCGAGGTTATCTGCTGCAAGAGTAGTTTCACTCTTGAAATTTTACAGGTGTTGTGGCAGGAAGCGACTCTCCCGAGAACTCAGATTCTTTTCTTCCGAATCTTGGACCCAAACCAGTAGTCCCCACTGTTCCCAAAGGTGTGCTCACAGCATCTTGCCACTAGATGGCAGTGTAACACAAGCCATTCCCATCAACGTTGCGCTGAGCACCTGTTGTTGGAGAGATGGCGTCATCTCCACTTTGTCCTGATCGGCGCGGCTACGCTAACGCTTTACGCTCATTATATGTAGTAAAATGTGCTCCAAATATAAATTTGAAAAGATGACGCGAAGATAAAGTAGACAAGTCCCACCAGATGTCTTTATTCCATCAATAGCTACTATCCTAAAGCACAATATATACTTAATTCGTTCATAGTTAAGGAGAGTATATCCATGATTGCATTTCAAATGGTCTTCTTGATAATTTCATCTTCTTAAAATCTCTTTCTTTCAACTATTAGATGGTCACTGTTTTTATCTTATAATGTGGCTGGCTGACGCCCCAAGCATTTGCTGTTGTTTACAAGCATGAGTTTGAATTATAGTCAACTGCCATTTTGTTAATGTAAAAACTGAGCAAATGTTGATATTTTCATGTGGTTTAACCTATAGCTGCATCATTTGCACTATCTTCAGTTTGTGTTTTCTTTGGCAGAATTTTTTGTTTTAACCACTTGTCCAGTTTGGAAGAATTGACTAATTAACATAACATATATGTCTGCTGACTGGACCCACAACTGTGATAGGTCACAATACGCTCAACGGGAAGGGCCTTAGCACCTGCACGTGGAGAAACTCTTTGTCCTCCTTCAAAATTCCTCACTTAACCTGATGTGACCGCTGACACCCTGCCATATGCCCCTGGCGAGGGCCCAGTGTAAATTCAGATTTTTATTTTTTATTCAGATTCAATTTTATTTTTTCCCTCATATTTAGGGACAAATATATATAGGGTATCCATAAATAACTGTATATAAGCTATTTGGACACCCTTTATACAAGCTATTTGGGCAACATCTTTTTTTTAACAATACAATGGATTATCTTACAGTCCAACTCACTCATTTAAAAAAATGAGGAAACAATCCAAGACAAGCCTATTTACCTTAGTTTCACACAACGTGGAATCACATTGCACCACTCAACACCACACCAGTGCGTTCCATTACACTTAAAGTGGAACAGGGGAGAAGGCTTTTTAAAAGTGCTGGTATTGGCTTCTCTACTAGAGACCTGTGCTGTCACAGTGTGCGAATCTTATTCCATTGTCTCCAGAGTTCTGGAAATCTCTGGTTCAATATGAAAATCAGAGATTTAGAATGTAGTTCTTTTTATCATTCTTGCCTTGGAAGAATTGGTGCTTCAGAAAACCTTGCCCGTCATCTTCCAGCCCCCAGATGACATGTCTTCTCCCTCTCTAGGTTGTATGCGTCTTGAAGGAGTAGCCAGGTCTAATTTTTGTTTCTATTCCTTGGGTGGTTGACTTAATGCCTGACACATAGGAGGTGATTTAATAAAATTATTACTGAGGTATGTGGAATTTCTGAGTAAGACATTTAAATTTAGACAATCATGACTTGCAGTCAAGGT
Organism: Otolemur garnettii; assembly: GCF_000181295.1. Classification (NCBI taxonomy): domain Eukaryota; kingdom Metazoa; phylum Chordata; class Mammalia; order Primates; family Galagidae; genus Otolemur; species Otolemur garnettii. The sequence continues at coordinate 17,804,904 of NW_003852402.1, forward strand.
TGTTTCTTCAGTGGATACCACTGGGGGCTTTTCTGAGTTATGGTTCTCTCAGCTTAGTCTGATAAAACTTTCTGCAATAATGGAAAATGTTCTAAATCTGAGTTGTTCGGGTCACTAGCTGCTGACCACAAATGTGTATTGATCCCTTTAATTATTGCTAATGAGATTAAGAAATTTAATATTGATCTTCTCTAGTTGATATGGCGCTGTATGGCTAGTAACTACCACCATGTTGGAGAGGAAAAAGATCTTTTTCTTCCTTCTTTCTGTGTTCTTGGCTGGGGCCCTTGTAACAAAAGATAGATTAACAACAAAAAAAGTAAACACATTTATCTTATATAAGTTTTACCTGACACTTAAAGGCCTTAATAAGGAAATGAAGATCTGAAGAAGTGGTTAAGCCTGGACATATTTAAGCAAGTAGGTTTGGAAAGAATGAAGAGTCATAAAAGAATGTGATGGGTCAAAGGAACAGACTAAGTGTGATAAACCGGGAGAAAACTTAGCAAGGCCTGTTCATTTGAATTCCTCTCTATGTCCCTAGGTCTTTAAAGACAAAGATGTTCCTTTCCTCCGGTTATTAGGAAGACACCTCTCACACAAGGGTTTTGTGGCTTGCTTTAGGCGAAGGTCAGAAATTCCTTCCTGTACCTGCTTTTTAAATAATTCCTTCAGCATAAAATATTCAATATACCAAGGTACCATGTTTTGGGAGAGCATGTCCTAAACCCCATCATTCAGATGGAAAATCTAGATGATAAATCATTAAGTTCTACTATGTTCAAACTTCAGAATCCTTCATTTCTTCTATAATGACTTCCATCAAACACCTCACCTTTTTGTATCATCTCACCATCAGGTGACTGAAGTTCTATTTCCTCCCATGTTCTCAGACCTCTTAAAATACCCCCCAAATATTCTTTATCCTAAGTAATTATTTTGTTTCATCTTAAGCCAGCACACTGTAACCCTTCGGACTGGTTTCATGGAAGACAATTTTTGCATGGATTGGGGGAGTGGGGGTGGGGTCATTAGGTTTTCACAAGAAGTGCTCAAGACAGGTCCCTCACATGCAGAGTTCACAGAGGGTTTGTGCTCCTATGATAATCTAATGCTGCTACCGATGTCACAGGAGGTGACATGAGTGACAGGGAGCAGCTGTAAACACAAATGAAGCTTCCCTCACTCACCAACTGCTCACCTCCTGCTGTGTAGCCAAGTTTCTACCAGGCTCAGGGGTTGAGGACTACAGACTTAAGCAACAAATTTACACAAACTCCAAAAGAAACCAGAAAAGAAATAATTTTAAAATAGAATTGATTCTGTCATCCCTTTAGGGAAGATGTGTCCCAGATCCATTCCAAAGGAGCACTGACAGAACCATCTGGTCAGACACTCAAGCTCAGTGAGTCCACACATACTGGCTCTTCTTTAGATTTGTAATGTAATTAAAAAATATCTATACCCCTTACAGTGCCATTTAAAAAAGTTAGTGTTGAGCCACGACATGCTGAGTTTCCTTGATTGAATTCCTGTGTAGTCACCAGTTTACCTTCTCCCCATTCTTTAGTGCTTGGCTTCATTCTCATGTCCTCAGGATGACCTTTGTGTCCTCCATCATAATCCTCCATCCCAAGGATGCTTCCTCTCAGCATTCAAAAGTCTCACAGAGTTGTTGTAAAGACAAATAATGTGTAGTCAGCACTCAGTGCCTGAAGTGCAGAAAGCACTCAACAACTATCAGCTGTCTCTATTCCTAAACTAGAGGAACCCTGTCCAGATGGAGGAGCTGAGCCACAGTGAAGTTCACCAAAATTGAGCGTTGGGATGAAGACTTAAGGCAAAGTCAAAAATAGAAGAAAGAATTCCAAGGTCGTAAATAGACCAAGGCAGGTACTGTGAGTGGTGAGTGGTCTAGAATGTAGAAAATAGAAGGAGGCAGAGGAAGTGGTTCAAGTCTGAGTCTGAAAAAGGGAAGAGAGTGCTGTGGGTGCACATCAATAGCAATTTAAAAGACCTTTGTAAGATCATCAGGTTCATCCTTTTATTGTTGGGAAAGGTAATGCCTAAAGTATCAACATATTTGTCCTATTTTTTTTTTTTTAGACAGAGTCTCACTTTATTGCCCTCAGTAGAGTGCTGTGACATCACAGCTCGCAGCAACCTCCAGTCTTGGGCTTAGGCGATTCTCTTGCCTCACCCTCCGGAGTAGCTGGGACTATAGGCACCTGCTACAATGCCTGGCTATTTTTTTGTTGCAGTTTGGCCTGGGCCATGTTTGAACCCACCACCCTCCGCATATGGGGCCGGCACCCTACTCACTGAGCCATAGGTGCTGCCCGATATATTTGTCCTATTACTTTTAGTCTCTGCCCATAGATTTATTAAGGTTTTACATATTTTGAAGAATATTATTGTACATTTCATTAACTTGTATATATTCCCTCTTTATTTAGTCTTTTTCCCCTTACTTTCTCTCACCATTTATCTTGCCTTTTTTAGCTATTCTGAAGTAGTCAAATAGTTGTGTATATATCCTGTTACATTTTATGCTCATCTAAGCATGTACAAACATGCATTTTTGTATTTAACAAAAATGGAATATACCTGCACCTGCTTTAATTGTTCATTAAAAAAGTCTGGAATATGTGCTAGAGTTGGTGTCTATACTCATTCCCCAAATAAAACAAACCAGTTTCTGTTTCTGAAAGGATAGTGGGGAAGATATCCTGACTTACTCTCTCAGTGAAGTAATCAAATTCAGAATTTAAAAAACTCCAAAAATGCACTAATGAGGTGGTAGGTGGGAAAGGGTCCAAACAGCTAAACAGATTACTGAAGACACATTTATTTTGAGGGCATTTGCTGAAACCCCAGTGAATTTCCGTTTTTATTTTCATGCATCATAGGGACCGGGGAAAGGAGAAAAACTGCTGGATTCCATTCAAATTGGGATGTACAAGGGGAGACCTCAAATACAGCTAGGAACTCAAAGGCTCCTAGGCTAAGTAGATTAGGGTGAACTAAAAGTAAACTTGGAAGTCCCTTAAGCAGGGAACAATGAGGAAAATTATTCACCTTGCTCCTAAAGAGAGAGAGACAATCAATGGGTAAGATAGATTCTAACAGTGAATTAGATATAGTGAAAAAGAGAATTGATAAATTGAAAGATAGGCCCAAAGAAAATAGCCAGAACGAAGGATAAAGAAACAAAGAGATTTAAAAAAATGTAAGAAAAGTTAGGAAACACAAAAGATAAACTGAGATGATTTTAAGTTTGGCATTTTAGAAGAAGAGAAGAAAGATATGAGGGAGATGGAAGGTTTGACAGAATAATAGCAGCATTTCCCAGAAGTGATGAAAAGCATTAATCCTCATTTTCAGGAATTCAATCTATCCCAATCAGGGTAAATAAAAAACATGACACCCGGAAACATCACAGTAAAATTTTAGAACCTGCAAAGACAGAGAAGGTTTTAAAAGCGGCCAGAGAAAAATAGACTACTGGTCTACAAAAGAATGGTAATTAGAAGAAAATTGACTTCTGAACAGCAACATTGAAAGTCAGAAGACAGTGGAAGCTTTTGGAGGTACAGAACAAATGACTGTCAGTCTTCCAATAGTTAAAAAGAGACATTTTTAGGAAGAATAAAAATTAAGGTACTTTGCCACCACCATTTTTAGGAAGAATAAAAATTAAGCTACTTTCTTTCTGATGAAGAAATTAATTACTTTAAGTATTATTAATTTAATAATTACTCATATTAATGGAATTAAAAGGAAGTACTTGAGGAATAATAAACATGTTCCCTGATAAAAGGCTCTTATACAGGGTGTCCACAAAGTTTGTGTTCAATTCTTGTACATGAACTTTATGGACACCCTGTATAAAAGGAGAAACTATTAAAAAGTTATAAATATCTATCTGTGTATACCTATGTATACACACATGCACATACACATCTAAAATGCACATGAATCGTATACAAGATTTATGGTGATAAGCTGTGACGGAATTAAGTATGTGGGGCAACAATACTAGGGGGACTGAGAAGTGGGTGATTGTATTAAAGTGCTTCAAGCATTTTGGATTGCATGGAAAGAGAACAGGTACAGTCATGCATTGCTTAGGGACGGGGATACATTCTAAGAAAGGCATTAACTAATTTCATCATTGTCAGAACATCATAGACTATAGTTACACAAAGCTAGATGGTATGCCAACCATGCACACCTACGCTTTATGGTACAGCCTATTGCTCCTCAGCTCCAAACCTGTGTAGCATATTATTATACTGAATACTGCAGGCAATTGTGACACAGTGGTATTTATCTAAATGTAGAAAAGGTACAGTAAAAATATGGCATAAAAGATAAAAAAAATAGGGCACTTACCATGAATGGAGCTTGTAGGACTGGAAGTTGCCTTGGTGAGTCATTGAGTGAGTGGTGTGAACATGAAGGCCTAGGATGTTACTGTACACGACTGTGGACTTTACACACACTGTACACTTAGGCTACACGAAATTTACATGTTTTTTCTTTTTTCAGCAAGAAATTAACCTAGGTTTAGTGTAACTTGTTTTACTTTATAAACTTTTAAAGTTGTTTGTGACTTTTTGACCCTTTTGTGATGACACTTAGCTTCAACATAAACATGTGGTGGTACTGTTTTTTTTTTTAGAGACTGAGTCTCATTTTATCGCCCTCAGTAGAGCACCATGGCATCACAGCTCACAGCAGCCTCCATCTGGGCTTAGGCGATTCTCTTGCCTCAGCCTCCTGAGTAGCTGGGACTGTAGGTGCCCGCCATAACACCCAGTTATTTTTTGTTGCAATTTGGCCGGGGCTGGGTTTGAACCCGCCACTCTTGGTATTTAGGGCTGGTGCCCTACTCACTGAGCTATAGGCACTGCCCAACGTATGGTACTTCTTTATATCCTTTTATAAGCTTTTTTTTCCTATTAAAATTGTTTTATTGTTTGTGGTTCATTGAGGGTACAAAGAATTAGGTTACACTAGTCGCATTTGTTAGGTAAAGTACTTCTTAGAATTGTGTCCTGCCTCCAAAAGGTGTGCCATACACTGGAACCCAGGACTGCCTCCCTCCTCTCCTCTTTCCTGCTCTCTGGTTTCCCTGCCCCTGCTTTCAGTTGATTTGAGTTTTTATCCTATGTGAGTATGTATTAGATCGTCTACTGGCTTCATATTAGAATTGAGTGCATTGGATTCTTGCTTCTCCATTCTTGCGATACTTTACTAAGAAGAATATGTTCCAACTCCATCCAGGTTAATATGAAAGATGTAGAGTCCATCTCTTTGAATGGCTGAATACTATTCCATGATATACATATACCACAGCTTATAAATCCATTCCTAGGTTGGTGGCATTTAGGTTGTTTCTACATCTTGGTGATTATAAACTGAGCAGTCTAGTGCCAATGTCTTTATGATAAAATGATTCTTTTTTCTTCTGGGTAGATGCTCAGTAATGGGACTGCAGGATCCAATGGGAGAGAACCACAGTTATCTCCAGCTCCAGATGTTCAGATCTGGACTCACTCCTCTCATCCACCCTCATTCTGTGTTCCTCTCTCAGAGGAGGTCCTATCACCCCTCAGTTGCTCAGATCAGAAAGTTGAGGGTCATGACTGACTCTTACTCTTGACCTCTTACGGACCCCTCCCCACTCCCATCTCCAATCCAACCAACCACCAAGTCCTATTGGTTCTCAGAATTATTATCTTATTATCTCTTAAATCTACTTTTCTCTAGCCCCACTGCTATTTGCAGTTTAGGCCCTTGACATCTCATGCTTGGGTTCTGGCTGTGGCTTCCTGTAGTTTCTCATCTTCCAACCCCCCTCTCTCCAATCCATTTTCCAAGAGGTAGCTGTTTTAATTTCTCTGAAGAATAAATCTCATAGTTATGCATGATGATTCTCTCATGTCTTTAGAATACCATCTCAGCTCCTTGGCCTGGCATACAAAGCTTCAGTGATCTGCTGACCTCTAGAGCTTCTCCCACCCTTATATTAAATATTAAACTTTAGGCTTGAGAGAAGCAGAATCCCCTGAATGTCTGGTCTTGTCACCAGACTATTACCTCATCATTTCTATCGGAGGCATCTTCCCTTCCCCTTAGATATGTGAACTCTACCAAAACCTTCAGGATTTAGCTTCTCAATCCTTCCTTGTGGGAATATTGCTCTAAAATATTGAGCTTTCTAGTCCCCCAAATTCTGGGAGAGGACACAAGACTTCCAGGTTAGAGACAGGGAAGGCTTACTACTCACAGAAACAGCAGTTTTCAGAGTATCATCATTTCCTTGCCCTGGTTCCCTGAGATCTCCTTCCACCGGGCGAGGTGGTGAGGGACAGGTGACACCTGCACATGCAGTGGGTTATATTACAGAGAAGAAAACTCCTGAGCTTAGAGAACTTGAATCTTTTATAATGGGTTGCAAGCAAACCTGCCCAACATTCACTCTGGGGAAAGACATTATTATCTTTATTATCCTGAATTATCAACAAGTTTGCCCTTTCTTCTGGAGGGAAATGCTACTTCTGTTTGCCAAGGCTGTTTGCTATACAAACATTCTTGAAAAGATAGTCTGAGCAAAAGAGCAGTTAGTGCTTCTGGTCAGGAGTTATGCAGAAATTTGAGACGGCCACAGCAAATTGTCTTACACCTTTTATTGTGGGTTACTGTGATTGCTTATTCATTTTACATTTTCTGCATTTGTACTGTAAAGTTTTTTTAGGGCAGAAGACAGTCTCGTTCCATTGCTATGTCTCTAGAATAGTGACTAGCGCTTAGTAAATGTGAAGTAAGTATGTGTGGAATAAATGAATGAATGAATGAATGAATGAACTTCCTCATTCTACTGTGACATAAAGTTGGGGTCACTCTTCATAACGGAGGCTGAAGTAGTACCCAGGAAGCGGGGGATTTCCCTAATGGGTCATGGGTTCTTTGGGTCCTGCTTGGCAGGTATTTGGGAGCACAATTTGGGGTAGAAGTGGCAATTATGAAGTGTTCAATGTTCTCCACTTTTCCTCTTCTTTCAGAACGTGTAAGCACGTAAGCCTCTGAGTAATTTCCGTGGTATTTATTTGACTCTATCTCTAGGCTGACAAGTAGCATATTTTTTGGTCTCAGAAAAAAATTTTAAATAGCCATCAAAGAATTTTGATAAAACTGAAAGGTGTAAACAATGGCACCCAGAGACAAGGCCACCATGGAGATGTTCAGGCGGTTTATTAAAAAAAGGGGAGGGTGACCCATCTGGGCAGTGCAAAGGTGGCATCTGCGTTCCAGGGACAGTTAGAGGCCACTTTTATGTGGGGCTACAGGGAGTGGTCAAATTCCATAGCTTGCCTGGAAAATTGGGGTCTTTTGGCCCCCCCACTTCTCGGGGGGTGGGCTAGCCAAAGCCTTTGTGTCTTTGTTTTAGGAGAGAAGGAGGAGGGGAAAGGGTTCATGTGAGGCTGCCTTAGGCCCCCCAACAAAAACAATAACACCAACTAGAATATAATTTCCACAAAGATAGCTTTTTTTAGAGATAATAGGTCCTTAACCCCTTTTCTGTTGACTGAATCTATGGTTTATCTTACAAGGGTACAAGTGAATCTTTCTAAAAGTAGAATATAAACGTCTTAACACAATAACTAAGAAAATGACATGAAGGCTATGTTAACCAGTTTGATGAAAATATTTCAAATTGTATATGAAAACACCACACTGTACCCCATGATTGCATTACTGTACACAGCTATGATTTAATAAAAAAAAATTCGTTAATCACTCACTACATCCTAAGCATGTGGCTAATATGCTTCATGTAATTTGCACAACGACCCTATGAAGCAGCTACTTATGCTCATTTTGCAGATGAGAAAACTGAGGCTTAGAGAAATTAAGACTTGTGCATGACTGTGCCGATGTGGGCTAGTGTCCAAATGTAGGCAGTGACTTCACACAAGGAGAGTGCCGGGATTGAAAGGTTATCATTTAGGGCAGCTCAACCTGTGGGTCGTGACCCCTTTGTAACAATGAAAATACATCACTGCATTAGGAAGGTTGAGAACCACTGATTTAGGGGGATGGAGAGTAGAATATTAACCTATGTTCTGTATTTTCAGTTGCTCATTATCTGATCCTGTGACTTGAAAATGTGTAGCTTAAGAGGTTATGTGTGATTGGCTAAAATCAAATGGCTGATACTGGAAAAACATTTTGCCCTACAAAAATGTCAATATCATATATTTCAAGGTAAAAGACACATTGTAAACATCATCTCAGAAAATGTTGCTTTCCAAAAGTAGCTTCAGAAACATTAAATATCCCGGGTACCACGTGTGCTTTGGTTCCCCAGACCAGGCCTGGCTGGCAGTTTTACTATTTGCATAGACCCAAGGGTCATCCAGAGTGTGTTTTTATGGAAAATGGGGACTAGGGAGTGTTTCTGAACTGGGGTCCCATGAAAACCCAAAGAACAATGAACAAGAGTAATAATGAAGATCACAGCGGCTGCTGCAGACACCAAACCAGTGAGAATCAGATTAGCTGGAAGGTCTGTTGGGGGGTAGTATCGATAGTAACCTTTATACTGTCAGAATGAATTCCCGACCAGAGAGGGACAGTTTAAGAAAATTCAAGCTCCCCAAACTAATTTACTGTCTTCAGCAATGACGAATTCCCATAGTATTCAGTAAGTATAGCAATTATTGGGTTAGAGGACACAACCACCATTGTTGCGAAAAGTTAATATTCTCCACTAAATATTCATTTACATCATTAGTATTATGAAATGCAGCCAGAAAATGTTTAGGCGCTCACTCTGTTGGTGGAGTCGGTCTGAAAGGACTCCCATTCTGTGGAGGGCTGAACCGCAGGGTGAACCCTGGTGTGATTGGCACTGATTCCAGTCCTGCCAGCAGAAACACAATTCCCCGTTGTCTGTGTGATCTGGGCTTCACCTTGCCTGTGGGGCAAGACTGTTTTGATGTGATCTCTTTGAAGACTCAACTCTGTGCCTGCCCCTGTGGTTAGAGGAGGCTGGCAAGCTTGACACTTCTGTAACGGCTGCAGCCGTCCTCATTTTCCTGTATTCTGTCATACAGTTAGGAGGTCACACATACTAATGATCATTTAATAAGCATATCATTCAAATGGCAGATGACAATGTCTGATTTTGCCACGGAGGTCATGGACCTGAGAGTGCCAGAAATGGTCCGTGTGATCGTGTCAGAACTGAGAATTAAACAAAATAAAATAGAGTTATTTTCCCTTCTTCTTAAGTTTTCTTTAATTTAGAGCATCACTTAAGATACACATTGCCAATCAAATCTACTGTTTCTTTTCTGGTGGCACCATACTAGTTGACAATATTTTAAAAATCGTTTTTAAATATCAAGTGAGTAGACAAGAGAGCGTGACAAGTACAATTCATATTTGTGGGCATATTTCTTATCAAGACATATAAATAAGTCCATTTGTAAAACAAATTGAGATCGTATTAGACATACGTTTGATACCTGGATTGTTTCCACTTGTGTTGTGAATGTTTTTCATCTTAAACAAATGCTCTTTTCTGGTCTGATTTTTCATACTGCACGGCCTCCGTCATCCAGATGAGTGTGAAAACTGATGGAGCTTTTAATGCACAGGGTAGGGAAAGCAGGGGTAGGACTAGGAGACGTAGCTTTCACCTTTGGTTCTTTGAAAGCCTTAGTTTCTTCTATTAGAAAATGGGGGTGTTGGCTTTTGCCTTGGAATGTTATTATGAAAGTTAAGTGCGTTTCTGGGAAACATGGAACAGGATCTGATAGCACAGGGTGTTTGTTTAAAGGGTTATATAAATAACACAAAAGGGTATGTTAATGCCTTATGGGCCACAGCGCTGGGGTCAACCTTAATCATTGGTTTTGAAAAACGAGGACAACAGCGACAAAAATCCCAATAAACGTCACAATCCAAGTTATACATAAACTGTAATCGCACAATGAGGCTTTTAAACTTTAGGTTAAAAATAAAACTTTTAAAGAACCTGAATGTCCTTTTAGGCATTGGTCTTCTTTCAACAAAGAACTTGTTGAACTGAAGCTTGGGTTTGGAGACAGAGGGAGGGGGGGTCAGTCTTCAAAGAAAAATCACTGGGTTTTGATATTGAGTGAGAATTTGGCATAGTCTTTCCGATTCCAGAAATTAATATGTTTTCATGTATGCTAAGTTTTAGGAGTTCCCGGGTTAATTTTCTTTTACCTAAAATGCAGCGAAAAAGGCTTGCTACTCAAATCACTGAAATTCTGAGCTGGGAGCAAATCCAGGGATCTCCAGATCTCCATTATCAAGACCCAACTCTTTGCTTCCTTTTGAGTATTGTCAAAACCCAGATCAGACCAACTATTGTCCAGGAACACAGCCCTTGACTGCGTTCTGCTGTAGGTGGCCTTGGCGGATTATCCTAAGATTCTCATAAGTGAGGAGGGCTGGCAAGAAATTGGGCTCTGCTCCCTGTAACCTGTGACATTTTAGGACTCTTGCTGATCATGGGCCTGGATGTGGTGGGATTTAAAAAAAGAAAAGAAAGAAAAAGAAAAGAAATTGAGGTCTTAAACGTTTTCCCTTGCAGCCCAGTCCATAAGTTAGCCAGCTCTTTATTTTTAATATTATCAAGGAAACCCTCTTGTAGGGAATAGGCATATATTAATTTTAGTTGCGGAGCAAGAGGTGTTTAGGACTAGGTTACAGACCTGTCAACTTGGAGGAAGTGAACTTGATGGATTCTGCCTCTCTATTCTTACAGTGCAATTTTCCCTGTTTCTTTTCAAACTATGTGCCCTGGAATTGCTGGGCGATGTGGGAAAATATTGTGACAAACATTCCTGTTTACATGTGTCGTGTGTCGTGGGGGGCGCCGGTTTTGTGGAGCCTCTCCCCCTCCTTTTCATGGTCGGCGGTTCCCTGACAGCCCGGATTCCTCTGCTGACATCTGTTATAATGAGAGCTCTGACGGGAATAGATTTGCAAGATGATGGGCTCACAAAGGCCCGGGAGCCGTTCTCCAAACTTGCCTTGAGATAAGCAGATGGGGTCTGAAAACAGAGCATTTGAACCAATTAGGTCTAGGTGAACGCATTTATTCAGTGCACACTGCGGAGTTATTCTGCACCCAGTTTCTCTCCCTATCTCCTTCCCCCCTCACCGCCCCCATCTTAGCAATAGACGGTTTCAATGGCTTGGATATTTGCCCCCCCAGAACACTTGCCGGGAGCCAGGCTCTTCCAGTTCCTGCAGCAGAAGCACGCTGGGTGTTTACCCTATGCCAACCGTCAGAACAACAGAGGCAACCCACCCCTCCAGCCTCATATTGAGAAGCTGGAGTAACACATGGGGTTTTCCCACTGTCACAAATGATAGCTGTTTGTGCTAGTTAACCTTTCCTAAGCCTGGGGCAGCCCCTGCTGGGAGGCAGGGGCGATCAGGAGAGAGAGAGAGCCTGGCAGACCCCAAAGTCTCCAGCACAGCCTTGGCCCCCAACACAGGCCACCGCTCTGCAGAATACCAAACAATCCCACACCGCGCTCTGCATCAGTCAGCCAGGCTCCATGTGCTGGTGACAGTCAGGGTTCCAGAGAAACACGGCCTCCGGGAACACTCCGCAAATACTTCCTGATAACTTTTATTTTCTGGCACGACTTAACCTTCTCTTTTCAGAGGAATCTCTGGAAAAGGATGAAATTGAAGTAGTCCCATCCTGGGCCTGAGTATTTTCAGCGTCTTCAGTAGCTGGGTAAAGAGAAGAAGTCTTTGTATTTTCCAAACCTCAAGTCAAGGCGGTGACACAAGTTTAATAACTTGTGCCTTCAACATACCGAGCGCAGCAAAACGTGGACAGGGTGACCGTAAGCGCCACAGTGGGAAGTCCCATTCTGTGGGTGTCTACAGAAAAGTTTGACAGTGTCAGAGGGAGAATGACGTCTAAGGAACTATGAGCGAGAAAAACAATTAAAGGGGAAATTTGGGAAATATTTTGGAGGGAGTTAGGGGAGCAGAAGTTTAAAAATGATGAGAATTCAATTCCCAAGTGAGGAGCTGATTTGGTCTCACCGTTGAAACAGCCAAACATCACAGAAGGGATCGGATGTCTGCAAATTGCAGGTGGAAATGATCATGGAAATGCATTTCCCACAGCTGCCAGCGTTTTCTGACGAGCAGAGCTCATCCACCCTACCACGCTCCGGAGCAATCTGAACGGCCCGCACGGCTCAAACTCTCAAACCCCCCATCCCTGACTATCTCCTGCCACCAGCCCAGACCTGTAGATTATTGTGCTAATTTGGCACCAGCTGTTTATAAGGTGGTTATTGTTCAGTCTGGCGTGTTTACGGGGCAACGGGTATCTTGAGAACTGGGGATGAGCTGAGGCACCGATGAAATAGTTCATTAGCTGCGAAAGCAGTGAGAGGGTCCCACGCTGACCTGCTGTGGCATTTGTAGAAACAGGTAAACACAATCTAATGTTTCAGGCGTTACATTTGGAGGAAATCCACCTTTACGTTTCATCTGTTTGTTAAGAGAAATCATAGGGTCTCCACCAGAATTTCGTATTTGGGGCTACTAAGAGTGGTAAAGAGGAGAGGTAAATAAATGAACACAGGGTTGAGATACTGGGCTGCTTTGTCATGGGGTAGTTTGAGACCAGATACTTGTAAGTGGAAGAGGTTAGAGATGCAGCTCTATTTTTAGGTCAGGCTCAGGTACAGGGTAGATAAGCATTTGTCAGTTTTTATCAAGTCAGGGAATAAAATATTTGGTTTGCATTTTTTTTTTTTTTTTATTGTACAAACTCATACTCTTTTGGAACTACTCGGTGGTAGGAAGAATGTGGGCTTGGGACCAGGATTTTGAATCTCTACCTTTCAGTGACTGTGTGACTTTGAACATGTTTTTGAACCTCTCTGAGCTTTAGTTTCCTCGTGTCTATAGCATGGGCTGACAATACTTGTCCCCAGCAATTGTTAGAGGTTTAAATATAAGAACATCCAGTGGAATATTCGGGACAAAGAAAGCGTCTTAGTTTGTTTTGTGCTGTTACAAAGGCATACCTAAGACTGGGTAATTATTTTTTTCTTCTGTTTTTGGCTGGGGCCAGGTTTGAACCTGCCACCTCTGGTATATGGGGCCAGCGCCCTACTCCTTTGAGCCACAGGCACTGCCCAAGACTGGGTAATTTGTAAAGACAAAAAAGGTTTACTTGGGTCATGATTCTGAGGTCTGGAAAAATTTAAGACTGCCCCATCATGGTGGAAGGCAAAGGGGAGCCGGCATGTGTGGAGATCACGTGGTAAGAGAAGTGAGAGGGAGGGGGGAGAAGCGCCAGGCTGCTCTTATCAGTGAGCAATCCTCCCGTCTTGATGATTTCCTCACTCCAAATATAATCACATTGAGGGCTAGAGCTTCGACATATGAATTTGGGAGGGGGACACAACTCAGTCCATAGCATTGGGGAAATTACTCACTCTCCCTAAGGCTCTCTTTCCTCCCTCTGAAAATGGGACTGAGCATGTACACCTCCAAGCATTCTCTTGGGGATGCAGTGAAATGATGTGTGTGATCAAACCTACCCAGAATCCTTTCCCTTATTTTACATTTTGTTCTTTTCATCCCATCAACTAAAATCAGAGAAATGATGCAATCAGAGAGAGAGACTCCCCCAAATCACAAGGCATTCTACAGTGCATATTGATTTCAAGAACTGAGTTCTGGTTTCTGACAGCCAGAGGAGCTTAACTATGCACAGAAGAAAGAAATCGTGCTTTCCTCTGCCTGAAAATTACTTCTTCTCAAAGGTAGCATGGTAATTACTATAGATTCTCTATCATTCTTTGTTGAACACTAAAGGGTGTAAGATGGAAAGATTGCATAGTTGAAAGACAGAACACACAGGGTGATTCGTTTCTTGCAACTAGCTGGTTAAGAGAGCAGTGTCTGAGCAGGCACCACCTCTTACTGCCTGTGAAATTATCTGACTACTGGATATTTCCATTTTCTCCTTGGTAAAGTGGTAATAATACTTTAATTTAGAATAACGTTGGTAATAAGATTTTACCCCATGGAGTTGCTACAACAGTAATAGTCATAATAATATTTTACCTCATGGGGTTGCTATGAAAGCAAACTGATTAATATTCACAAAGTACATAGACCAGCGCCAAGCTTGACCAATCATCATCATCATCATCATCACCATCATGTCATCTATACTGGGTTCCACTATAATGTCCCACTGTGTGGAGTAGCCTATAGTCAAATCTTTGCATGCATTAAGATGAATTCCTAGGGAGCTGAGTCACTGGGTTATAGGCATTTTCCACTTTGCTCCTCTGACTCAGGAACTTTATCCCATAGGTGAGTTAATTTAGCTGCTGGCCAAAGTGTATTTTGTGGCTTTGCATCCATTTGAGTCCAGAGAAGGAAGGGGACCCTGATCCAAGCCAGATGCAAGCACTGTGATGCTGAACTTCCCTTGTACTGTGACATCGCAGGGGTGCCTGAGAATGCTTCTTGGCAATGTCCTACACCTGCCTAGGTGCTTACATTCAGTCCTCTCTGTTGATGGACCTAGGAACGTTGCCTCTGTTCCTTCTGCCACTGACCAGCCTTTCATCATGGGGTGCCCTGTTAGGATATGGCTCAGGGGTCTGTGACAGATAAATGTACTTAAGGAATCACACATTCAAATAACTCCAAGTTGATCTGGTCCAGCCTCACTGTCACTGGCTGAACCATCATTCTGAGAAGTGCCAGGATTGCTGGGTTTATTCCTGGGTGGTATTTTAAAGTGAGGACTTGCGCAGGGTTAGCTGGGCGTGGTGCAAATGAAGTGGGCGTGGGGAGGCTTGGGAAGCAGGTCCCCTCAGTTTCGGAACACAAAGAGCACACTCAGAAACCAGGACCAGGCGCTTCTCTCTTGCTGGCTCTCCGTGCCTCAAGGCAGCATGGCTGGAAACCACGGGCCTCTGTTCTTGCCGACGTTGGAGTCCTTTCAGTAAGCCCAGTCTCTCTTCTCTGGCAAAAGGAAGAAATCGGTGCATCTGGAGAGACTCAAATAACTGAGCTTGTCTCCCCTTTCATCTTTCTTTGTAGGTGAGCTGGAGGCCAGAGAACAAACAGATAATGAAAGAGCAAGAAATCTTTGAAAAAGGAAGGATAGGCAGAATGCATCTTAGGGGCTGCAAAAATCCGCTTAAACTAAGCAGGAAAGCAAGTAATTGAATTAAATTGACTGCAGGAAAATTTTTCAGGGAGCCAGGGTTGGATAATGGTGGTGCTTCACCCAAAGTATACCACACGTGGCATGTCCCCAAACACACCTGTTCAGTGAATGAAAGACAGTGACAGGAGGGGCTCACAGACATGAATCCTTGATCCCCATTGATTTTAGCTCCAGCACTTATGACCTCCATGCCCTTGGGCAAGTCTCCTACACATTCTGAATTGGTTTTCCCCCCTTTAAAATGGAACTAACATGATACCTTCTTTTACAGGGTTGTTGAGAGGTTCAAGCACCAGATATTTAGAAACTATCACTGAGCAATTACAATACTGTTCTATTTTAGTATCACTTAAAACAGTTGTTCAGCTTTTAGAACCTGAGTATCCCTTTATAACGCTAACACAATTGGCAGACACCCTTCAAGCTAGGCTATGTACCACTGATGGAAAAGACCCATCATGGCCAGAAGCTATAAGGGATCAGTAACATTTTGGAGTGTCTCGATTTGATTAACTGCAGCAACATCTATACATATAGGCATGCCCATAAAAATGATGAGACATTTATGCTCCGTGCAGACAAGTCACAGGGCACGTGTAAATTATCACCAGCTCCCGCGGTGGCCCCGTAGATCACCACGTGACTAGGAGCTTCTAATCTGGAAGGTTAACTCTAACTGTAGGTGTGCATCTCTATTTTATTTTGTGTTTCTTTCTTAAAACTTCAGGTTAATATGGATAATTAGGTTACACTGTTCGCATTTGTAAGGTGAAGTCCAAGTTGTAGCTGAGTCCTTCACCCAGGAAGCGTACCACGTACCCCTACATTGTACCTGTTAGGTGAGAACTTACCAAACACCCCTGTCCTCTTCCCCCTTTCTGGAATTTAACTGTGTTTTTCTCTCATGGGCGCCTGTAGTTGTTAATCTACTATTTCAACTTAGTATTGAATACATGAGATTCTTGATTTTCTATTTTTTAAAATTTCATGTTAATATAAGGGTACGTGTAATTAGATTATATTGTTTGCATTTGTTAGGTAAAGTCCAAGTTGTAGCCGAGCCCTTCACCCAGGAGGTGTGCCATACACCCCTACATCGTACCCCACACGTGAGGCCTTACAACACTCCCTCCCTATCTACCCTTCTTGAATTTAAATGTGTTTTTCTCTCATGTGGGTGTGTAGTTAGTTGTTCATCTATCAGTTTCATATTAGGATGTTCTCTGAATCCATCCAGGTAAATAGAAAAGATGAAATCTCTCTCTCTCTCTCTCTCTTTTTTTTTTTTTTTTTTTGAGACAGAGTCTCAAGCTGTCACCCTGGGTAGAGTGCTGTGGTGTCACAGCTCACAGCAACCTCAAACGCTTGGGCTCAAGCAATTCTCTTGCCTCAGCCTCCCAAGTAGCTGGGACTACAGGCACCCACCACAGTGCCTGGCTATATTTTTTGTCATCGTTGCATTATTTTTAGCTAGCTGGGGCTGGGTTCGAACCCACCATCCTCGGCGTATGTGGCTGGCGCTCTGCCAACTGAGCTATGAGCTCTGCTGAAATGTCTGCTTTTTTATGGCTGGGTAGTATTCTACGTGGTACATGTACCACAGTTTATGGATCCACGTGTTGATGGGCACTTGTGTTATTTCTACATCTCTTTGTGATTGTGAATGGAGCTGCTATAAATATTGAAGTATAAATGTCCTTATGGTAAAATGACCTTTTTTCTTCTCGGTAGATCCCTAGTAAAGGAATTATGGTATCAAATGGAAGGTCTACTTTTCATTCTTTGTGGAAGGCATGCATCTAAAAGAGAGGACTTATTTATAGTGACACTAAGCTAAGTGAGATGTAGGAGACGGACTTGCTGCACGACATCTTACAATTTGGGGAGTTGTTTTCCTCTGGGTCTAATGTATTTGTGCTTCTCTAGCCACAAGAGGATGCCAGATACTGTCTCCTCCCATTATCCTGTAACAGTGGGACTGGTTTCCAGGCTGGCCTGTTGAGTCTGGAAGTGCTGCCTTTGACCATGGAGGTTTGCTCTTCTGGGCACTCTCCTCTACCACCAAGACCATTGTGAGCTCGTGTCTTAGTGAAGCCTGGGATGAGGGCTTGCTTACAGGAGGTATATTTGGGGAAGTAATATTAAGAAGGAGGGAGTGAAGACTGGTCCCCAGGGTGTGTTATCATTAGATGATTACCACCAAGGAGGGTACCAAAGGTGATACCACCAGGAACACCATCATGTTTGGGACCCTCTGAAGAGCAATGTCGAATGTATCTCAAAATTGTCTCCCCACATGGAAAAGGAGAGCGTTTTTCATCACCTCCCACCTCCCGATAGTCAAGGCGTTCCCCATGGAGTCTGAGCTCCTTTTTTCTTCCAGGTTTGCATTTGTATCAAATGGCTCCTGGGGGTTGCCCTGGAGAACAGTGACAGAAGTGAGTGCAGCTGAGGTGCAAGGCTCTGAGGTATCTCATGGGCATAGGTGGTGCTGCAGCAGGAACTAGGTCAGAAGTTGCTGAGGAAACAGGAGGCAGAATGGGAGACATGCCAGCCAGCGGGACAGGGCACCAGCAGGGGAGACGGAACCAAGGATTAGAACTGGTCACTCCATCAATGTCTTTGGGGCACAGCTTTGTGCTGTTAAGAAATAGACGAAGTTAAACTAACATTTTAGAGTTGATTTGAGCAGAGAGCCATTCATTAGTCAGGTAGTGGCTTTGGGCTCCACCAAGGAAGTGAAACAGGAAAACTTTTATGAGGTGTTAGCAGAAGGAACACAAAGAATGCATATGACTGATTAAAGTGGAAAGTCCCTAGATAGAAGTTAATGGGAGGTTCCTGATTAGTTGAGCTTAAGTTTCATTTCTTATGCTGTGACTATTCTATTCCCAGTTGGGTTTCAGTTTGCTTATGTAAGAACCCAATGTGCTGGAGCCATGTCAGCCTAGTGGTCTCTTAATTAATTCTTCTAACAGTCCCATGCATTGTGTTAGATGCTGCAGCAGAGTGCGTGCTATAGCTTAGAACAGTGCTACACAGAGAACCATGACATAGTAAAAAAAGAAGGAATTTACTGTCTAGTAGGGAAACAGGCAAGCATTATAGTAAATGTCAGCATAAAAGCCTCTCAAAGCTTGGAAGGGAAGGTCTAATTCCCTTGGAAGGGAGTTTAGGGGGGAAAGTTTCATAATAAATAATAAATAATCCAGCTGGGTTTTGATGGATGAATAGGTGTTCGTTAGGTAGTGATAGGGAAGAAGGACGTTCACGTGAGTGAGAAAAAGAGATGAAAGAGCATGTCCAGTGTGAGCAGGCCCATGAAGTCTTTATAGTTTTACTCTCCCTTAATGGTTCCTGGCTCAAGTCACTATTTCCATCAGATTTTTTGTTAGCTTTATGTTTGATTATAAGTAATGGAGATGTTGGGAGGGGTATACATGTTTATATTTAAGAAAAGAGGGGGCATACAAAGGAGGTCTTTAATAGGCCAGTGATGGTGAACTCAACAACCCCTTGGGCAACCTCTGTTGCCCCCCACCCCACACGATCCCCATTCTTGGGACTTCTTGTGCCTGGAAGTTGGAGGTAATTTGTTCTCTTATAGGGGGATTCAGGGAGACCAGATACCATGGCTTTGCACCTTCTGTGACCTACTGTCCCAGGTCTTGCAGGTCAGGAGTAGTCACTGCTTGCCTTCCGCATTGGTCAAGCAGAGCTTGTTTGTCACTTTGAGGATTTGCAGGGCCACTCCTACAGCTGCCTCATCTTTTTTTGCTTCCATTCTGCCCTCTGTGGTGCTCATCTCCCAACACTGTCAGATGGTCCAATGCCCTCTGCCTTCTTCTCTCCTCTTTCTGCAGAGCTGCTCTCGGGACAGACCTTAAAACCCATCATTTCCATTTGAATATGGGTCATTCAAATTCATGGTCTCTTCAGCTTCATTCCTTATGGTTGAATTTTGGCATTTCCTGACTCTAGTCATCCCTGTGTGTGTGTGTGTGTGTGTGTGTGTGTGAGACAGAGAGAGAGAGAGAGAGAGAAAGTGGATTGGGGAAACTGGTGAAGGGATGGGATGGCTTTGTGGCCCCATGGAAGTCACACAGACAGGCAGCCCTAATCTTGTGTCCCTTTGTGTGTGGACCCGGTATTTGTGGTGTGCCTATTATAGCCCTGGTTTGTGCTCTCATTTCTAAAAACATCATCAGCCCTGTGAGAAACATCATTTCTACTCTGTGAATGAGGAAACAGATTTCAAGGGTTAAGTAATTTGCTCAACATTACATCATTTCTAAGTAGATAAACTAAGATTCCATTTCAGGCATTAAACAGCACATCTGTTGAGGGGAACTATCCTCCTAATACATGGTGCTAAGTATCTAATACAATGAACTTGGTGCTTTGGGACACAGTAAAAACCATAGACTTTGAAGCTATTCTTGGCATAAGGTGCAGAGACTAGATCTCAGGAGAAACTTGGGTTCAAATCCAGGTTTGTATTTCTTAGGACCTGTGTGATGTTGAGTAAATTATTTAAATAACCCTCATATTGTAAAGATGGGAAGTAGAATGTCAAAGGAGCAATTGAAGAGACCAGATTGCCTGGAATGGTGGGTTTGGGTAAAAGAAATACAGATGAAATAAAGGTAGATTGGACTTCATAGTGGGTTTTTGTCCTTGGTGTCTGCCTACCATCTTTGAACACCAAGTCACTCTTTGAACTCCAAGTAGACTGAATACACTCCATGTTTAGCATCACCAAAGGCATCCCAAAGGCCTCCCTACCACCTGATCTTGGTTCTCTGTCCTTGACTCCTCTTCAGCCAAAATCTCTTGGATGAGCCATGCAGGCTGAGGCTGCTGACTTCCCGGTCCATGATCTGGTCCCTGCGGGAATGTTGACTTGCAAAGTGGGAGGGAGAATGTGGATATGTAACTCCACGATTCATTCCTCTGCTGGTTTGACCAGAGTCAGTAGAAGACTCTGAGGTGCCTGCCTCACCCTGTGAGTTCTCAAGTAAATAGGCTTAGACGTGTGTGTATTCCCAAAAGAACAGAAGTGTCTGTGTTTTATCCAGTCCAGCTTCTCCCTTGGGTCTAATGGTGGGACCATCCTGGTTTCCCTACAGTTCTTCTTTCTTCTGTTAATACATCATCACAGCACAGGACAGAGTTTGATTGTACTAACTATGGTTTCACTAGCTTAACTCATGTCCTGGTCTTCCTTGATGGTCTCTTTTTTTTTTTTTTTTGGACGGAGCCTCAAGCTATCCCCCTGGGTAGAGTGCCATGGCATCACGCTCACAGCAACCTCCAACTCCTGGGCTCAAGCGAGTCTCCTGCCTCTGCCTCCCAAGTAGCTGGGACTACAGGCGCCCGCCACAACGCCTGGCCATTTTTTTTTGGTTGCAACCATCATTGTTGTTTGGCGGGCCCGGGCTGGGGATTCGAACCCGCCACCTTAGGTGTATGTGGCTGGCGCCTTAGCCGCTTGAGCCACAGGCGCCGAGCCTTGATGGTCTCTTAATACCCTGAGCCAGGTAGTTTTGTTCCAGAATTGGGTTGCACCATAGCATTTTACCTGTGGGCAAAGCTATGCAGAACCTGTGCTCTCTGTTCTATCTGGTAGACTTCAGTTGGCGTCAAACTGCTAAGTATGTTTTCTTACTGTTCTTGGCATTTGTTTGTTTACCTTCCTACTGTAGAGCCTTGTTTTTTTCTAGACATTACAGCATGTTTATAAAATGTTATTTGAACTTGAATATGTATCCTATTGCCTATTTTGCTTCCCATCAGTTTTTTCTCCTAAGTTCTTTGCCTATGGAATTTTTGTTTTTGTATCTTCTTTAGAAATTAATAACTTATATAGAAAAAACCCCCCAAATTTCTTCTTTCTGTTGGTATGCTTTTAAACATGGAGATAAAAAGCTTCAAATGATGGTGGCTTCTTTGAATGACTGGCTATCTGCAGGTTGATTATGTTGTGTCCTTCAATTATGATGACAAAACATAAAATGACACATCGTGTTGTTAATTTCTCAGGCTGCAGATCCCCTATTACTGTTTTGTTGCTCCACTTTTTTAAACATTTCACTAGCTTTTGTTCAATCAAGCTTCCAAGTGCTATCTGTGCTATATTCTGTCTCTAAAACGAAGCAAATCATTCCATATACACATATACCTTTATGCATTTTTCTTATGCCTGACCTTAACTGGAGTACACATATAAAATATTTAGTCTCTTTCTAAGCGAAATCACCAGCGATTAAAAATCCAGAAAGTATTCCTATTTTCCATAAAAATAAAAATTAATAGCCCTCTTGTCTTTAAAAAAGTAGATTATTCCATTGTGCATCAACTACCACTGAAAACATCCCATATGACAGTTGGCTTTCTTGTTGCAAGGAAACATTTCTTTTTATTAAATGCAGTTTGCATATACAGCTCGGCATACCATTAGCAAGGAGGCAGTTTGAAAACATAGTATTGGTAGTTCACTTTTTTTTCTAGCCACCCTTCTATGGCAGTTAAACGCCTTGATTTGCACTTCACTGATGAGAGGCCAGAGCACTGAGGGATTTAGCTTTTCAAGCTCAGATTCAACTCCAATGTGCTGGAATGGAATACAAAGTACAGCTCTGCATTCATTATCACTTAATTATACAACTAGTTGGGCTTTCAAAGGAATTTTCCTCCCCAAAGCAGAATCTGTGCCAGGTACTTTTGTTTCCCCGAAATGACATTTTTATATTAAAAAAAACTTTCCTTCATATCTTCCTGTTTCAAACTCAGGAACATTCTTATGACACTTTTCTCTCCTACTGATTACCTGCTTTGATTTGAGAGCATGGGCCACGATTCACTACCCTCCGCCCCAATAAGTTGTTCTTAAATACAAACCACCAACTATAATTTTTGTCTTATAAATGATTAGCCGAAAAGGAAGATAATTAAAGTCAGTTTGTGTTTTTCTGATTTCATATTTTATTGCAAGTTTGAGAGTCATACAAAATCTGAGAACAGCAAATCTTTGTATTAATATGGATTAGGATTTTCAACCCCAATACTACTGGTATTTGGTGCTGGATGATTCTTTGTTGAGAAGGTGTCTGGCGCATCACAGGATAATCAGTGACATCCGTGGCCTTCACCCTTTAGAGGCTGCGTGCTATAGTTCTGAACTCCTCTACAGGAATATCTGGGAATTGTTTTCCAATGCTTAGGTCTTAAGTTTAAAGCATATGGTAGACTTACAATAAACTTTTTGGATTTAGACGTTTTTATACTTTTTCCACTAGAAAGCTTGTGTAGAGATGCCTAGGGATAACTCCTCTCAGCTTCTGTCCTTGTCCCCCACCTTCCAACATCCAGCAAATTGTTTTCTATGCAACAGCTACAGTGACCCTTTAATACTATCAGATTGGGACTGCAAACTAATACAACCTTTTTGGAAGGAAGTATGGAGAACATTCAAAGAACTCAAATTAGACTTCTCATTTGATCCTGCAATCCTATTACTAGGCATCTACCTAGAAGAAAAAAAAGTCCTTTTATCATAAGGACATTTGCACTAAACTATTTATCTCAGCTCAATTTACAATGGCCAAAATGTGGAAATGGCCTAAATGCTTACCATTCCAGGAATGGATTAACAAACTGTGGTATATGTATACTATGGAATACTATTCAGCCATTAAAAGAGATGAGGTCTTTATTTCATTTGTATTAACCTGGATGGAGTTGGAATCCATTCTTCTTAGTAAAGCATCACAAGAATGGAGAAGCTAGAATCCTATGTAATAGATTCTAATATGAAGGCAGTAGATGACCTAATACATGGTAAGGGATAGAGGAATGAAGTAGTGTGGAGAGGGGAGGAGGAAGGGAAGTGCTGTGTCACCATGTATGGGACACCTCTTGGGGGCTGGACACAATTATAAGAGGGACTTTACCCAAAAAATGCAATCAGTGTAAACTAATTATTTGTACCCTCAACAAATCCCTATTTAAAAAAAATAGTATCAGATCATGTATTTCCTTTGTTCAAACCCCTCTAATATTAAACAATGTAGCTTAATCATTTGTATTTATATATTAATCTGGAGGGGGGAACCCTCCAATAGTGCCCCCTGCACTCAGAGTAAAAGTCAAAGTCATTATAATGTTTAGAAGGGCCTATATGACCTGGCCTCCCTCCTGAGTCTGACTCTGTCTCCTAGGCCTCCCCAGGCACACTCATCTTCCTGATGTTCCCAGACCCTGCCCTGTGCAGTCCCAGCTCAGCTCTTTATTAGCCCTTCCCTTTCCAGGGTCACCTTTCCTCCAGAGAGCTGCATGGGTGGGTCTTAGAGTCTCTCAGCTTCCTGCTCGAATATTCTCTTTTCAGAGAGTACTCATTCTTCATTCCCTGTACTCCTTATTCTGCTTTATTTTTTCTCCCAAACACTTGTTATTGTGTAGTGTAGAACATGTTTGTTTATGATTGTTTTCCTCTGCTGGAATGCCAGCATGATGAGGCGGACGCCATCTCTCGTTCAGGGCTGTGATCTAGTCCTGGCACACTGACTTGTCTGCCTGCATGTGTCACTCAGTAAATACTTGGAGGACTGAATACTCTTTCTGTTAATAAATTTAGTTGAAATGGGTTTTGAGTCTTAAATTTATTCCCAAATTAGAGTTCTCCATGTTCAGAGATGGATTATAATCCATCCCTAAAGAAAGATCCCATTTCCTAGTCTGAGGGTAAAAATTTTGCTTTTTTTCCTCTTTTGGTTGAGAGGAAGGCCGACCATAGAGCCTGGTTTTATTTTGTTTAGCAAGACTTAAGACTTTTTAAGTTGAAAGGGATAGAAAACGAACTTCCAATAAGCTTAAGCAAAGCTGTTGGTTTCCTTGTAACTAAAATCCAGTGAAATATCTGCATTTAGACATGGCTGGACCAGCTATGAAGTTATGACCTTAGGGATCTTTCTCTTTCTCTTTCTTTCTTAGCTCTGCTTCTCTTCCTGTGGATCCATTTTCTTTCAATATGGTGGGGAAAAGTGGCCAAATAGAAATAGGTTTCCCATGCAGCAGCTCTGCAAATTTTATGGAAAGATAGCCCTTTTTTTCTTAAGGTTCACATGAACATCCTGACTCTCCTTGGCCTGGCTGGGATCACAGGTCCCTCTCTGAACCAGTTACTTTTCCAGTTCTGGAATATGTACCCCATTAGAGCCACAGGAACTGACTGTGGAGGAAAAGGACCCCCAAAGTGAATATCAGCTAACTTTCACCTGAATGAGGAGAAATAAATGCTGGGCAGACAGAGAAATCAGTATCCACTACCCTCTTAAAGATCAGCTGCTGCCCCTCCAACCTCAATGACAATGATCCTCATAAATTCCCAAAGTCTCACTTAAGGGAAAGCCAATTTGGTCATTTTCTTTTTCCTTTTTAAAAGATTTTGTACATGTAATCTTTGTACATAATATCTGTATATTATCGATAGAGGTGATATTTTATTACACGCACGGCATGTGTAATGATCAAGTCAAGGTATTTAGGGCATACATCACCTTGGGTATTTAGCATTTCTACGTCTTGGGGACATTTCAATCCTCTTTTCCAGTTATTCTGAAATACACAATACACTGCTGATAACCGTAGTCAGCCTACTCTGCTATCAGACATGGAACTTATTCTGTCTAACTGTACACAGCTGTGCCCGTAAACCAACCTCTTTTCATCCTTCCCTCCTGCTTCCTTGCTGGCCGCTGGTACTGCCATTCGACTCTCTCCCTCCATGAGACCAACTTTTTTCAGCTCTCACAGATGAGTGAGAACATGTGGCAGTTGTCTTTCTGTTCACACGGACCATTTTAATTCTATAAAAGGAAGGAAAATGTCGCTGGAAATGGGATTGAACAGGAGAGAATCCAATTTATTAGAACTTCTCAGGAGAGTAGGATGGTGATAAGAATGAAAACATGGCCACTAAGGAAAGGACCTCTTGGACCTACTTCCTAAGAAGTAGCCTCAAATATTAACTTTCTTATTTCCACGGCTGCTCTTAAGGACAGTGGATCAGGTTCATTTTAGAACTTCTGCTTTTAAGAATCAATTAAAGCATATTTGAGTCAAGCACTTAACTTTCTAATTCTTGGGAGTAAAGCTAGGGCTGACTTCCTGTGTCTTCCTTTTTTTGAAAAATTTCAAATTAATATGAGGATACAAATGTTTAGGTTACATTGTTTTCAATTTTAAGGTAAAATTCCAGTTGTAGCTGAGCCCTTCACCCAGGGGGCAATGCTGGGCACTCTCATGTTGTGGACATTAGGTGAGATCCCATCCAATTGCCCTCTCTCCTCTCCTATTCCCCTTGCTAGACTATATTTGTGTTTTATCTTTCCTTTGGGTGTGTAGTTGTTTATATATTGGTTTCATATTAGTACTGAGTATATTGTATGTATTTTTTCCATTCTTGAGATACTTTACTAAGAAGACTGTGTTTCAACTCCATCTAGATAAACACAAAAGATGCAAAGACTCCATCTTTTCTTATGGCTGGATAGTACTCCGTGGTATACATATGTCACAGTTTGTTTATCCATTCATGGGGTGATGGGCATTTGGGTTGCTTCCATGACTTGGCAACTGTAAATTGAGCTGCAATAAACCTTCTGGTGCAAATGTTTCATACCATGCATAGCCTCTGCAAAAAAAAAAAAAGGTCAACTCAAAAATTACATTTATATGTTTAAAGATTTCATGTATATGTAAATTAGAGGGTGAATGTTGTAAATATTTAAAGAGTAGCAGTTTGAAGAGGCATCAAATCATGACCTTGCCAGTGATGTCTTATTATTGGCTAACTCAGAGGCCCAGGGGTACATCTCTACCTGGGCCTGTTCCTACTTGTATTAACTTTTTCAAGATGTGCTAACAAGTCAGTGGTTCTTTTGAGTAATTAGATTTTTTTTTTTATGCTTCTAGAGCAGCAGTTCTCAACCTATGGGTTGTGACCCACAGGATCTGTATTAAGGGCTGCGGCATTAGGAAGGTTGAGAATCACTGTTCTAGAGAGTGTGAGAGTGAATTCAGGAGGAAGAAGGGGGAAGGGGGGTTGAGCAATGGAATAGGCCACACAGAATAACTTACAACCCGTCAAAGGTAGAAGAGTATTTTTCCAGTGTGACAACTTTGGTTATATGTAAATTTCACATGGCTATATACACAAGTTATAGATATCCATGTATTATTATATACTACATTATTTTATAAAATATTATAAATGATATAAATGTATACTAGTTATAAGATATACAAATGTAAATACTTTTATTAAATATATAAAATTTGTTCTGGTTTCTTTTACTAGGACTTTCAAAAGACCACTGGGAACTAATTTATTGTCATAGCAAGACTATCTTTTAAAATAATCACTTTATTGAGGCATTGTTACGTACAAAAATCTATATGTATTTAATGTATATGACTTGGTGAGTTTGGGGAGACTGGTGTCTTGTGTAAATGAAATTCTCTTCTTTCTTTAACGTGTTGCCATGTCCTCTTTTTCGTCTCTGAAGGTTTTAAAAAGTTAGAGGTTCACCTGCAAGCCTATTGAGAGTGAGAATGGTTGAGCCTGTCCGCTGGCCTCATGGGAAAAGGTTGGAATTGGAGCCTCTCCCAACTTGCCACTGACAAACTTGGGAACACTCGCCCAAGCGCAGTCTCTCAGTAGATGGGGGGGTGGACTTGATGTGCATGGACAGGATATGAGAGAGGATTGCTGTGGGTGCACCTGGGATTCAGGGTGGTTGAAAAACCAAATTGCTGCCCTTAAAAGAAGGGGCAAACCATAAGGTCATTGATTTCTCATCGCAGTTTCCTGTTCTCAAATGTTTGTGATCTGTCCTCTCTCAAGCTCCCATCACAAAGGAATTGTGTGACAGTGTGATTCCATAATCTTATCACTGCATCCAAATGAAATGACTGCTTCAGGGGATTTAAAGAAAATTATATCTTCATGGCTGAACTCCTGGGGTTCAGAAAGTCTAAAGGTTCAATATGAGACAGGATGTGGAAATTTGTTATTACGTGTATAGGAAGAAAAGAGGACCTCGCTCTGTTAGGCTTTATTATAACCCATAGGTGGGAATAACCTCTGGAAGAAAGCTAGCTGGGTTGGCCTGCTCCAAATCAGAGTTCAGGATAATATCAGAGATGGTTTAGGGTTAGTATGTCCAGTATCTACTCTGCTTGGATTGATGCTAAATGGGTTCAAGCTTGTTCTGATTTACCGTTTTCTTTTCTTCCCCAACTCCCCCCCCCTTTTTTTTTGGCAGTATCATCTGTATTTTACATAAGGAGGCTTTTTTTGTTTGTTGTTTAAATCGCATTTTCAAGGCTGTCTCTATGTCCTGAAGTTCTATTTTTTCCCTTTGAAAATAGAAAATTTGGAGAATTTCCAGGGGAAGATTCTTTTTCAAGGCTCTCAATGGCTAGCGATGTACTGTAGAAGGAAGAAGACACCTGACATTCTTGTATTTTCCCCCAATACATGTAATAAATAGTGCATGATTAGAACATAAGGTAGTTTAGGGTTAATACCCGCTAGATGGCACAGATGGGAGGGGGCATGAGGAAACCCTGGCGTGAAAGGATCATTCTGTGCGAAGACCCACCGCACCTGAGCACGCTAGGAGAGCTACTTCATTGTAGCTCAGGACAGGATTTGAATTACCACCTCAATCACCTATTAGCTGTGTGACCTTGAGCTAAGTTGCTTAACATCTTTATGTCCGTATAAAACAGGGAAAATGATAGTAGCTACCCCAAAGAGATCTTGCGAGGACTGGTTGAAATATTACACGTAAACCACTTAGAACACTTAATAACGTGAACTATCGACCATATGATCATTTACAGATACCAGCCATTCTTATTCCTTAAATGATTACAGCCTTTTTATAAAGGAAGAAATTGACATTCAAATAATTTGCACAAGACCATGCAGTGGGCAAATGGCTGAGCTAAGACTTGAAACCAGGCGACTCTACTTCCACTGTTTAGGTTATTGGCCATTCTATGTTATATTGTTCTAAACTTAAGGAACTTGTAGTGCAAAAGATATACATATTTATAAGCGTAATTTCCAGCAATAGCTAACTAAATAAACAGACAAGTGGTTCCAAGTAAGAGTCCATGCAGATGGGGAGACGGGAATGTTGCAGACAGGGGTGACATTTCTTCTGAGCCATAGTGTGGACAACAGCAATGCTGTCAGTCATCTATTTTTTTTTAATTGAGTCATAAACACATAGATCATGTATACATTAATGCATTTATGGGGCACAATGTGCTGATTTTAAATACAATTTGGAATGCTTACATCAAACTAGTTAATATAGCCTTCACCTCATTTACTTAATTACTGTGTTAAGACATTTATACTCTATACTTAATAGAATTGACATGGAGCCTTGTAATATGAACCATAGGAATGGTCCCACTGAGTTGCATTTCTGGTTATTTGTGATAGGCTTTGAAACTTGGCTTGGAACGTTTTTTTCCCTATGTAAGTGTTAAATTTGGACACATACCATAAATACGACATCTCCAATAACTTAGATTTTGCTAAAACAAACTCAAAATCTTGTAAATTTTGTACTCTTGTAAATTATTTCCTGGGAAATAATTTCTCCATAATTCTCATGCCCACTCTGGCAGGAAGATAATCTAGACTTTCCCCAGTTTCTAGAGTAATCTTCTACCTCAGTCCCTTCCACTTTCCAATCTTCTTCCTGAAATATTACACACAGAAAGTATTACATTTTTCTGCTCTTATGGGCACCTTCCATTCTTTTCCCTTTAGTTTTTATCTTTCACAACCGCTAAGTACTTTAATTTTACCATGCTTGGTGAATATTCCCACAGATTCTTGAGCATTCACAGATTTCCCATTTTTTAAAAATGTGTGTCTGTATATTTTTCATCCTATTTGCCACGTTCACCTCCACGTGTCTCTTCATCCTGTCACAAGTACGATCATAACTCTCCCACAAAGGAACTGAAGGAGTTTGGGGCTTTAATAAATACAGCAGAAAATGATAGCATAATAACTTATTGCTATAAAATTACACTGGGCTTATCCTATAGCATTATAATATTAAACTACATAAACAAAACCACAGCAAACCTCAACATTCATACCGTTCTTTTCTCACACATTATACCATAGACTAGGGGTTCCCAAATTGCTTGAATATCAAAATTACCAGGGGTAGTTAATACAAAGATTGACAGGTCCGATCATGAGAAAGTCTGGTTTGGAGGACTGGGGCAGCATTTGGGAGATTTAAGAAAGAGATGCATAAAGCAAATGATTGAAGGGAGGCTGGTACAGAGATGGGCTGCTATTTTCTGCGGACAGGTGGAGAAGCCTTCCCTCTGAGGATGCGTAGTCGATTTGCACGGAGACTGGAATGATAGCCAGGTGTGGGTTTTATGAAGATCTGGGAAACAGCCTTCCAGCAGTGGGGGCAGCAAGAACAAGGGCAAGCACCAGTGGAGAAAGGCAAACAGCATGGCTGAGGATTGGAGAGAGTTTACAAGTCACATCATTCCTTGAGGGCCAGTTGAAGGAATTTGTGTTGCATCCCAATTCTGCTGTGCTTATATTTTATATTTTAAAAAGATCACTCTGACCAGTCCCTGGAGCATGGCATGGGATGGGCAGGTTGGAGGTATCTAGAAGTCTTATTGAAAGCTCATGGTGGAGTTTAGACTGGAATGAAGGGTGAGTAGGAACTGGCCAAGTGAAAGAGTTGAGGTTGGAATGGTTCAGGAAGAAGACTGGAAAGTGGAAGGGCCTGAGGTGGAAGATTATTCTAGAAACCAAGAGAAGTCTGGATGACATGGCTTCCAGGATATCAAGATTAAAAAAGTGGACATAAACATTAGGCAGGGTGTGCTGAAAGAGCCTGACATCTTTTGAACAACTACCTTGAATGGAAACAGGTAATTCTCAATGTTATTACATTCAATGTAACGTAGCCTGCTTAGATTTTTACAACAGAATCTAGAAATGTGGATTTCTCCTGATTTTTAAATGCTGGAAAGTTCATTTAAAGAGAGATTTTGTTTTAACCCAGGGTGAGCTAAAGAAAAAATATCTGTGGGCTGGATTTGGCTTGTGACTTTCAGTATGTGGTCTTCGAGCAGCATGACAACCAACCCAAATGGTGCCTTGGTGCAAATTAGAAAAAGGTCTCCTTCTCTCTACGCTTCCCAGCCAGCATATTAAGTGTACATCTCAATGATGACTGTGACGAAAATAGGAACACTGGAGTTGTGCAGAGTATAGTTCTATCTGAACAAGAATATGGAATGGGAAGAAGTGACAGGAAAGTGTGATGCGGACCAGGGCAGTGGTGTTCTGGAGCTCAGTGGCACTGGCTTGTCAGAGATGACCATGAACGACTTTTCCCCACTCCCTGATGACTGATAGCACATTGACAGCCTGCAGTCAACCAGGGTGTGTTCCCATTCACATGGTGTATACTCCATTCACAACCGTGGTGTATGCTACATTCACACTATGTAGTATTTGGCAAATACTACAAACCAGAGGTTCATCTGCATCCAGGGACAGTCATCAGACATTTCTTGGAATACCACTGAGCACGATCAGACAATGGAGACCTTGAATAGCCTCTAAGAGTTTGTCTTTTAGACTATATGTGAGAGAGAAGCCAAGACAGTGACATAATCAGAACTCCTCCACCTTCTGGGTGCCCTCATTCAAAGTTCCCTCTATTTCCTGGAACTAATAAAAAAACTTTGTTTTCTTCTGAAGAAATGACTTTTTTAGCACTGACTTGGAGTGGAGACTGTTCATCTTCTCATCCCCACCAGGTCGAGGGACAGAAAAAAGAAAGGGGGACAACATACTTTTGTTCCTTGTTGCCTCTTCCAACCATTGCTCCTCTGATCTTCAACAATCCTTTTTGTTGACACTCATAGTAGGTTGTTCACACCGCCTTTGCCTGATCACTGAGTGAATTATGGCTGATTTACTCCAATGAGAGTTTTGGTGTCTCCCTTGCTGGTCTTCCATCCACTCTGAGGCCCATCAGATTCCTGGGAGACTCTATGCTCACAAGAATTAAGCTCCTCACCTTCATGATTCGGGAATTTAACATTTTCAGGAGCATGTCACCTCTGCTCCACTTCAGACTTGCTCAACTGTAGCTACCCCCTGGCCTGCAAAGCCAACTTTGGAACAGCTACATCTTTGAAATGTAGTTCCAATGACACTTTTTTCCTGCAGGGTTGAGCTAAGAATTCAATGAGATAATGCATGGAAAAAGCCTAGCAAATGCCCGGATAATCATAGATGTCCAACAAACAGGAACACAATTGAAACCCTGATATTTTTTTCCTCCTTTATTTTGAAGTGTCATTTGAGTTTGACATAAATGGTTGATACTTACATCATAAACGTTTTGCTCAGTGGCATCCTTAGTAATCTGTGTTCTTTCCAGCATTCCAGAGCTGCTGGCATCCAGCATTATTGACGGCAATTGTGCAAATGTGCACAACATAATACCCACCCTTTTAATTACAGAACATTCTTGCAGTAAAGGGACATGGATTCACATCTTGTTAATATTTATAGTTTGTGGTAATTTACGATGACCCATTGTCCATGGCACTGGTGTTCAATCAGTGTTCCAAGGGGCACACTAGAATTCTCAACAGTGCCTGGATGGTGTGATTGTGGGCAGAGGGCAGGGTGTCAGGACATCTCCCTGCTTCAGATAGGGTAGCTCTTATGTTGATCGATTGTATACTATTTGGGTTTCTTGCAAGATTCTGTTTAAAATGCATGTTCTGATATTTAAAAATTATTGATTCTTAAGAAAAAAAATCTACATTGTTGACATGGCAGTCAGATTCCTTCTCAACAAGTCTCCAAACCAACAGGCCATCATCTTCTTTTCCATTGTACCTTGTATTGTTTGGCTTACAATGAAACACTCATCCTCCCTTGAACACACATGCCCCTGACTCTGTGTTCAGACTCTGATGCCTTCCCTTAAAAAACATTTACCCCCGCTTTATTGAGACATAATGGAGAAATAAAATTTGTATAAATCTAAGGCATACCATGTTAATTTGATAAGTATCTACATAGTGATAGAATGACTGCAATCAAGCTAATTAGCACATCCATCACCTCTTATAATTACCTTTGTGAGTGTGTATGATGGTGAAAAAATGGAATTCTACAGGTTTAGCAAATTTCAAGCATATCAACAGAGCTATTAACTATGTTCACCATGGTATATGTTAGATCACCAGAACTTGCTCAACCTAAAACTCAAGGTTTACACCCTTTGACTAATACTTTCTACTTCTGTGAGTCTGGCTTTTAAAAATTTTACCTATAAGTATGACTATGTGGGATTTGTCTTTTGAGGTCTGGCTTATTCCACAAAGGATGATGTCCTCCAGCTTCCCCCATATGGATGCAAATGTCAGAGTTCTTTCTTTTTTATGGCTGAATAATATTCCATTATATATATGTCACATTATCCTATGCTGGGATATCTTTGCCTGGAATATCTTCTTCTTTTTGTCTACTTGGAAAATGCATTATTCATTTGTTAATTTATTTATGCATTCATCCAACTATTTATTGAGCACTTGCTATGGGCCATGCCCTGGTTAGGTGACAGGACTGTACTTCATGGCCAAATTCATGACATCTCTGTGACACTGCTCAGGCAAAATGACTTGATGCCTCCTCTGTATTCTTAGTCATACTGATAATTACATTGCTCTGATTCTCATGTGTCTTTTTCTCTTTTTAAGGGTAATCTCTGTTCTATGAATATATTTTTCCCTCTCCTAGTACCTGATTGTGTTCCATGAATATTGTGTTTCCCCGAAAATAAGACACTATCTTATATTTATTTTTTCTCAAGAAGACACACTAGGGCTTATTTTCGGGGATGTCTTACTCTGCGCAGAGATACACTGCATAGCCATGCCCATCACTAGGTCTTATTATCAGGGTAGGGCTTATATTTAACAAATGCATAGAAATCCTGCTAGGGCTTATTTTTGGGGTGGGTCTTATTTTCAGGGAAACACGGTAATATTTAGTGAGTAAATGTAGAGCTTTTTCTGGGATCTTTGTTTCTTTGACATTTGGTAGGTGCTCAAGGATTATTTATTGAATTGATGAGTTATCTCTCTAGTGAAGCCAGTAGGTATAGAACGGTAATAGAGTGAACAAAGGGCGTTTTGAGGTATTATTTGTGGGCAAAACTATACTTCTAGAAGGGAGGCTGGTGGGGCTGAAAAAGCCCTGGGCACACCAACCACTGGTCGTACTGTCTTGGGCTGGTCACTTAATTTTGGGCTCCAATCACCTTGCCTGTGGGCAGGATAGATGGACTCAAACTCATCCTTTCTCTAAGTGAGAGTAATGCCAAGATTCTTTATATTTGGGAGTAACTTGTGGATCAAAGAACACACCTGCTTCTCAGAAATCTCAACTTTATGAAAAGTCACAATAAAAGTAGAAGGGGAGGTAGAACTTTATCTTTTGAGTATGTTTACACAGACTTTCCCCCTTTCATCTATTCTGTCAAAATTAATGGATATTTTGATAGTTGACTTTTTTCTCTTGCATATTCATAAGAAAGTGATACATTAGGGGGACTGTCATTTGCAGGGTAGTGACAGCAAATTAAAAAATTGCATTTTGGGTGGCACCTGTGGCTCAAGGAGTGGGGCACCGGCCCCATATACTGGAGGTGGTGGGTTCAAAACTTGGCCCCAGCCAAAACTGCAAAAAAAAAAATTGCATTTTAATCATAAAATTAGCCTGAATCATGGTGTTCATGAAGTTATAAAAGGGTGAGAGAAATTTTACTTGATGATCTTCAGATTTCAGTTGGAAAAGGTGGACATATATCAATGCAATATCACAAACTTGCATTGATTTAGTATAACTTTAAATAAAGAGGTCAATTTCCTTTTTTTTTTTTGAGACAGAGTCTTACTGTCACCCTCGGTAGAGTGCTCACAGCAACCTCAGACTCTCGTGCTTAAGTGAGCCTCTTGCCTCAGCCTCCCAAGTAGCTGGGACTACAGGCGCCCCCCACAATGCCTGGCTGTTGTTTTGCTGTAGTTGTCATTGTTGTTTGGCAGGCCCCCGCTGCATGCGAATCCTCTAGCATAGGTGTATGTGACTGGAGCCCCAGCCGCTGAGCTACAGGCACCCAGCCCTTTTTCCTTTCTTTCTTGTTCCCTTTCCTTTTTCTCCTTTCTCTCTCTCTCTCTTTCTTTCTAGAACTGTGGAAAACAAACAAGTTTGAGCTGCCCGGAAAGAGTGTTGTTCTGTTAAGTTACCAGACTCTGGAATGAGCTATAACAAGAAACCTGAGGCCTTCTTTGCCAAGAGTCTTTAAAAACAAGCTGAGATTTTACCTGGCTGAATATTTACCCTAAATATTTTAAATGGGCGTATGGAGGAGGGGTGGGGGTGGGAGAGCAGCCTGAGACTCAGGTGTTAACACTTAGTCAATGTCTCCTTTCTGGTGGTCCTGTTGTCCTGCAGAGGAGTGTTCAGTAATAAGACCTTTCAGAAAAAAATAAAAGAAGTTGGGATAAAAACTTCACTCCTTTGTTCTTTCGCACGCAGTCCATGGGAAGCTCCTGTGGAGGTTAAGCGGCCCTCTGTTTAGCAGAGTGGACTCCTCAGGCAGGTGTGGGCGACCTTGTGGGTGCGGCTGGTGTCTCTGGCCAGTGGATGTGGAGACGAGGGAGGGTAGTTTCTAAACCAGAGAGCCTGACTTTGGCTCAAGTGTCCAGACTGAGCACTGTGCCATCTACAGCATCACTCTGCCCCCTGCTGTTGGCTGGCGCTTCTCCTGCGTTCAAAATCAGAGTGGGGCCAGAGTTTGTGGAAGGGGGTCAAACTCTGTGGATTTGTGGGCATTTCTGGGCATTTTTACCTCCAGAATATCCCTTCCGTGGAAAATGAGCCCGTTTTGATAAACATCAGACTCACCCCCAGCAGGTGTCACTCCTATTCTGATGTGGAAGGCTTCTCTAGGGCCTGACGTTGGGCGGCAGACCAGGGTGTCAGAGGAGAGGTGTGAAAGTTACTGTGACTTTGGTGGCAGGAGCGGGGGCGGGTCTGACCACTGCGTGGACCCCATTGTGGTTGCCGGGGCGACTGCAGGCGCTCGAACCGCACCGCGCACGTCCCCAGGAGCCTGGCAAGCTGGGCCAGCTCACGCGGAGGAGGTTGCGGGCAGTGCGCCAGGAACTGGGCCCATGCAGGTTCAGGTAGACGTGGGGTCGGGGTCTCGCACTCCGGGGCGGGGTTAGGTAGGGCGGGGCCGTTTGTTCTCTGCTCTTCCTCGGGACCCCAGCCACTCCTGCCGGCTGAGGCCGCCCGGGGAGTCTTTGCGAAGGCCTAGGGGCGGCGGCGAGCCCCGGGAGCCCGCCTCGATGGTCGCCGGCCCCTAGAGCCGGACCGACCAGTAGTGGGACAGGGTGTAGGGGACTGAGGGGAGCCCCGCCCCCATCCCGCCTCGGCGGCCGGGACCAAATGCACGCGCTCCCTAATCCCCCGCCCCCCGTTGCCCGGGCGACGGCCCAGACGAGCAGGTGATGCATTGACAGCGAGCAGATGGTCCCCCGCGGAGGCGACCGCGGCCCACAATGCGCCCTACGCGGCGATGCCACCGCCGCCCTCCCGCCCGGCCGGCCGCAGCCGCCCGCATGCTAATTCCAGAGACGGGGGCGGGGGAAGGGCCGCGGGCGGGGAGGGCACGCCCCCCGCTCTCTGCCTCCCGGCTCACCTCATTTTTCTGAACTCCCTCTCAAATCCCCAGACCAGAAGAGTTCCTCTTTTTAAGTACGCGGAGAGACACTCTCCCGGGTCCCCTGCTCGCCCCTCCGCCCCTCATCCCTCTCCGGCTCTCCTAATTCCCCCCAAGTGGTTTATTTCCATTGAGATAAACGCTTAACCCCTCCTTCGGTGCCCCTTACCCCCACTCGGCAGCCCTGCCCACATCTGCTCCCTGCTGGCATTTAATATTCAATCTTGAAAGATCTGAGGAATGGATTTACCACCCCCCCCCCCGCCCCCACCGGGTCCCTATTTCTGGAGCTGGTGTTGACACTGCTAAATGTCTATAGATGTATTATTTATCTTACATCTCATACCCTGCGCTTCAGGATCTTTTAGGCAGTTTCTTTTGGTCTTCCTTTCTGGAATTTCAAAAATAAATCACTCTTCTCTTGGGACTGCCGCGCGGCCCCCTCCCAGGAAGGCCTCCCATTCACGTCCCCTCCTCCTCCCATTCATCTGACACCCCCGCTCCCTTACCCTATTCACCGCTGTGTGGCAAATTGAGGCAGTCTTCTACTAAGGGCATGAAAACTGCTAGGCACTATTCACAATTTTAATACTAACTTCATAGCTGTCACATAAATTCATTGCCGGGCTTACTCTATAATGGCCAAGAAGGAACTTTAGGGAATGAAAAGGAAAATCCGAAGACACTGCCATGGTGTCTGTCTTTGATTTGCAGGTGTTTTTCGAAACCATTACTACAGTAACTGGAGATAGCTTTTTCTAGCCGCCCCATAGAGTGCTTAAAAAAAAAAAATCCTCCTCCTTTTTATTTTACAGTAGATAAAAAATGCCAATAAAGGCTAAAAAAAAAAAAAAAAAAGGAATGGAGAGAGACAGAAAGAGACTAGTGAATAAAGTTGGGACAATACCGGGTCACAGAGCTGTCGAAACTAATGTCATAGTGTGGCTGTTGGGCAGGCATACAGAAAACTTCTTGTTTCTTGATTTTTATGGAGATTTGGTCTAAGGCATGGAGCACTCTCTGAACAGGTTTGGAACAAGTGGCAAAGAAAGAAGTCTCCACAATGCACTCTCTTCTGATGGGCTTTATGCCCACAAACACCTGTGATTTGCAGAGAGGACAAAGAAAGGCGAGTGGGCCAGGCTATTGTGGGGAAATGATACCTCATGTACCCATGGCCCTCAGAGAGGCTCGTTTTATTTTAAAACTTGTTTTAGACCCTTGCTGTGCAAACTCACAATAGGAAAAGACACATTAGACTTTTCTAGGGACTGATAATGACTTTTTCAGATGCTTCTAACTCGTTTTGAGCCTTCAGTTTGATAAGTTCTCAAACTAGTTAAATATTGTGGTCACTGGAATTCAAGGAAAGTTAGACTTATCTGGAAAGCAGAGAAGTTAGAAATCATTACCTAAAAGCTAGATGTAAGTAGTTAGGATGTTCAATTTAGAGGCATAAAATAATTACATTTATTTAAACATTTTATGAACTTTTTTTCTCTAGGAATGGTAATGATTTTGTGCCTATTTCTTTTTATGTTCCTGCCTTTTTCT
Organism: Otolemur garnettii; assembly: GCF_000181295.1. Lineage (NCBI taxonomy): Eukaryota > Metazoa > Chordata > Mammalia > Primates > Galagidae > Otolemur > Otolemur garnettii. The sequence goes on from NW_003852402.1 coordinate 17,842,629, forward strand.
TCTTTTTCTTATCTTTTGACTTTTTTTTTTCTTTCCCTTTTTGGCTTTTGCTTTTTCTCTGTTTTTTTTTTTTTGTAGTTTTTATTCCCTCGTAATTTATAGGGATAGACAAAAATCTGAAAACATAAAGAAATAAAGAATTACAAATTGGAAGAGGTTCCTTTGGGGTAGGTTTGCTATGTCCTCTCTGAAGAGACCACTTTTCAGCTTGGACATAAGTAACAGAGGGAGCAAGGGGGACGATCAAGCAAGCAGAGATGTGCACATACTCCCTGCAGCAGAAAGAGCATCAGGATCTTAGTTACTGAAGCAGGGCTGCTGTGTCTGGACCACTGTCAGTGTGGGGACAGAGCTGCAAGATGAAGTTGGAGAGATTCACCAGAATCAGATTCTGGAAAGCTATGCTTGACTTGGGAAAACACTGGCTTTTATTTTAAAAGAAATAGGGAGTTACTGAAGGATTCTGAATAAGGGATCTACAAGATTCCCTATGTATTTTAAGAGCATTACTGCTGCTGTGTAGAGTATGGAATGAAAGATAGAATGACAAATGCAATGACTGGTTAGGAAGCTGTGAGAAGATTGTTGTCGTAATCTGGATAAATAATGCTATAGTGGATTAAGCTGGTATTAGTGGAAATAAAGAGAAGGGAGAGATTTAGGGTTTATTTTAGAGAAAGAATTGATAAGACTTGAAGGACGGTGTGCATGAGTAGGGTAATGAGAAAAAGGGAGAAACCAAGAAAACACGTAGGGCTGAATAACATGGCAGTGTTCGTGCCCATTGCTGGGGTGGGGAAGAGAACCAAGATGGGAAATGAGAATTAAGAGTTCTGTTTCAAAATGTTAAGTTTGAACTGTTATTGAGGAGGGCAGATGGAGATGGTGGACCTAAGGACAGATGGAGATGGCGGACCCCTGACCGACCACAGGCTCTGGTCATTCCCTAGGCTTCTTGGGAGCTGTGATATGGCTTGGCATAAAGGGGGAGGGGCTTTTACTTATTTACATCATCCATTTAAGACACATCCTCAGCGTGTCCTTCTCCAGCTCATGATTTTAGCTCCTCCTCTGATGTGAACTGCTAGGTTGTCTCAGTATTTTCAGTTTGGATTTAGGAAGTTGGAAATCTTACTAGCCCAGCTCATCCTTGAGTAAAGGGCTCCCTGGTAAAGATAAACTAAGGAGTGAGACCCAAGTTTTAAATGAGAATGAGTTTCCTACTCTCTCCAATCTGAACTAACAGAAGTAAGTCCCAAGTCACATTGGACACTCTGGGGTAGGTAGAAGAATGACTGCTAGGCGTGTTTGCTGAGGTCTACGAGGTTTCCTTGCCGTGTAGAAAACAGGAGCTGAAGGCCTGCTGTGTCTGGCTCAGGGAGACCAGAAAGGAAGCAAGACAACAATAGAAAGTGAAAGAAAGATAGACTCTTATTACTTTTCCAGTAGTAAAAGGCGGACATAAAGTTTGGGTGCAATTTAAAATTGCACATTGTTTTAAATGGCACACAACTTTATGGCCACCCTGTATAAGTCCTGGTAAATTTGGTTCAGTAGATATAAGGCTTTCTCTAATTTCACCAATTATCTCTTTAGGGAAGGAGTGTTTGTTTCTCTGTTTTTTTTTGGGGGGGGGTAGAGCAGAAGATACTATATATACAAATTCAAGGAAATGGAATGGATGAACCAAAGTTTCTTCCTGGTTTAGTACATATAGAGATTTCAAATATAGGAAACTACTACAGAGAATTCTATGATGTATCATATAGTTAAAAGCCTCAATGAAATCATTATACTAATGGACAAAAGTAATTAGAACTAACTCAAGGAGAGATGGAAGACCTGATTAGAATAACAAAATGACAAAGATAATAAATAAAAATATGAAAATAATTAACTCCAGAAAAGGCTCCGAGCCCAGATAGTTTTACAAATGAGTTCTTTTAATGTTTTAAAGAAACAGAAGCTTTTACATGATAGAAATTATTATAGGGTATAAAATCAATGTCCACAAATCAGTAGCCTTTGTATATGCCAGTAACAGCCAAGCTGAGAAGATACTCAAAGACACAATGCCCTTCACAGAAGATAAGTAAAAAGGAGTTCACATCTAGGTGAAACTAAAAGGTCACATTTATATGCACAGGAAAAATTTTAAGACACAGAAGGAAAAAGCAAGAAAATCAGTAAAGAAACACACAGAAAACAGAAAACAATATACCACAGAGATTAGACATTGGCAACAGACTGATCACTAAAATAATTACATTGCAACAACAAAAAATGCAAGTCATAAGATAGCAGAATAATATCTTAAGTGGACTAAAAGAAAATAATTATCAACGTGGAACTGTATACCCAGAAAAACTATCTTCAAGAGCCAAGATAAAATAAAGACATTTCAAACAAATTTAAGAAGAGAATGACTACCAGAAGATCTTCACTGAAGATGATCCTAAAGGATTTTCAAGAAGGAAAAATGTGACTCCAGATGGATTTGAGATACAAAGCAAACAAACCCCCCAAAATGGGTTATGAAAGGTCTCGATAAGTATGCACAGAAATCAAAATGGCAATTGACTGAATAATATAAAAATAGTGATAGTAACAGTGTCTGTGGGAAAATCACAATTTATTTATTTGTTTTTATAGTTTAATGTATTTTAATGGCAAACTTACAGAAACAGCACAGAAGACAGACAATATTAAAAATATGTACTTGTATGTAAGGCAACTCAGAAAAGTACAGGGAATGGATGAATCTACTGTGTGATAAAAATGCTACAAATGCCATGTAGTTGCGTCAATAAGAAATTTACCTGTTTTAAAAAAATCTAAATGCTGGCATTGTCCAGAAAAATTTAACAGGTTTATTTATAATTGTTATGAAGTTGAACTGTTGAGAGTTGTTCACCGAAACATTTTGACTCACATTCATGCTGCACATCCCTGCATTTATATTAAAAATTTACACAGAAATTAAAGTGGAAAAACTGCCAATATCTGATTTCTGTCCCCTATTTTTCTAGTCATAATTATATACTTAAGTATCTTTTGATTCCACGGGGGAGGGGGGCAATAGGGGAGAGGGAACCTAACTTTTAGAACTATTAAAACAGGAAGAAGAGAATTTTTTTTTTTATAACAAAATGTTTTCCCATCATAGTGGACTCTTAAACACGTTCTCCAGGAACACGGAGTGCTAGCTGGATGTCTTTTGGCATAATTGTTACCCGTTTGGCATGGATAGCACACAGGTTGGTGTCTTCAAAAAGGCCACCAGATAGGCCTCTCTTGCTTTGCTCTTGCAAAGCACTAACAGCTGAACTCTGGAAGCGCAGATCTGTCTCAAAGTCTTGAGCAAGTTCTCCTACCAGATACTGGAAAGGAAGTTTGCAAATCATAAGTTCAGTGGACTTCTGATAAGGTCTACTTTGATCAAGCGCCCCAATACCAGCTCCATAGTGATGAGGTTTCTTCACCCCTCCAGTAGAGGGCGCACTCTTGCCAGGGGCTTTCGTAGCCAGTTGCTTCCTGGGCACTTTAGTACTGGTGGATTTGTGGGCAGTCTGCTTTGTAAGAGCCCCGGGATAAAGACCTGTTTACTTATCCCCTTCTCCTTTGCCTGGAGCTTGTAGAGCTAGAGGCAGCGCTGGCGTTAGACAGCAACGGCAGCTCGGTGGAGGCTGCAGACACAATTCCACACCAATTTAGAGAGCTAAAATAGTAGGCAACAGCAGCACTGAATTTGGAAAGCGTGGTGGTCAGTCTTAAAGATCTTCGTTTTGTTCATAAAAGGACTAACTATATTGATCCACTTTAAATTTCAAGTTACTGTACATGTTTTATTATGAAGGCAAAATTATATAAATAACTTCTAAGACAGAGATGAGAAATTTGAACAATAAAAAGGGAAATAATTTAGTCAGTTCTAAAGAAAGTGTCAGAAAAAACAAAAGAAGCAGGGTAGTGGAAAGCACATAATAAGATGTTAGAAATAAATCCAAATATTTGGGTCATCACAATAAATAGAAAAGGACTAAACTTCTCAGTTAAAAGAAAAAGACAACCAGACCATTTATTTTTTTTTTTAAAACAACTAGCTTTATGTTGATTATAAGAGACACACCCAAAAATATAAGGTACAGAAATGTTAAAAGTTTAATATGAAAAAAAAAATAGTAAACCCCTAAGAAAACACCTCACGAAAATACAACCAAGGAAAAAGTGAATTTGGAAATAGTGCCTTTGGCATTTTGTTTTCCCTCCATTTTTAAATAGGTGCAGTCTAGATTTCCTGTCTTCTATAGAGAAATGAGTACAATTGGACAATGGCAGTCTTTATATTATTTGAGATTCTTGCAGTATGGGGCAATTTTTTTTTCAGTTGCATAAAGTATAGCTTTTTACATATTTACTTTTGGGATGGTTTTATGACAGAACAGACTAAAAATATTTTCTTTAGCCACATAATGACATAATTCTGTGTTATCCATGATTAAAATGTTTGGACATCACTTCTCACATTGTGGCTTAGATTTTGCTGTGCTAGGAATTCTAACAAGAAGAGCTGGTGTAGCTGTATTATAATTCAGACTAAACACTCTCTAAGGGGGGAAACATTGATAAAGATGAAGGAAGGAGCTATGTAATAAAAAGAATTAATTTATTAAGATATAATAATGCTAAACTTTTATACAGCTCATTATAAATACTTAACATGAACAAACCCCCAATTTATCGAATTACAGGGAAAAGCAGAAAACCCCACTACATTGTAAATCTGAGTTTGGAAAAAACATAGTTACCCTCTACTATCACAACTGTTCCATACTGTTTTAGAGGTAAGAGCTAGTGCAGGAAGACTAAAAAAAGAAGGAAAAAATTAAAGCCAAGCAATTTGAAAGGAAGAAAACAAGCTGTCACTACTAGCAGGTAACATAATTGTTCACAGATAATCTATAGACATATGTTTTAGAATTAATACCAGAGCTTAGCTAGCATGCTGTTTTAAAATAATGTATTAAATTGCACCTCTATACCCTGGAAACGATTAGAAAAATGATTTATAAGACATTTACAATGCCCCAAACCCAAACCAACAAATCAGACAAACCCCAAACTTCCCAGTATTACATCTTACCATAGATGGTCGAGAACTTTATCTAGAAAAGTATACGATTTTATTGACGGTCACTGGAAGTAGATACTATGTTCATGGATAGGATGATTCAGATGTCATTTCCCCCCATCATTGCATCATTGTAAACCTGCTCTTCTTTCTCCATTTATTTGTAGGGAGTTGAACTCATCCAATGAATGCCTGTGGTGACATGTATGGAGCAAAGCAAGAAGAAGCTTTCCCGCTGACTAAAACTCAGACCCTTGGCAAACAGGATGCAGGTAGTGTAAGAAAGATACTTTAAACTTTTACATTTTTTTTTGTTTAGGCCGGTAGGTTGCTCCATTTCACCCATTAATTTTGATTCTTGATTCAGTGCTATTGATCTTATAGTTTGGAATATCCATCTAGTTTCATATTTATTCATATAATAGTAAATTACAGCATAATTTTAAGTGCTTTTATAAAATCTTTTTTTTGCTACCATAGGGACGCATTACATTTATTCTCAGAAATCCTGGAGGCACAGCCCATGTTTCCTTTGTCATTGTTTCTTTCTTGTGTTACTAAGGTGACACCGTGCCATTGGGGTGGGGTGTGTGTGCTGACTTAAAAGCTACCGGTATTGTTCTTAGGAAGTTGCACAAGTCTGGGTTTTCAACAGAAGTCAAAGAAACTTTTCCATGTTAAGTAAAGAGAGTACAAATGCTCTAGTAACATTAAGAATGAATTGTATTAGCTTTATGTTGTTACTGTAAAAAAGTACCACAAATTTAATGGGTTAAAACCCACAAATTTATTATCTTATGGTTCTGTAGGTTAGAAGTCTGACATGGGTCTCACTGGGTTAAAATCTAGGTGTCAGCAGGCCTCCAGTTCTTTCGGGAGACTTCAGGCTGCTGAAGGCTGTTCTAATGTCTTAGCTTGTGTCTTTTGTACTCCATCTCCAAAGCAAGCTAGAGTGGGTTGGATCTTTCTTACATCACTCCAACCTCTTCTTCTGTCTCCCTTTTCAATTTCTAAGGACTTTTGTGATCACAATGGGCTCACCTGGATAATCCAGGATAATCTCCCCATTGAAAGGTCCTTAACTTATTCACATTCACAAAATTCCTTTTGTCATTGAAGGTAACATACCCACCAGTTTCAGGCATTAGGACATGGACATTGGTACAGGTTCTCTGACATCACTTCCTGTCTCCTTCCTCAGCTCCTGCTGCTCCTGCCACATTGCCATACTCCAGATTCAATGCTCACCCACTCTTCCCTTGGAGTGGAATGATGTCTTCCAAGGATTCTCAGGGCTTATTCTCTTAACTTTGTTCATGTCTCTGCCCAGAAGCCCTGCCATGACCCTCACTACCTAACATCCACCCTGTGCATTCTAACCTCTTACCATGCTTCCTTTTTTCTTTATACCACTTCTCACTCCTCTCTATCTCCTCTTCTGAAGAGTAAGCTCTCTGAAGGCTGGGCGTGGTCAGTTTTTCTTCTCTGTGTTGCCCAGCGTCTAGCCCAGTGCCTCGCACATTGGACCTCAAGGAATGTATGAACAAATCCATTTTTAAATTTCATCTATTTAGCATCACATTTTTTACCACAATCCGGACTATAAGAAAATCTCTATAACTTGAATTATGTCTTGAATTTGAGTTGAAATATGAAAGGTAAGGCCATTGCACTTACTTCATGGAGTGTGCTATTTGAGCACCCAGGTTTAAAATTGGTATCAGTAAGGGATGAATCCCAAGTGCTGAATTAAGTATTCTGTGAACACCACTACTATTATTGTATTCTTTTGAAAATAGAAATTGGTAATAATAATGATAAAGGCAATGACCATCATCTTTGCTATCATTTATGGAATAATTGTGTGAGCCAGTTACTAAGTCCTTTACATATATTATTTAATCTTCTCAGCAGGGTCATACAGTACACATGTACTGTGATGTCTACCCAAGGAAAGTATTCCCACCACCCAACACTTCTTTTAGGGAGCAGCTGCTCCCCACTCCCACCAAGTGGTTTTGGGGATAGCCCAGTCCCCTAGTGTTCTGGCTATCAGGATGAAAATCTGACCTAATCTAGACCAACCAGAATTCTTGTGGTAGTCGTCCAGTAGTCCACATATAATCCAGGCCAAGCCAATCAGAGCTCTTCCACTCAATTTTTGGACTCAAGTTTGAAAGAGGGAGATACTTTTTCTCTTGGGTCAAAACTGCAAAGATAAGAGCCTGGAGCTGCCTGTGGTCTGTGGAGAAGCAAACAGAGAAAGCGATGCAGGGATAGGAGTCAAAGGACATGACTTGTGCAGAACACAGTCTTGTTTTTTCTATTTACAGATGAACAAATATGTCTCAGAGCAGTTGAATACTTTCCAGAGGGCACCTACCTAGTAAATAGTCTATGAATGGGGGAATTCAACTTCAAGTCAGCCTGACTTCATAATCCATATTTCTTCCACTTTGCTGTACTGTGTCTGGCATCCCAGGGTCAGGAGTAGCCACTGATTCTTTCCCTTCTTCCTGATTTCTGAAGATACGCAGCAGGGCGGCACATACTGTGTCTAGCAACGTGTTTCTGAGACAGTTGCTGCTCACTTACATGTCTTGCATTTGAATGAATTCATTCACTTGAGGCTCTGGGTGTGAAATAACAAACAGGCTCTATCTTTTGTGCTAATTCTAGCAGAATATACTAGAAATGGCTACCTAGAGCTTTGTGTTAAGTAGGATTCTGAAGATTCATCTGGGCTAGCAGAAAAGAAGGAAAGTGGAATGAAGATATGGGCTATGAAATTTGCTCAAAATTTGTGTGATAATTCAGATTGCATTTTAGAAATTTGGAGGTGAACACTTTAGCGGGAAGCGTTGGACCAAGGATTATTGTTTTTCAGTTTTAGAATATTTTGGTTGTTAGTCATGGACTCACCTGTGTGCCAAACCACAGCCCTCCATAGTCTCTTCACTATAGGACAAAGGCCTCTTTAAACGAACACCCTCTGTAGAATACCCAGACGGTTCTATCTTATAACGATAGGAACAGCGACCTGACCTGAATTTAGATTCTGGAACTGAGTGTCATTTATTGGGACCACTCTTGTCTGGTGCAAGGGATGCTAAATCACAGCCACCCTGAAAAAATTGTCATGGACTGGTATTGTTGAACATTTTCAAACAATCAAATTGGGCCTCACATTTTGTTGGTTGGAAGTTCCATTTCTTCATCTTTGGCCCAAGTAACTTAGCAATGACCAATCAAACTATGCACCCACCATATTGTTTTGCGTGTTTGACTAGAACATTGACAGATTAATAGGAAGGGTAAATAGCAGAGCACAACTGTGGGGGCCCAGTGTGCGGCAGAAGGATTGACTGCTCCGGACTTTGTTGTGTTTGCTCAGAGGAAGCCGCAGCAAAAGCCTGCTGGGACGAGGTGACCCGGGTCATGGGCATTTGTTTCTTGTCTCTATAGAAAACAATTGTCTTCTCAATGGACGATGGCTTTTTCTGAATCTACATGGTTCCACCAACGAGCAAGCATTTGCTATTCCAGGGTGCTTGCTAAAACACACACATACAAATAAAAAGGCCACACAAAAGTTCAAATTTACTGTATTCCCTGGAGATTCCTTTGGGCTTAGGTTAATCAGGAGAGAAGCCTAATTTTCAGAAGTTTATCTTGAGGGTCTTCAACCCTCCACCTATTCACTGCTAATTCCCAATATTTGATGTTTGGAATTTTATGAAGTTTCAAAATAATCTAGTTACCTTTCTTCTCCTGCTCGCTACACCCCATTCATGAGGGCAGAATCCATTAACTTTAGCACTGTTGACTGTGTAAACCCTGGCTTTGGTGGAAATCTGTTTTGATCTCAAAATTGCTCTTCTATGAATTGATATGAATGAAATACACTAATAATGAAGAAAAATCTACCCGGGTAATCAGAAGAGGTGGCCTTATTTAAAAGACAGGACTATGTTTCTGATTGATAAATTTCTTTGAACATGGCTGATTTGATATGTACAATGTTATCATAGTTCTTTAGAATAAAATTCACTTCTAATAAAAGTCTTTTGAGGGTTTCATACTGATTTTTGATAAATAATTTTTGATCTCTCTTTCTCTCTGTTCTGTCTCTATGTATATGTATGTGTGTATTTATTTATTTTTAATAAACCATGCACTCTTCTTGATCTCATAGGGAAGACTAGAGCATAGAATGGCACTCCAAAATTTTCCATTGTGGTAGTTTTAATTCTGGTTTGTTGTGTCTGACTAATGCTATTTTCCAACAGCTTTCTCACCCTCACTTCCTTTACTCTCTTTTTTACCCTTTTCCTTCTATCTCTATCTTCCTAGAGCTCAGGTCTTAGGAGATGCTTAGAAGTATTATTGGTGGTGACGATGGCAGTCATTTTAGTTTCTGACTGCCTACTTCAGGTCTCCTTAAGCTTTCTGCACATCCAAAACTGAAAAATTGCAACATGAGGATAGTGGTATACTCTGAACAAAAGACCAAAACAACCTTCTTAAACTTGAGGAATGGAAACCTCTTCATCTGGGCTAGCCCACATTAAAACCCAAGAACAATGTTATTGTTAAAAAATATCCAAGCAAGAAAATGTTGGAAAAATTCTTATAGATATCAGTCTTGGGAAAGATTTTATGAATAAAACCTCAAAAGCAAACACAGCAACAACAAAAATAAAGAAGTGGGACCTGATCAAATTAAAAAGTTTCTGTACAGCCAAAGACACAATCAATAGAGTAAATAGAGAATCTACAGAAAGGGAGAGAATATTTTATTTGTATGTTATGTATCTGATAAATGTCTGATAACCAGAATCTACAAAGAACTCAAGCAAATCAGCAGGAAAAAAAAAATCAAACAACCTAATCAAAAAGTGAGCAAAAGACATGAACAGAAACTTTTCATACAAAGATAGTCTACTGGCCAACCACTACATGAAAAAATGCTCAACATTGCTAATCATCAGGGAGATGCAAATCAAAACCACAGTGAGATATTACCTGACTCCAGTGAGAATAACTCTTATGACAAAGTTCCAGAACAAGTGCTGGTGTGAATGTAGAAAGAAAGGAACACTTTTTGGTGGGACTGCAAAATAGTACAACCTCTATGAAAAGTTGTATGAGGGTACCTCAAAGAACTTAAAGTAGACCTACCATGTGATCCAGCAATCCCACTGCTGGGCATATACCCAAAGGAAAAGAGATCATTTTATAAAAAGGACAACTGCACTCACATGTTTGCAGAAGTCACAATTGCAAAGATGTGGAAACAACTCAAGTGTTCACCAATACATGAATGGATGAATAAAATGTGGTATATGCATATCACATTATGGAGTACTAGTCAACCATAACAAGGTCAATCTAGTATCTATTGTGTCAACCTGGATGGAACTGGAGACCATTCTTCTAAGTGAAACATCACAAGAATGGAGAAACAAACACATGTACTCAGTACCAAATTGGTACTCATCGATCAATACTTAAGTGCACATGTGGAAGTAAATCTTAATGAAAATCAACCTGGGGGGAGGGAGGAGAAGACGATGGGTCAATTCACACCTGTTGGACACAGCGCACACTGTGGGGGCGACCAGCACACTTTGACTTAGTCTGTACAAAAACAAAGTACATAAACATGTACCCCCGAATATTCTGAAATTAAAAAAAATCATATTTACTCTTCAGAAAATCAAAAATCTAATACCTATTCAAACTTACTAATTTTCACCTACTTGGTTTATTGAAAGAAGGTAAAGTGTTCTAATAAAATTATGAGTTGGCCCATTTTGGGGGCACCTATACAAATAACACATCTTTTTGAAATTTATTTAAAAGTAAACAATATTTGTTATGCATCTACTCTGTGTTGCTTTCCAAGGATAGTTTCTGCCTTTGGAGAGCTCACAGTTTTGGGTTGAAGCATAGGGAAAAACAGGTTAATACAGTGTTCTCTGCACTGTTAGGGTAGAGATAGGCTGAGCTGAAGAGGTTGGCATTAACTGTAATTTTTCAAGAAACCAAAGATGCCTGCTTTTCTGGTCTTGTGGCTTTATTTGTATTAGCTTACTCTCACTTGCAAGGCATAAAACAAAGAACAATTGTCTAGTTGATGCATACACAATAGAAACATGATAAGACTCCGGGAAAGGGCACTGGACTGTAAGTTTTATTGAGGCAAAAATTGTACCTGGCACATTCACTGTGTGTAGGGTGAGCCTGACACTCCAGGAGTATCTGTGGAATGCGTGGACGGATGAGGCAAAGCTCAGACAATGTGGGTTCTTAGTCACCCCTTAGCAGCTGCATAGCTTGTAGAGTGGCCTGGAGTCTTTGCCTCCAAGTGTCTGTTTCTTCAATACCTGTGCCTGTCACTGTGTCATCACAGGGTCAAATCCTATTCATAAGCCTCTACTACGAAGGAGGCTCCAGTCTAAGGATTTTACATGTATCAACTCACTGCATCTCCACAACAAAAATGGGAGGCAGGCACTGCCATTATTCCCATTTTATAGAAGATTATGTGCAATTGGTTCTTTGGTCGGCTCTAAAGTATTATTCCAGGAAAAGACATTGTAATTAGGATTTTTAATATTCTAGTGGCAAAAGTGTGGGAATATTGTCCAGGAAGTTTTGTCTTCTGTCTTGATTCTGTGTCTGCCTCATGCTGCCTTTCTCTGAGATTCTCACTGTGAAAATACTTTGGGTATCCATTTTAATTAAGAATTCCCTCCCTCCCTCCCTTCCTTCTTTTCTCCCTTCCCTTTCCCTTCCCTTCCTTTCCTCTCCCTTCCTCCCTTCCTCTCTTTCTTTCTTTTTTTCTTTTTGACATAGTCTCACTTTGTCGGTAGAGTGTCACAGTGTCATAACTCACAGTAGCCTCAGACTCTTGGGCTTAAGTGATCCTCTTGACGCACCTTCCTAAGTAGCTGGGACTACAGGCACCTGCCACAACGCCTGGCTAGTTTTAGAGACAAGGTCTTGCTCTTGTTCAGGCTATTCTTGAACTCCTGAGCTCAAGCAGTCCACCCCTCTCGGACTCCCAGACTGCTAGGATTATAGGTGTGAGCCACCACACCAGGCCTTTGACTCTGCCTCTCTGATGGCCACAGGCCCTCTCTCTGCTCCCCTTGGAAGGCACACTCCATTCCTCCTTCCCTTCCAGGTGGCTTCTTCAGTTTCAGTTGCTCCATCTTTGTGGTTTGTCAGCAATGGCCGTGGCTGTTCCAACCCCAATGCTGTCTCATGAACTTCCTGCTTCTACTTACTCTCACAATTCTTTGGTCCATTTTTCCATCATTCTAATTTCACTCTAATTTCTGAGATTCATCCAGCTAATTAGTATTCTCACATTTAATCTCAATCTTCTGGTCTGCTGATGGTCCAAACGCCTGGTGCAGGGAGGACAAACTGTGTCTTGTGCTCTGAGCCCGGCAGGGGCTGTAACGGGCAGCTCTCCTAGGAAGGTGTATGGGGGCAAAATAGACAACTTGGGCCAATGAAAAGAGGCAGCAAGGGGCCATTTGTATTTGATTGTATATGGTCTCTTGAGTTATCTTCAGAATAGGCTGAGCTTCCTAATAAAACTTGGTTTTGGTTAATTCTGAAATAAATTCCTATTTCTTTCTTTTTTTATTATTAAATCATAGCTGTGTACATTAATGCAGTCATGGAGTACAGTATGCTGGTTTTATATACAATTTGAAATATTTTTACCAAACTTGCTAACATAGCCTTCATGGCATTTTCTTAGTTATTGTGTTAAGACATTTATATTCTGCATTTAGAAAGATTCACATGTACCCTTGTAAGATGGACCATAGGTGCATCACCCTCCCACCACCCATCCTCCGCCCTCCCCTCCCCTCCCTCTCCTCTGTCCCCATATTCTTGTGTTATAATTGGGTTATAGCTTTCCCATGAAAGCTATAAACTAGTTTCATAGTAGGGCTGAATACATTGGATACCTTTTCTTCCATTCTTGAGATACTTTGCTAAGAAGAATATGTTCCAGCTCCATCCATGTAAACATGAAGGAGGTAAAGTCTCCATCT
>NW_003852402.1:17856164-18046099 GCF_000181295.1 Otolemur garnettii
GGCTAATCTTACTGGAGTTAGATGATATCTCAAAGTAGTTTTGATTTGCATTTCTCTGATGATTAAGGATGGTGAGCATTTTTTCATATGTCTGTAGGCCATGAGCCTGTCTTCTTTAGAGAAGTTTCTCTTCAAGTCCCTTGCCCACCCTGAGATGGGATCACTTGTTCTTTTCTTGCTAGTACTCTTGAGTTCTCTGTGGATTCTGGTTATTACACCTTTGTCAGAGACATAACCTGCAAATATCTTCTCCCATTCTGAGGGCTGTCTGCTTGCTCTACTTACTGTGTTCTTGGCTGTGCAGAAGCGTTTAGTTTGATCAGGTCCCAGTAGTGTATTTTTGATGTTGCTTCAATTGCCAAAGGGTTCCTCCTCATAAAATTTTCACCCAGGCCGATTTCTTCAAGTGTTTTCCCTACACTTTCTTCTAATACTTTTATAGTTTCATGTCTCAAATTTTAAATTCCTATTTCTTGACTGTTCCCTCTATAAAAGGAAGTTGAAGAACTTCCAGGAGCCAGGGGCAGCTACCAGGGACACTGTTGTGAAGACCCTGAAACACTGATGGGGAAGGCAGCTCACCCGCCCACAATCAAAAGTCTCCTTCACCCCTCCATTCGCTGCACATTTTATAGCAAATTTGATTTGACCAAAGAAATCTCTATTTAGGAACACTGGGATTGGTTTTCATCTCAAAGTGGGGTCTGGGCAAATCACTTCACCTTCAGTATGTTATGAGCTCTCTGAGGTCACTTTCAGCTTCTAATGACTCATTTTATGGCTCTGCAGATGGGCTAACTATGTTAATTTTCTGAGCAAACCAAACTATACATAATGCATTTTGTCCTCGTAAACTAAAAATGTGACTTTCAATCTGTCATTTTACCTGTCAAATTAGCACAGATTAAAAAGTCAACGTTAGTGAAAGTGCATTAATAAGGGACTGTCCTGCCCTGCTGCTGAACACACCATTTAATTGCTACAGTTTTTCTGCAAAGCAATTTGACTTGATTTTATGTATCAAATATGCTGAAGTGTTCATATCCATGAATACCACTCATCCCTTCTCAGAATCTATCTTAAAAACATAATTAAAGTATGAGACCAAGAGGATTGTATAAGGACATGCACTGCAATGTTATTTATAGTTATGCAATAAGAGGAGTCACCTATATTGTCCAGTAATAAAAAAGAAACATTTTATAACTTACGGTGCATACTGATATTCTATGGCTATAAAAATCAGATTTTCCAAAAAAGTATTCATACACAATTTCCTTAAGGTAATTAAAATCTGCTTAGAGAAAAACTGGCAGGAATTGAATCACCATATCGAGATAGAATTATTAGTGACTTTGGCCTTTTTTGGGGGGGGTCTGTTTTTAAAAACTCTATAAGAATGTGTATTTTGTAATCAGAAAAGAAAGTGAATGGTACCTATGTATGTCTTTTACACATCATTTTCTTTTTTTGTTGTTAATAGTCTGCACCCTCCCCCCCCCCCCCAACAAAGGTATCTGGCAGGTGATTGCCTTCCAGAGTTTGATTCACACTGTGTTCTCTGCCCCGTCTTTCACCAAACTCCCTGCTTCTTTTGACTCCTACTCAGCATCCCACACCAACCACTGGCTTTGAGATTATAAAGGTGCTGTGGGGCTGAGAAAGGGAAAGGCAGCCAGGAGGTCTGGCCTGAGATTTTTGGGTAGCAATACATGCCTGCAGGCACCAAGGCCCAAAGCCTGCATGTGGCTCCCTGTGGAAGCCCTGAAATATACAAAGCTATTAAGCCAGATTTTAGGAGGTAAATTACCCAGGCTTTGCAAGAACATTAACAAATTACCATGAAAATGCTGTCATCACCAGCACAAATGTCTCTCAAGGCTCACTTCGGTGAGTTTTTTTTTGTCCCAACTCCTAAGATTCATTTGTTAGTTCTACAAAAAGAGGGAAACTGAATCTTGAGGTAATTTGCACTTGGGTGAATTTGTCCTCCACTAGGTTTTTTCCCATAGGTTTTTTTTTTTTTTTGTACTCAGGGTCATGTACAACTTTTAGAAAGGCAACAGCAGTGATGTGGGCACTTGAAATGCGAGAGAATTCTAAAATCCCTGCCTCCTATGAAACACCAAGAGTGGAGAAGATTGCCTCTTAGTCAAGAGAGGAAAAAAAAAGGTCTGAATCAAGAATACTGAGAATTTTACCTTTAGAAGTCTGATCCAGGAAACAACGACAGGTTACAACTTGTATGCAATTTGCATTTTGACGTTTACTGGTCTGGTTGATCAAATTACATAACCAGCCTATGACTGTAACTATTCCATGTTATGTTTATAGGCCTGTGGCCAATAAACACCCAATAAACCCTGAGAAACTGTGTAAAGGTTAAATTTCGGATCCAGAGTGGCAGGGCCCACTAACCAGAATGAAAAGTACAGTATTGAACTCCTCATTCGTAGCATATAGAATGCTAGCATTTTATAATTGTCTGATCATTACACCCAATTAAAGTTTAAAAGCAGGCTCAATAAAATCAGGAGGGTGGTTAAGAGGCTTATTAAATAATGGCGTTCAACATAAATATTTATAGGCTGAACTTACATTACCAATTAGAATTTGTTCTTACATAGTGTAATGCAATCACATTCAGAAATAAATCATTTTCCACGGCCCATCGTATGAGACTTTACCTATTTTGTATGTATCAATTAAAGTTTGCTGTTGGTATAGATCAGGAGATCTGAACAGAAAAGGAGCCATATTCTGCAGAATAATTTGAAGAGATTTATTCTGAGCTGAATTTGAGGACTAGGATGGGAGCCATCCCGAGGAGTCTTGAGTAAGTGAACTCATTGTGGTGGTGTTACAGTTTGTTTTTTTTTCCATTTCAGGAAGACCAGAATTATAGGTAAAATCACAAATCAGTATGTGGAAGGCATACTTTTGCTTGGCCCCAGAGGTTGGACATCTCAAAGCAGAGGCTTATAGGTTGTAGTGGGTTTAAAGATTCTTGAGATGACAATTGGCTGAAAGAGTCAGGCTCTGTTTAATAGACCAGGAGTCAGTGAAAAGGAATGCTTCAGTTATGATAAGAGTCTGTCATTAAGAGACAAACAGTAGAACATATGGCCAGACTCAGGTGGTTGGTTGTGTATGTTGAGGACCTGCAGGTATGTGTTGCATAGCCTTAGGCCTGGTAATGAGTCACAAAGGATATCTTTAAGATGGGGAGGATGGCTAAACAACTCAGTTTTAGGGATCCCCTTGGCCAAAAGGGTGTCCAGTAAGTTAGGCACTGGAGAAGAGCCTTAAGATTTTATTTTAGTTTATTTTCCAATTTGAAATGGATGCCTACTGGTTAGGTCACTTAGAGTTCTTCTCTAGCTTTCCTGGGGTCTTTTCCAATCTGTATGTAGACAGAATACCCAACAGGAGGGCTAAGTTTGTAAAATGAAGAGAAAACAGTCTCTGTGCCCAAATGAAAAGCAAACAAAAATCCACTAAAATGTAGAGAAGTTGCTTTTTTGGCAATATGTCAGGAAGTTCCTAATCAGAATATCTGGGCCTAAGTATGCATCAAGTTTCATGTCATTGGGAAGCAAGTTTTAAATTACATATGGCAGAGTTAATGGTGGGACCACACTTATGGAGCATATTGTAAGGGTACAAGTCAAATAGATCAAGTATAGAACACAAATGTCTTAACACTGTGATGAAGTAAATGAGGTGAAAGTTATGTTAATTAGTAGGATGTATGCACTCTAATTTGTACAAATAATCAACACATTGACTCCCCCAGAGGCATAAATGTATTCATGATCTATGCATATATGACTTAATAAAAAAAATTACATATGGCAGTAGGCACCCACGATCTCCATGCTCAGAGTTTCCAAATATCTTAGTTCAGTCCTGACCAAACAAAAAGGGCGACTTAAAGCCCTGTTCACTTCTGTACTTTTAAAACAGAGCCCATTTACTGAGATGTAGTGGCCCAAAAGGAAATAGAATAGAAATCAACCCATCTGTCCTACCCTTCCCTCTGTCCTAGGACAGACACTCCTACCAGGAGAACTCTGTAGGCTGAAGGCTTGACTTGGGATGGGTCAGAGTTTTCCTCTTTTAACTGTATTTGGAAATGGGGAGCAGTCCCAGAATGCACTATGAGCAAAGATTTGTATTTATCAGATAATTGAGGAGCAATCTCCTATCTTTGTAGTAAATACCTTCCTGTCCACCCTCAATGTGTTAATACAGGGGAGGTTTCTCAAAATAATAAATGTAGACTTTTCATTTGATCCAGCAATCTCACCAATGGATATCTATTCCAGGAAAAGAAGTCATTTTATCAAAAAGATATCTGTCCTCGGATGTTTGTCACAGACCAAGTAACAACTGAGAAAATGTGGAATTGACCTAAGTGTCCATCAATTTATGAGTGGATAAAGAAAATATGGATAAAATACCACACAGACACACATCATAGAGTACTACTCAGCCATAAAAAGGAATGAAATAATGTCTTTTTTTTTTTTTTTTTGAATCCTTCACGAAAATATGGATAAAATACCACACAGACACACATCATAGAGTACTACTCAGCCATAAAAAGGAATGAAATAATGTCTTTTTTTTTTTTTTTTGGAACGCTTCACGAATTTGCACGTCATCCTTGTGCAGGGGCCATGCTGATCTTCTCTGTATCGTTCTGAAATAATGTCTTTTATAGCAACTTGGATGAAACTGGAGACCCTTATTATCCTTAATGAAGTATCTCAGTGATGAAAAAACAGACACCACATGTACTTACTAAATAATGGAGACACATGGGCACAAGGACATGTAAAGGACATTGGAAAATAAGACAGGGAAAGGTGGGGGGAAATAACAACAAGTTGAGAAATAACAGCTTACCTGTCAGGTACAATGAACACTATTCTGTTGACAGGCACATTAAAAGCCCCAACATAAGCATTGTACAAGATGATCCACGTCACAACAACATTTAGACTCCCTTAATGTATTGACTATTACATGGAATTAACTCTTAGCTTTTTAAAAATGATTTTTAGATGGCTTAGTATACTTGACTCTTAAAGGTCAATGTATCTACCCTTGAGTTTAGACTTAAGTATACATGCAAATGTGGCAGATATTATGAACATCATTATTTGTCTTTAAAACATCTTAACGTTTGTACTTCACAATTTTCAAAACTCTTTTCTATATATTTTTTTCTTTTGATCCTTAAATAACCCTAGAATGAAAAAGGGGTAGATAGATTTTTTTTTTTTTTAAAAAAACAGACTCTCACTATGTTGCCCTGGATAGAGTGCCGCGGTATCACAGCTCACAGCAACCTCAAACTCTTGAGCTTAAGTGATTCTCTTGCCTCAGCCTCCCAAGTAGTGGGGACTAAGGTGCCCACCACAACAACTGGTTACTTTTTGGGAGGGGAATTTTTTTTTTTATTGTTGGGGATTTCTTGAGAGTATAAAAAAACAGGTTACACTGATTGTATTTGTTAGGTAAAGTCCCTCTCACAATTGTGTCTTGTCCCCAAAAGGTGTGTCACACACCGAGACCCCACCCCCTCCTTTCCTCTTTCTGCTCTTCTTTTCCCCCACCCTCCTCCCTCTTTCTCTCCCTTTCTGCTCTCTCCTTCCCCCACCCCTACCGTGTACTAGGTCATTAATTGTCCTTATATCAAAACTGAATACATAGGATTCATGGTTCTCCATTCTTGTGATGCTTTACTAAGAATAATGTGTTGCGGTTATCATTGTTGTTTAGCAGGCCCGGGCTGGGTTCGAACCCACCAGTCTCAGTGTATATGGCTGACACCGTAACCACTGTGCTATAGGTACCGAGCCAGGGGTAGATAGTTTTGTAAACGGTTTTCTAGTTGTAGAAACGGAGACTCCAAAAGACTCCATTAAATATGTCATGTGGAATCCTGGATTGTTTATTAAGTCATTAAATAAAAACATCAGGGTTACAAAGGTGGGGACCAAAGCTTGAAGAAGTTAGGTGACTTATTCAAGGTCCCACAAGAAGTAAATGCAGAGCTGAGGTAAGAAGTCAAGGCTGCCTTATTAAAACTCTTTCTCGCACACTAAGGTACCCCTGGTCTGATTCCATGCGTATAAATGCAGACCCCCAAACATAATATAATTTGTATCCACATGCCTATAAATGTTATAGAGATATTTTATAAAGCAAAGTATGTCTGGAAGGTAGTTTGTGCATTTTTTTTAATAAGTAATGTGTTATTCAACTTCTTAGCAGACCTAAAAATTTTCTGGCTCTAATTTCTAAGCCCATGCTGCTGTCTGCCTCCTAAAATGGACACTGTGCTGCAGGGTCATGTTGTTAGGGAATCATAAAAAGCCATTTGTCATCTTCGAAAGTAGGAGGGAACTCTGATGGAGCTTAAAAAGTTTGTTGCCTCAACTAAGTGATTAGATTGCAAACGTCTTTTGCATTCTCTCCAAGCATATGTTTGAAATGGCATGTTTGTATATGTGTAAGAATATAAAACAAAATTTCACCGTAAGTCAATAAATGAGGTCTCAGTATTTTATCCTAAAACAGTGTGTTGCTTCATTGGAGGGTTAATGGAAGGTAATGTTTTTCATTAGTCTTTACTGTCATAAAATCCACAGAAGCAGAGTCAACTTACCATGTTAAGTTGATCTACAGTGAACTTACAAAGTATTATAGACTACACGGAGAATCCCAAGTCCCAATTCCAATCTATAGTGAACCTACAATGATTTCCTAACGTGTCTCTGACCCGGTGGTAAGAACTGAAACTTTTTAGAGGATGGCAACCTCTCACCAATTACCTTATATGGTACCCACATTCACATCATCTCAAGATTTTGCAAAATATAACATATACGTCTATGCTCACACGCATATATATTTAGCTCTAAATGGACAGATGAGTTTTCTTACAAGTCAGCTTATAAATAGGTTGTTTATAACTCAAAACACGTTTTTTTTCCCCTCATAGAAAATTTCCACCTGAAAACATTTACTAAGGGCCTCAAGCAGCTCCCAGTCTTGCGGTTAGGTTCTGAAGCCAAATTCAGAAACCTTTAAAAAACATGTAACTCACATTAGGTAGATAGTGACTCAGATTTAATGCAAGATCCCAGGCCTCAGCAGGGGTCCTACTCAGCAGAGACCGCCAGGTACTAACAAATCTGTTCACTTTTGCTCCCAAGCAAGCTGCATTTCTCAGACTCTCTTGAAGCTTGATGTGTCCATGCAATTTGTTCTTGTCAACAAATATGTGTGGAAGTGATGGCCCATCATAAACTTTCCCAGAAAGTCTGATACTCTTTTTCTTTTTCTTCTATCCAATGGCTGGAAGAGAAGGGCCTTAAGTGCCTGGGGTTGGGCCAAGCAGAGGTCCTGGCTTGTGTAGATTGTTAGATCTATAAAAATACATTTGAATTGTGTGTGGTCACTAAGCATTGGGGACTTACTTATCACATTGGTAAGTCTTAACTAATAATCCTTATGAGTGCCGTGCCCTTGGGGTCAAACTACTTTGAACCGAAGTGTTCAGGAAGAGGACAATGGCAGCAATGGGACACATTCTGGGGGAGGCTCAGTGTATAGGGTGGCTTTCAAATTGGCAGAGGAGGAAGGCGTCTTTCAGTAGAGGTATGGGTGGGGCAGGGAGACAGTGTCTTCAGGAGTAGGTGACAACTCAGCCATGCATGTGTCTGACTGTGGCCAGAGCTCTAGGCAGAGCAAAATCAATGCTAATAGAAGCTCTGTCTGTCTGTGGCTTTGGTTCATATACAAACCTTGTTAATTTGCAGATTGGCTTTGTGTTTCTGTGATCCTTTCTGAACTGTCTAAGTTTTAATTTAAGGTTGTGACAACTGGAGACAATGTGAAATGTAATTATGAAGCAGTGGTGGGCATGAACATTCACTTCTCTGATCAGTAAGGAAGCTACACTTCTCAAGGGCTGCTCTTGGCCAGTGACCCACAATGGCAGGGAGAATGAGAAGAGCCCCTTCTGGGGACATAGGACCCTACCTGAGGGCTGACTTTAGCCTGAGGACTCTTCAAAGTTCTAGATGGACTTTCCTTAGATTGGATTGCATGGAAGTCTAAGAGCTTCTGTCCAGCCCGTCTCCTTTGGTCTTGTTTCATTCTCTGTGGCTGTTTTCTCCTGCACCTTTTTTTGTGTATTCCATCCATCTTGGTGTCTGCTTCTCAGAGGATCCAAACCATCCCAGAAGTCATTCTGTCATTTCGTAAGTATAAAAAGGGACCGATTCTCTTTAAACTGACGGATCCTTCGGTCATTTATTCTAGCTCCCTGATAAGTTGAGATTCCATTATGGATTATGGGCGTTTGCCTCCAAGTGGTTTCTAGTGTTCTGGGAAAGGTTTGGCCACAGAGGCGCCTGTGGTCCACCCAAGAAAATGGACATGGTGCAAGAGCCCCTGAGAGGGAGAATT
The DNA here is from genome assembly GCF_000181295.1 of Otolemur garnettii. Classification (NCBI taxonomy): domain Eukaryota; kingdom Metazoa; phylum Chordata; class Mammalia; order Primates; family Galagidae; genus Otolemur; species Otolemur garnettii. The sequence continues at coordinate 17,864,652 of NW_003852402.1, forward strand.
CCTGGCTTTTCTACAGGGATTCTTGATGGTGATGAAAGAACAAAAAACGAAGGAACCCTTATTAAGACCTTGCTGAAGTGGGTGTTTTCCATATGGGATCTCATTGGATTACAAAGTACAAAATCCATTTCAGGCAGGTATTTTTATCGCCAAGAGGCGTGGAGGTTCAGAGAGTAAGTAATGTGACCCTCATCACACAGCTGGCATTTGGACAGGTCTCTCCTGTCCTGCCACGCTCATGCTCGATTTTACTTCCTTCCTTTTCAGAGAGCAGTTTTGCATGAATTTCTGGAAAAGTCCTATTCTTCCTTACAAAAGAAAGGTATAAACCTACCAGTTTCAGAGTCTGTGGACAGAGAAAGTCCTCTTCCCGGGGCTTGTTGTATTCGTCCCTGCCCCCACGCCCCCAACATACTCTTTATGTGAAATGTCTCATAATTAAAAAGTGCAGATTCTATACAGACACAGAGTCTTTTCAGAATAGACTACGTTTCCAAAAGTGGTTATTATGCCTGGATGTGCTTAGAGAATTAGATTTCTGTGGTCTTGACTTTAATTGCCCTGTCTAGATATGTGATTAAGCTTTTGTTCTTTGTTTCAAAATGACCAGTCAATGGAGTCGTGTCGTTTTAATTTTATCTGAAGTGCCATTGGAGAACAGGCAACAGAGCCTGGTGCTTTTTTCCTCCTCTCCTCAGTTCCTCTGACCATTATTTCAATATTTTCAAGTCTTGTTAAACACCAAGGGTGATATGAAATACTGTGTCACGTGTAATGGTCACATTTTCGAGGGCAATATAAAGTTTTTAATTAAAAGCGTAATACAAAGGGCTACCAAAATTGAATTTTACTTGTGCGTTTAGACTCCGGAGGCCAGAGTGTCTAAATGTGAGGCTTGTGGGAAGTAGAGGCAAACACCATTCAATGTAAAATTGTAGGTCCCTATCTTGGAGCATCTGTTACCATGGCAACCGATTCAACGGCTTGAAAGTGAAGTTGCTATTTAGGTAACTTAACTGGCTGTTTTTGACAGGAGGTGAACTAAATATATTTATAAAGCAGACCCATTCCGCTGACCTGGATGGCCCAGCAGTTAGAAGACCTGGCTGTGACAACTGAAGGAATTGCACGAAGGAACAGAGTTAAGAAACAATAGCTTCAGCAAGGAAAGCAGGACAGAGGCTACCATTTTCTCGGCTTTTAGGAAGGTGGTCAGCTAGATGGAGCTTACAGAATTCCTGCTGAACAAACACGAAAGTACTATTAACTTTACGTTCTCTGTACTTTTATGTCACAGAAGAAAGGGCAGACTAGCAGTTTTGGGGGGCACAAACATGGAAAAAAGAAAAGTTCATTTTTTAAGAGAAACATAGTTTATGCCGTGCCAGTGGGCTTCCTTTACTAATTGCATTTAAATCTATTTCTTTTTTTTTTTTGCAGTTTTTGGCCAGGGCCGGGTTTGAACCCACCACCTCTGGTATATGGGGCCGATGCCCTACTCCGTTGAGCCACAGACACTGCCCTAAATCTACTTTTCTTTCCCCTTGGGAAAAGGAGGCAAAAATTCAATCCTCTCTTCATGAGTGGTTAAAATTGCAAACTTTCAGCATTATTCCCTGATCATTACATGCCTTAGGTTGAAAGTAGAAAATAAAGTTCTGGTATTTTAAAGCAACAAGATCAAAGTTCTTTTAGTTCATATTTGTGGAGAAATTAATTGAGGAAAGACCACAAAAGGCAGGGGAAACATCAGAGTTGGGTGTTCTTTCCCTCTGTGTTATGTGGGGACTATTTAGGAGTCTTGGGAATTGCATTTTTGGAATGGTGGTTGGATCAAAATATCTTTTCATCATCTTGATGAAATTTTCAGAGCAGACTGTATTATTTTTAAATTTTTTTGTTAAATCATAGCTGTGTACAATTATGGGTACAATGTGCTGATTTGATATACCATGCGGAATACTTAAATCAGACTGATGAACATAACTGTCATCTCACTTATTTGTTGTGGTAAGACATTTATACTATACTCTTAGTAGTTTTGGAATGTACCATTGCATTGTGCACAATCCCACCAAGATTGTGTTATTTTAATAATTGGACAAAAGAATCTGGTTTCTTATACCCTCAATGAATCCCCAACAATAAAAAAAATAATAATCAGATAAAGGGAACATGAATAACAACTGACTGCATAAAGGGTTTTCCTAGATTGTTAAGTTACTTAATAACGTAAGACATAATACATGCCTTGGAATCTGTGAGGAATTTCTAAAAGAAAGGAGACAGGTGGGTTCAGACAGAAGAGGGAGGCTATCGTTCAATTTCTAAGGTCTATCTATAAACCTCAACCTTTTATCAATAAGTGATTTTCATGGAAATACAGGCAGTACCATGTACTCATGCAGACAGCAGAGGAAATATGAAATGTTGTTTTCACTTAGATTTTGCTATTGGTTCTTTATTCATGTGTCTTGGGTATTTCTGCAGAAAAATGGTGGTAAATGATGAGTTAAAAGTCTCCTTTTCCTGGAACAGTGAACTTGGCAGTTCTAAAACTATGCAATTTTGAGCCCAAACATTTGCACACTAAGGCAGATGTGAAAGGTCTTTGAACTGAGTATTAACAGTTTTGAGAAGCCTGTTTTGATTCAAGAAAATATTCTATAAATGTTAAAAACCTTTATATTCTGAGGGGCTCTGTTCTAGAGACACTAGTGGCACCACCTTTGGTAGACAAGGAAGAGTAGGACAAGGCTGTGGATGGCCCAGGTGACCCAGATCTGCTTCTCTTTTTTGCTGGTAGTTCTCAAGAATAACTATAGAATGTGCTGGGAATACCCCAACCTGAGATAAGGAGGAAGCAGCTGTAATAGCCTGGCCTCTGTTCCTGTCCTGGAACAGGGTAGCCTGTGATGCTTTAGTCCTGCAAGTTCAACTGCCCTGTGATAGGAAACCCAGAGTAGAGTGCTGTGGGGTACCTCAGGGGCAGTGAGGTGTGGGGTATTTGCAGACAAGACCACAAAATCCCATTCATCCTAGGAAGCCTCAGAGGACCACTTTGCCATGAATCTTATACTTCTCTTGTCCCAAGGTGCCTATGACTGAGTAATAAAGTTGCTTAACTTGTATGTGAGTGCTTTATCTCACTGGACTCATACAAATCAGTGCACGGGGAACCTACTTCACAGGAAGAATACATAAGCCTGGGATTCTTAATAAATAAATAAAATAAAAAGGAATATTTCCCAAAGGAATGTTTTTGGCAGAAAACAAATAGATGTCTTAAAAGTCCCTAATTTATTTCACAAATACTTACTTTAAGTTTGGCTGGAAAAAAATGAACATACTAGTTCACATAGTCCATCTTTTCCTGCTCTCTAAGCAAAGAAAAGGAGAAGAAGGTGGACAGGTTTATTCCTAAAAGAAAATCAGTGAAGGCAGAAGAGGACCTTCACACCCTAATGGGATTCAAAGTCCAGTGATATCAACTTCTAAAACAGCATTGAGAACTATAGAGAGAAGAAGCAGACCAAGAGGATAGCCCAAAGCCAGCATGGTATGTGTAAGAGTTTATTTGATGTAGAACAAGTGACTCCTAGGAGATTAGAGAAGATAGGAAAGTTTTAATCAATCAACACTGCTTTGGATCACATTTCTGAACCCCCTTAGGACTTGGAGAGTATTGTGAAGACAGATATTTCTGCCTGTCACCTTGAAAATCAACATCACTCTAGAACTGGAGTAAAAGAACCATTGCTTTATAAGTTTTATTTTAGTAATTCAGACTAATTTAATTCAACAAACATTTGTAAGTGTGGGAGACTGCAACGTGTGTTCAGTCCACCATCTTGAAATAGAAATCCCCATGGCTTCGTTTCGTATTGTTTCTCTACTTAGCCATATTGTAATGTCATCTGACAGCTTCAAGGATGAGAAATACGGAATTCTTCCTTCTGAGAACTAATAATATGATGAAAGAGAGACTTAGATGTTACAAGGTTTAATACTACTATTACTAGTAATACTCAAGTCTTGTGCCAGCTGCTTAACATGTGAGAACTCATTTAATCCTTGTGAAAACCTCTGAAAGAACCTAACTCACAGAATCTTCATGTAGGGAAGAAAGACTAAAGCATCAAAAGAAAACACTGCCTAAACTCACTTAGAAAGTGGTAAAGCTGGGATCTGTATACAGAGGAGTGTGAGACCAGCACTGTTCATGTAGTCTGGAGACTCATGGCATGCTGGGAGCATGAAGAGGATAAACTACTAATCATAACTGGTAAATGGGAATTGCCAGGGGAAACAAAGATGCCATGAAATGAACTGAAAAAGAAGCTGATGATTTTGGCAATTGAACAATTTTTAATGGCATTTTAGACAAGTTTCAGCAAGATAATTAATAGAAGCAGAAACCAACATTCAGTGGGTAAGGGAGTGAATTGGGAAGTGACTTTCAGCTACTCAGATGAAGTCTGGTAAGGATCAGAAGGAAAGAACTGGGGACAGAGACTTGAAGAGAGAATAATAAGGTCTTTTTAGGATACAGAGAGTTGAATATGTTTTTGGTTGGTAGAAAAAGAAAAGACAGAAATATTAAAAATAAAAGGAGAACTAGGACACCTTCCAAGATATGTTGCATAGTTTCCTGTATTTCTTGGCAGTATAGAGTAAAGCTTCCAAACATTTTTCTTAATGGGCTAAGATTTTCATTATAAGTTTTGGTAATTAATCTACATTGCAATAAAATGAGATTCTCAAATCCTATTGAAATGCTGTTCATTCCCATTGAGTGCCATTCATAGGCCTGGCATTCTTAGGAAAATGGTGGGGACTTGTGTTTCAGGATGACAGATGAGCCCAAGTAGACTCTTCCTCCTGAAATAAATCCCCAACTATTGAAGAAACAATGTGAATATGTAACCACCTTCAAAAATGAAGAGAATAAGTTATAGAGGACAGGGCAGGAAAACATTCTCGAGAGAAGCAAAACAGATGGGATCAGATTAGAGACATTCTAGCTCAGGGCATTGTATGGTAGAATGTGGATATAGAATTTGGGAATGTGGGTGATGATAGGGTAATTAGATGATGTAGTAGTAAGAACATCCAAAATACTTAAACATTGGTGTTTTCTACTTTATTTGGTCAGGCAGCAGTGATGGGAGTGTCTTGCCTCTGTATATGTGGAAAAAAGGAAACATATATATCTCCTGGCATATAATTTGTTAGAGTGCAGTTGGTGACCAGAAAGAAGAATTCATATGTTTAAGAGATATGCTGTTGGGTGGAACTGTTAAAGAAGGTAGTTTAACAGGGAACCTGAGCTACTACTCTGATTAGAAAACTAGAAGTCACTCAACATTTGAAGAATGTCACAATTAAGAGGGGGAGTTAGAGAGCTTAATAAAAGAAGAATTTACATCCAAGGAAAGCTTAATAAATGTTAGAAGATTTTTATGTCCAAGGAAATAGAGCTAACAAAGAAACAAGAGCAGCTTGTAATTAATGTTATTAGAAAGATAAAGGAGATAAGATTATTAGGAAGACATTATAACTATAAGAGCAGAAACTATTGACATAGAAAATAAGTAGAGAGGCTCACTAAACCAAAATTTAGAATTTTGAAAACAAAGAAGATTTTCGAATATAACTGCCAAACCTTTGGAAAGTTGGTAAAAAATTAAAATAAAGAATAAATGAAGGGTAAATAAATGAAATTAGGAAAATAAGATACAACTATAGACACAAAGATAATGGGATAATATCAACAATGTTAGGTCAAGACATTTGAAAACTCAGGTAAAATAAGAGAACTCTAGAATAACATAGCTTATAAAAACCTCTTATATACTGGGCAGCGCCTATGGCTCAGTGGATAGGGCGCCGGCCTCATATACCGAGGGTGGTGGGTTTGAACCTGGCCTTGGGCAAACTGCAACAACAACAACAACAACAAATAGCTAGGTGTTGTGGTGGGTGCCTGTAGTCCCAGCAACTCAGGAGGTTGAGGCAAGAGAATCACCTAAACCCAGGAGTTGGAGTTTGCTATAAGCTATGATGCCACGGCACTCTATTGAGGGCAATAAAGTGAGACTTCATCTCTAAAAAAAAAAAAAAAAAACCTCTTATATAAACATAACCTTATAAAAACCTTTTATATAAAATACATAAAGAGTTATCTAAGGAGAAATAAAAAAGCTGCAGAGTCAACTAGAGAAATGAAATAAAATCTTTAATAGGTACTTACACAGGAACTCAAAACATCGCACTTAGGCCTACTTGCGTTTATGGATGAGTTATATACTATACATTCTAAGAATAGTGTATTGGAATAAATCTTATGCACCCTCATGCGGAAAATTTGGAATGTTCCTATTATGAAATTGATCACAAAAAATATTTCCATATTTCCAATTCTTTACCCTTTCCCACATCTATGTCATTTGCAATATGACTTTATAGCTTCCTCCACCAAGAGGTAAAGTCTATTTTCTTAGATTTTGCTGCTGGGCTGGTTTTGGACATTGTTATGTGAATGAGGCAACCTCGTTAGATATGAAAAACACATGATCTAGTTATCTCTGTCACTTCAGCCCATATCTAAACAACTGCTACGTAGGTGAGTAAGGTCTTCCTGGATAAACTGGTCCCCCTATCGATGAGCTTGGATAAGATCAGCTACAGATGGCCTAAATCAATAGAACTTCTCAGCTGATCCAGGAGCCCTCATGATTAAGAATAAATACTTCTTGTTTTAAATCATTGAGTTCTAGGGTGGTTTGTTGCCTGGCAACAATTCATTGATAGAAAAATTGGTACCTAGAAATTGGGGCCTATCATACTCCAATCTTGAAATATGTGGTAATGGAATGGAGTTGGGCTGCAAGCAAATCCTGGAGAAATGGCAAGCATACTGATGGCAAAGCCTAGAAAAATGGAGGTAACGTTATTGGAGGCTGGATGATGGTGACAAATGTTATGTATTATGTAAAGCAACTGGCCTTGTTATTGCCTGCATTAACTTGGAAGAGGAAAAGTAGACCTCATGAACATTTATATTTGGCTAAGTTGGCTTCCAGGCAGAATGTTAAAAATGTCAGGGGTGGCGCCTGTGGCTCAAAGGAGTAGGGTGCTGGCCCCATATGCTGGAGGTGGCAGGTTCAAATCCAGCCCCGGCCAAAAACTGCAAAAAAAAAAAAAGAAAAAAAAGTCAGCTGATTGGCCCAAACTGTGAGGCATGAAAGAGATGAATTTAAGGAAAACTGGCTAGTTTGTGAATGTAATTTAAAGGGCACATAAAGATACCAGAATTTGCAAAGTTAGAAAATACAGTGGGTTCTCTGGTCGCTTCATTTGGAGAATGATATGCAAAGTAAAATGGAACCTGGAGGCATAAATTCTAAATCGTACCTATAAAACTACCTGTTAAGAACTCTGAAAGAATTAAGGAGATGCCTGATAGACCCTGTAATCTAGACACAAGGGTTTGTGGAAGTCTTACGGACATTGTCCTACAGATCAGATTGCATAAATCTGGAATTTATACATCTATAAATTGGATTTGTAAAAGGTCCATAGAGCTCTTGAATGAGTTGTACAAAAACGTTTTCATCAACCTGAAATAAAACAGACTGGGATTGTTTAAATTTTAAAACAGCCTCTGAGTCTCCAACTTTCTCTGGATAGAAAGTAGACTGAGAAAGTTACTCTGTTGCCAGTAGAATTCTCTACTTTTTCTGAAGAAACGTAGTGTATTGGTGAAAAAAGGAATAACGTGTCGCAGGGCAGCACTAGGAACTATGGCAGGACCAGTGGGCAGAGCAAAGAGCACAGTGAACGATGGGCTGGGGAGCTGTTCCCAGAGAGCAAAACTGAAGCCCACCCAAGGAGATCTTCTCAGGACCAGAGGGTGGGACTGACCTGACAATATTTGCTTGGTAAGATTTCAGAATTGCACTGGAACAACGAATGCTATGACCGTATCAACAGATAACTGACGTGGCTCTCCCTTCTCCCCCAAAATTTAGGAGGCTAGGATAATCTTGATATCAAGACCAGTCAAAGAAAACACAGGAGAGGAAAGTTATAGAACAATTTCATAAATATTGATGTAAAAATTTGATCCAAAATATTAATAAACTGAATCCAGAACACTGGATTTATCTCAATAAAGTAAGAGTAACAATATTGGTAAATAAATTAGTACATAATCATGATATCAAAAATTAAAAGAACAATGCAGAAAAGGAAAGGTATAGGCCCATTGCATTCATGAATGTTGAAAAATCTGGTCAATCAAATCTATCATGTTAAATTTATTTCAGGAATGCAAGGGCAGGTTAACATGAGGAAATCCATTAATTGACAACACTAAGGCAGATATCTCACCCTGCTATTTCATCTAAATACCAGATCAATACATAATGAGAAAGCTCCAAACAGGAGAGGATATTTGCAACATATATAATTCAGACAGAATCACTATCCAGGATACATAAATCACTTTTTTTTAATGTTTTATTTTTTTTATTGAATGATAGCTGTGTACATTAATGCAATCATGGGTCACTTTTTTTTTTTTTAAAGTGAATACCACAGTAAGAAAATGGACAAAGAATTTGCACAAGTGCTTTACAGAATTGTCTGTGCTAATGGTCAATCAGAATATAAAGATGCTTATTCTTATCAGTAAGTCAAGGAAATGGAAGTTAAATTCAAAATGAGATAGTAGTTGGCGGACCAAGAATAAGAAAAGATTAAGCCAAATGTTGGGGAGAACATGGAACAACTTGAACTAATACAAATTTATACAACTGGTTTGCAAAACAATTTGAAATGATACGATACGGAGTTGAAAAAACAAACTCTGGTCTGACACCACAATAATCAACATAGAAGATTTCTGTGAACAAATGCGTACAGATTTTTCCCACCAGGGAGCAAGCAAGCAATTCTGTAGCAGATGCCAGTTGGGGGTCCTCCAATTTGATTCCAGTACTGTTTTTCTGGAGATAGCATCAGATCCCACAAGTTGAGGGCTCTGTCCTAGAGGACTCCTCCCTGCCTCCACTTCTGATGCTAAGTACCAGGTTATTTTACCTGTGTTTTACTGGCTGGCTACAAATTGAGGTTCCCATACTCCCTCCTTGGGTTTGCTGACTTTACTTGAAGACTCTCAGAACTCAGGGAAACACTTGTGTTCACTAGTTGATTATAAAAGATATTACAAAGGACACAGATGAAGTGATGCATAGGGCAAGATATGGGGATAGGGTCCTCCCTGGGGGCACTACCCTTCAGGAACTCCAGCTCTTTGGGAAGCTTCCCATACCCAATCCATTCGGCTTTTATGGAAACGTCATTGGATAGGCATGATTGAAGCATGGTCAGGCATGTAGACATGTGATTCTACAAAAAGGATAAGATCTAATATTAATAGACTATGTGGATAAAACTGGCAAGGACTGTCTGTTCAGATTCTTCTTGGCTTCTTTGTGAAGCAAGTGGTGTGGGCAGGACTCCCCAGTGAAATAGGGTCTTATGACTTACAATCAGCCAAGGTAGATCATAGAATTTCTTTATAGTCTGCTGAGAGAGAGAGAGAGAGAGAGAGAGGAGAGAGAGAATGTATAATTTCTAAGGTAATTGCCCTTTAAAACGATTTGAGAAATTGTTTCTTTACTCTTTAGTACATTTATTATTCTTTAATTCATTTACTCTCTCATTTTCTCTTAAAAAATTACTTATACCTCAGGGAATGCATGTAGTACAGTGAGTGTCTGGCACATGGCAAGTGTTTAATGTATTTGTTCTTTTGAGAATCTTATCTACATTGTTCTAATCACAAAGCACAGTGATTTGTTTAAAAATGATTATTCAGTGTATAGCAGGATGGAAATAAAAAAAATGCTTGCACCAGGATCTGCAGGCAATAGACTGAATAGAGGGCTGACTTGAATCTCAGCAGGAAGGCACATAGACTAGTCTAGGATGTGATTTAGCAGATTGCAATGTCAACTATAGGACTTTTCAGGGAAAGCCATCTTGTCTTCAGCCCCCTGGTCCTAGGTGCCCAAACCAGCAATCTGTTGACTTGCACATCTGTGCTGTTGAGTACTTGCAAATGTCATTGTCTTTCATACTGTCATCCCTGTGAGACCAAAAAAGCAGCTGTGAGACTATCGATCACATCTTCCTTTTGCAAAGAAATGGCAGCCATGTGTGTTCATTTATTATAGTTGGTGGTTGGCATTATCTAGAGACATGTATGTACATCAGATTTCAGAGTACGGGATTTTACAATAAAAGGTATATAAAATGTTAATATTGACAGAGGTTGGGGGAAGTTGTAAAAGTGGAGGAAAAGGAGCATGTGTGAAAATTTTGGTGGAAATTTTAAAGTTTATGATACAGAGTTTTGATTTTTTTTGGGGGGGCTAGTAAGGTCTCATTCTGTCACTCAGGCTGGTATGCAGTAGTATTATCAAAGCTCACTGCAACCTTCAATTCCAGAGCTCAAGAGATCCTCCTGCCCTCAGCTCCCAAGTAGCTGGGACTGCAAGTGTGCATGCCACCATGCCTGGGTAACTTTTCTATACTTGTAGAGATGGAATCTCACTAGGTTGCTTAGGCTGGTCAGATTTGTAATTTTTAAGAGAGAAGAACTTGTCTTTAATGACTGAGTTTCCTTGAAACTGAAATCACCCCCCACTTTTTTTTGAGACAGAATCTCACTCCCTTGCCCTGAGTAGAGTGCCATGGTGTCATTGTAGCTCACAGCAACCTCAAACTCTTGAACTTGAGCAATCCTCTTGTCTCAGCCTTCTGAGTAACTGGGACTACAGGCACCTGCCACACGCCTGGCCAGTTTTTCTATTTTTAGTGGGGATGGGTTCTCTTGCTTAGGCTGGTTTTGAACTCCTGGCTCAAGCAATCCACCTCCTAGAGTACTAGGATTATAGGCATGAACCACTACGCCTGGCCACCTTTTCCCCTTTCTCAAGAGAAGTTTCTGTCATGATAACACAATTCCTGGTTTCACAGTTGCCCATTGGAATATGGGTCTGGGTTTGAGAGGAAAGGATGTTGCCTTACAGAGCTGAAGATGGGGTTGGCTTTCTGTCCTTCCGAGCCCTCAGGCCCCCTCCATTGCTTCTGAGGACTCTGCTGTGATGAGCCTCACTCATCCGTACTTGACAAAAGCTCCATTAGGAGCTGCTAACAGCCTCGGCTGCTGCTGCTCCTAAGTGGCAGATCTGCGTAGAAGTCTGAGTTCAGAAATGAGGGAAAAATAGGGACCGGGGCGGGGGGGGGTGGGGGGTGGCGAGTTCCTGGTTATGTGAGGAAAGCTTTGTTTGAAATTGTTGCTGCACAGTTTCTTTTAATGACCAAATTTCTGTTTGAAGCCTGCACATGTGGAGGAAAAACAAATTCTACCTACTTTCATAAAGTTTGGCCAAAGGCAGACTCTTGTATTAGTATTACTAGTGGCATGAAATCAGGAGGTCATCAGGCAAAGTGTAAATTCTCTGCCCACTCTTCTATGGAAGAAACTTTCCAGTTGAGGAAGAATGCCCGCAACCTCCGGGGCTGTTTAGAAAGTGCCATGAGGAGGGAGAGAATATTGCCTTCTGACAGAGCAAATTTTAATTGCATATCAATTAAAATTGGTGCCGGTCACATATAGTCAGCTGTAAGCGAAGGAAGTGAATTTATTCCTTTTCCATAATAATTATGGTGTGAATGAATAGCCCCAAATTAAAACATAGGGGAAAGAGGGTATGATTTCACGAGTTGTTGGCATGGAACACTGGAGCATATTTCTCGTGTGTTCTGTGGGCACAGGTGAGATTAATAGATGCTAAATGTTAAAGTTTCCATCAGAATTTAAGAAATGATGGGTAAAGGAAGTTGGACGTGTTTTTTTCACTGTAGAACTTGGCCTAAGCTAGTGTGTATTGCAGTTCTTTAAGAAGGGAACAACAGCGTGTGGGGATTGCACTCTGGTGTGGCCCTGTGGCAAAGGAGCTACGTACTCATTTGGGATCAGGTATCTATGGGTTTTAATCCTGTGCCACTCTCAGCAAGCCACATGACTTCCTTGAGCTCTGGTGCATCTTCAAAGTGAGTCCAATAGCACAGATCTCATGGGTTTGTAGTGGAGACCAAATGAGATCCTGCATGTAGAGCACTCAGCAAGGTTATTTGCATAATAAAAAATGTTAATTTTAAACATAGGGCTCTATCATCTTAGAGATAGGGGTCTATTGTGAACTCTTCACTTGCCCTAGACTAGGAGTTCAAACAAGCTTGTCCTTCTGCTTCCTGACTGACCTTGGCAAGCCTTTTAATGAAGAGTATTGGGTTCCCACTGTCTTCACTTTCAAAAACAAAGCAAAACTTGCCATGTTGCATAGAACATTAATGGGAATGAAAGTTACTTTTAAATATCTTTTAGAAATCCTCAACCATAATGCCATTTATCCACAAATTCTTCAGTACGCATCATTAATTGATAAAACTATCTATATCTGTACCTAAATTTACATCTCTGTGTTTTCACAAACGGACTGTGCTATTATTATGCCTGGCAAAGTTAACAGTAATTTATCAGCACAATTTACTGTGAGCTCGTGTTTCTTTCTCTGAGATTGTCTCAAACAGGTCATTTTAACATTAGGTAGGATTGACTCAAGGTCCCAACAGGCGGCACATTCTGCCTATGCTGTTATGTCTCTTAAATTCATATTGTTTTATACAAATGTTACTCTCCTTTTCCCTTAAACTACACCACATTTTTGATTGAGATGAGGGACACTTTCTTTGTAAGTGTTCCTTGCACTGCCTAAATTTTGTTGATTGCTACACTGGTTTGCCTTAACGTGCTCTTCTAACCTCTATAATTTTATATACATGTAGATCTAGAGGGTCAATTAGATATTGGTACAATTTCTTAGGAACTATGCCTCAAAGATGTTGCTATGTCCTTGTAGTGAATCATACGACATATAATATCTACTTGTTCCCTTCTTAATTATACTGAGATTGGTCACTGAGTTCAGAAGGTGTCAACATGATCCTTTCTTTGTGAATTCCCCTTTTACCCATTTACTGATAATTTTGTTAACTCTGGTTTTACACTAGGGGTTAGAAGATAGTAATCACCTATTTCTGTCATTCCTTCTGCATTTAGTAGCTATAGTACTTGTGTGAAAAAGAACTTGGTTTCATCAACTATTGGGTTACCCTGAAACATAGGAAAGGAAGGAGGAAGAATTTGTCATGGTTTTGTTAATTTAATGAATATCTACTGGGGGATCAGGAACTGTACTACATGCTGGGAATATAACAGCAAACACACCTACCTATACCTTACTGTTGGGAAATTTATAGCATGGGTAATATAGATGGATAAATAAATAATTACCCTACAGAGTGAGATGTAAAGAGAGTGCATGCTTTTTCATTGTTATTTTCATCTATTTTGTATAGGGTATTAGTTTTCTTGGGCTGCCATAAAAAATAGCATAGACTAGACAGTTTAAACAACTGGGAGAAATTTGTCCTCAGAATGCTAGAGATTAGAAGTCCAAGATCAAGATTAGGACGTTGGCAAGTTTCCTTTCTTTTGAGGACTCTATCCTTTGCTCTATCCTTTGCTTGCAGAATGTCACCTTCTTGCTGTGTCCTCAGTTAATCATCCCTGGGTGTGTTCGTGTCTGTCTTAATCTCTTCTTCTTTTAAGGATGTCAGCCATATTGGATTAGGACCCACCCCTATGATCTCACTTAACCTTAGTTACCTCTTTAAAGGCCTCTATCTCTAGTCACATTCTGTGGTACTGGGAGTTAGAACTTCCACATATGAATTTGAGAGTAGGGATGGGCACAATTCATCCCATTGCATATGGTAGGGCTGAGTATTTTCATATCATCTCTGCCATTATGCCTCATGAATTCCTAGTACACCTAATAAAGTTCTAAAAAATTTCTATTAAGAGGTTTCTAGAAAGTCAAATCATAATAAGAAACACTGAAAACTTATGTGAATGAGAGAATCAAAGTAAATACAGCTATTATTTCTTAAGCAATTATTATGGGCCAAGCTAAGTGGTGTATATGTGTATGTTATCTTATTTCATCTTCACATAACTTTCATGCAGTTTGCTGTTATTACTATCATTACTATTTCCCCTTTGAAGTGTGAGGGACTTGAAAGGTAAGAGGGGTCAATTAAGTAACAAATAAATGCAGGGTGCAGGATTTCAGAGCTCAAAACAGTGCAGTATTTTGCCACCTATGATATATAGGAAAGTATCTTAGAAATGGTAGATCTTTATAAAAGGCTAGCTTTTTAATGTGTGTTGGTGACAGTAACATGGACTCTAAAAATAAAATGGCCTTTATTTGATTTTCAACACCATTACTCCTATCTGCATGGTGTTGGTTTTCTAATCCTTTGAACCTCTGTTTCCCAATCTAGAAAATGGAAATAATGATACTGCAACAAATTGTTGTGAGCTTTTGGGTTAATGTCTATGGAGACCCTAGCACAATGTCTGAGAGATTCAATTCTTGGTAAACGTCAATTTGTATTACATTTTCATAATTCCTTGACATGTTTTATACCCAGTCATCTTCTCATTAGATGCCAGAGGCACCACAAAGGAATGAAAACAAAGGGGTAATAGCCACACATTACAACACAGCTGAGATACAGATGAGGCTCATAGATTCATTTGTTCAATCATCTCAACAGCATTTATGACATGCCCATGTTTATAGATTCATTTATGAGACCATCTCCATGGCATTCATTGCATGCCTATGTGGGTGAGAAGCCACCTGTGACAGGTGGTGTCTGCAGGACAGATCCTACTTCAGGTGGAGCCTTCCCTCAAAGGGCTTCACTTCTGCCTGGTTATGGGTGTAGATGTGTCTCCAGTAGGTGAAGAAGTCACAGTGCCCTCCATGCGTTCATTTGCCAAAGTGGCCCCAATGTCATCCAATGCACAAAATAAAAATAAAAATATAAACAAGACAAAAAACTAGTGTCATACTCTTCTTTTGAAATCCATCTTCCGGTAACAGAATTGAATACATTTTATATTAAGCAGTAAGGAAACTTTGTGATGAGTTAGTTATAAATATCAGTCACCCTACCCAGGAGTATATAGTTCTCAACTTGGTATCTTGAAATGAACTTTGACTTCATTCAAAAAGTAAAATGGCCATAATTCTTTTTGTTTTTTGGGAACTCATTAAATTTTAACTAAATGTGGGAAAATCTATTTTAAATATCTGTTAAGTCTGTTGTCATTACTCATAGAAATGTCCCTAATTTTAAGCCTCAAAATGTTGACCTGTCAGAGGAATGTGACGCGTCACCCAGTGAATAGGCAATGAAAATACGTGTACAAATAGTAGAGCACAAAATCTCTGAAGTTTCCTGGTGCACTGATACTGGAAGACTTGATCTGAAAATTTCCCATTCAACTCCACTAAAGAGTTGGGGGTGGGCAGGGGAGAGAAAAACCCACTTATCTTAAAGATTCATGATTCAAGCGCCTGATAGAATCTGCAGTTTCCATAGCACTGGGCCCTAGATTTCCCTTTAATGTAATTAAGCCTCAAGATTTATGAATACAACAGGCCAGAACTTGATCCGTGTTCATTTTCAATTACTGCAGTGAAAGGGCTCTATCCAGATGTCTCTATTTACAGCATTCAGGCGGGCCGGACCAGGGGCTGACGGGGGAGGGCCCACAAATTGTCACACTTGTTAATTCTTCACAGAGGATACTCAGCTGAGGTCCTGGCTTTGACCCTGTGACAAAAGGCTGGGGGCCCCGGGGCCAGGGCATCAATGCTTCTAGGGACAACACGGTGACCCCCGGGGGTCACTCCCTCCGCTTTGTAGGTATTTGTGTAATAATGGGGTCTATTCCTTATTTTTATTTCTGTTACAGTTCTGGGGGCACCAAAGGGGGGAAAAAACTGGCTCCGATGTGGATGTGAAAGACAAACATATATAATGAGAGCATCGGGTGTCACCTGGCAACAGTAACCCGATAAAATGCTACAGGGGAAATACACAGTATGCAGTGACCCACATAATCGGGCCTATTTTGGGAGCATTGTTTTATTTTTCTTTTGAAGGGTGTTGTGTTCCTTTTTTTTTTTTTTTTTTAATGTCCCCAGGTCTGCAATTTGGTTTTGTTGGG
This sequence comes from Otolemur garnettii, assembly GCF_000181295.1. Lineage (NCBI taxonomy): Eukaryota > Metazoa > Chordata > Mammalia > Primates > Galagidae > Otolemur > Otolemur garnettii. Next base: position 17,880,880 of record NW_003852402.1, read on the forward strand.
ATTATTGGAACACAAATGTCTTTTTCTCTTGCTACAGTTACAGTCTTGCTTGTTTTGGAGGTTTTCAACCACCGGATACCCACCTGCTAGGGCGGCCTAAAATATTCTATGCTATTCCCTTTATTTTTGCTTAGAAAAATTTCTGGGCTTTCCACGGCCATTCTACAGGTTTCTTAGACATGTGCTAAGTGTTTTCTTACACTCATATGGACATTTGCATTGAGGTATCATTTTAAAAGGAAAATCCCACACAAAAGGCTTAGAAATAAGAGCCCAGCAGGAGACTCAGAACCTCTAATGAAATGTACTGAATCCAGTAAAAAGCCCCAAATCCTACTCCACACTTTTCCTCTGTGGCGTGTGTCTAGTCCATCATTTTATTTTCTCAACTCATAGACCGGAGTTGTTACCTTGTGAAAAAAAAAAAAAAAAAGCATGAATTGGGATATTGCTTTTGTTGAACTATAATTGGCTGTTATATTAACGTGCGGCTCAGTAAAATGGAATTGTTGGCCAATTCTCTTTCATTTCAGGAGGTTGTTTCTTGAAAGTCCTGCAAATCTCCTCCTTGATTAGCCCCTTTAAATCAATTTTGGGTTTTTCTTTTTTGAGTCATGACCTTTACAGGACTCAAATTCATTTCAGTGAATTTAAAGAGGTTTGAATGGAACAAGGGATGGCTCAGAAATAGAGCTTTCACTCCGATTTATTCCATTGTTGCCTTTCTGAACAACACACCTCTTTTTTCTTTATTTAAGGAATGATTTAATAATTCAATACCAAGCCTAATTAAGTTCAATACTTCATTATACATTAATTTATCCCTCGAGCTCCAATGAATATATTTTAAGATACAAATGGCATAATTTCTGACGATCTTAATTCCTTTTTTGAAAGATGAATGCACCAGGAATAGAGGAGAACAGGATTGAAGTATTTTGTGATTAGTCATTCCTTCTGAAAAGCTGCTATCTTGACAATTTTAGCAATTAATGTGTGTCTCTTTTGTAGAAACACTTGCATAGACTTCAGGTCTCCATTCTTTCATTATTAGAGGGAATTATAGCCCGACACTACGTTTCAGAACAGTTGTTTCAGGACCAGTATTGAAAAACCACTACTGAATTGGAATATTAGCTTTCCCCCCCAAGTTTTTAAAAGTTTTATTTGGTTCTTTTTCTGGTTGATATAGCATGCTGGTATCTGTACATTTTGACTTCTCAAGTATTGTATTACTAGCTGTAATTTATTTGATCTTACTATTCTCTTTGCCTCCTCACCGATGGTCTACATTTTTTTCTTTTTCTCTTCCTTTTCCTCATTTTCTTTATTAGCCACTCTGGAATTTTCCCTCCGATGCCTCTCTAGCAAGGTAGACACTATGAGAGAGGGAATGCAAAAATGGATAAGACAGGCACCTTGGTCACTAGGACATTGTTCCCAACTGCACTGGTGCGTTGGGATTATTTGAGGGTATTTTCGTAACTAAAGATATTTTGATGAGATAAAGTACAAGATTTTGTAAATAGTTTTTATTTTTAATTTTTAAAAAATTAAAAAAGTGACTTTAATAGGTTTGGGAAGTACAGGTTGGATTCTGTTACACGTCCACATTGTATAGTGATGTTGTCTGGGCTTTTGGTGTACCCATCACCCGAGTAGAGTCCACTGTACCCCATAGGTAATTTTTCACCCTCACTCTCTCCCATGCATCCACCTTTTGAGTCTGCAATGCCCAGTATTTCACCCAGTGGGCCCTTGTGTCGCTCCTACTTGTGTGGTTTAGTGCCCACAATAATTTATAAATGCCTTTTCACTTGAGCTCTCATTACGATGTGCTTTCTTGAGTGGGAGAGAAAGAGTAAAATTAGATTTTGCTGAGAATTATTCATACCTACAGCTAACCAGTTGGTTGTGTCGATCCGCAATGTACAAGGGAACAAACAAATGCAGTGCTTGAGAACCACTGCTTTAGAGCGCTTGTATTCAGAAAGACAAGTGATGACACAAGCAAACAACTCATGAGTGAAGAAAGGGTGCTCAGTATGCCAGGGGAGCACAACCAGAGGTTCGTCCTTAGTGCACGACTTAGCAAAGGCACTGGCATCCAGGTCCTGATGTGTTGGTTTTACAGGATCTTCAAGTCTTCCAAGGAAAGAGGCCCCCAATGTGCATTTTTTCTCATAGTTGTTTTTTGTTGGTGCAAAGGGTTCAGTTAGGGAAATACAGTGAGACCAGCTAGGAGGATAGAACCAAGTTGTTTTAAATGTTAATTACAAAGCTGGAGCAATTGAAAATATCTACAGTATGATGTTATATGGAAAAAATATGTGTCTATGGTGACAACTGTGTAAAATGAGTGCATATGAAGGACAGTACAAGCTTTTCCCTTTCTAACCTTTCCTGTTGCATTTTAAAAATGCAACATTGTATGGAATACTACATATATATGTGGTATTGGTATGTTATGTAATTTTATGTACTTAATAATAATTGTGGAACTTTTTGTTGCAGAAAATCCTCTGTATAAGTTTAGTTTTATGGCAGAAAATGCTCTGTATAAAGCCCCTGCTCAGGGGACACTGGTGGGAATTAATATCAGGGTTTGGGCCCCAGGAGGAAGAGCAAGGTATCCATCAGAGGGGGCAAGGAGTGGAAATGACCAAAGGGCGATTCTGAGCTAATGTTCCCTGAAAAGGCCAAAGGTCAAGATGGAGATGTCAAGTTCAGTTAGAAAGAGTAGACACAAATAGGTTTGAAGGATTGGCATGTGTGCTGAGGTGAACTGAGAATTTGGAAGTTTATTCTGGAGGACTCTGAGCAGGGGCCATTCAGAGAGGTGGAGTCACTGGAATCTTTACAGCTGTCAACAGCATAGTCTGTGGTGGGCCAGACTGGACAACGAACAGGAGCAGCTTTGGGGAGGTCAAGGCTTTGTCTTCCTCACTGCCTCTTGTCTCATTGCCCATCTCCACTGTGTCTTCACCCTTTTTTATTCTGTATTATCCTATGCAACATCCACACTGGGACCAAGGTACCCTTTCTAAATGTACCTTTTCTTAAAAATTTACACCTTTGCTTAAAACCTTCCAGGGACTCCCCACCCCATCTGGAACAAATTGCACACTTCTTTTTAAGTTTTTAAGGTCCCTTGCCATTTCAACCTTGCTTCCTCTTTAGTGTTTATCTACTTTGAATTCTCTTTCCTCCCTAGGCTGCTATCTCACTGAACTCCTTGTAGTTCTCTGAAATGCCATCCTCTTTCTAACTGGTGTACGAACAGCTCTTTCCACCTTTCCTCACGTTTCCATTTACCTTTCAATGGGCTCTAGTTTGGATGGTACTTTCTTTGGGATAGTTCTGTGATATCCTAAGACTGTCTCTCTCCCTTAGTACAGCCATTTGGGGCTCATCCACTTGATACTGTTTTTCCAATGGGCTCAGACTACTGGAAACACATATGGAAATAACTCCAGACTTTTTTCAATGGTAGATAGTAAACTATACAATATAACTACACATAAAAAATAATGAACAGAATGTTATATATAAAAAAGGAAATTTCTCTCTCTTTTGCTTAGCTGTTGGTTATAAATTACTAGTGTTTATTGCAGTGAATTCACTGATCTGAGCCAACCTCTCTTCATGCATCAAAGTAGCTGCTTGTTGGGGATCCAATTATCTTCTGAGCATTGTACATGGGACATGTGTTAGAGACCCTAACTAAGAAGAGTCCATGCCTGCTAGCATCTGGCTTTCGTGGGCCTTATTTTAGGTCCTTATTTATTATAGATAAATTATCTATAATTTAGATAATTTTAGATAATTGGGATGCAGATAAAATGAGAAGGGAGTTGAGGCCATATGTAATTTCTACAAGAATGACGCAGCACCAAGGCACATGTAAAGGTGGTAAGAGTGTGCACAGGGGAGAATGGTGCTCAGCCTGGAAAGGTGGTTTGGAGCAGAAGCTACTGAATGCCTAACAAGGAGTATGGAGAACCATTGGTAATTTCTAGGCAGGGAAAATAACGTGAAGGTTAACTCTTCTTCAGGAAGATCAATCCAGATCAATCTGGGAGATGGTTTGGAAGGAAGTGATAAGAGAGAAGAGGCAGAGAGACTGATTAGTGCTGCAAGATAATTAAGTTTATCCTGACTTGGATCACAGCACACAGACTGTACCACAGGTACGTGAGGAGATTTTCCCATTACAACTGCTCAGGCGTCATTCATATTTCAGGGGTAGAAGAAGGAAGTTATGTTTGTTGCTCTTTTTGTTTATGTTCAATGCTGCCTTTCTCTTAACTATTGAAGAGAATAATCGATATATTTGAGGGAATGTTTCCGGGGCTGGCGTATTCAGGTGGTTTTTATCATAAGGACATGAAGGCATGGGGAGAAGACATAATTATCCAAGTCCAACCTGGAGAGTAAGGAAGGATAGAACCTTTTGTCTTAGTAAAATAGGATCAATGTGTTGTGTCCTGGCACAGACCGGTTGTATTATCTTTTGTGCAACCAGTGTGAAAACACACATTTAACTCATTAGTGGCGTAGCTTGTGCTGGACGACAATGCTCAGGGTACAGAAGGCTAAAACAGAGGGAAAGAATTTTAACTCAATGCTCCAGGTCAGTGATTGGAAAAAAAATAAAATTGGGGTCACGCAAAATATGGAATGGGAGATTCCTCTCACAGAGTGGATAGTGTTAAAAAGTTATCCACGCAATAATATCTGTCTTTGTGCTCCCCAAAGCAACTCTTTTTAACTGTCTGTTTATAGTAGCAAGCGTGGAGTTTGTAGGAATAAACTCACTTCTTTTTGGAGGTTAGGTAGAGTGAGATGCTTTCTTGGGTCTCAAGACAATATCTTATTTATGTGAATTTTTCATGGCTGCACTGCCTTGTTGAAAATAACCTATCTGAACCTCTCTGCAGAGATGCTCTCTGGATATCACTGAGTGTCCAAGATCTAAAGAAAATGCATGCATTTCCCCAATATGTTGACCTCTGCCCAGTACTATGAGCTACCCACTCCTCCCCATCCCCTGGGATGCAATAAACTTTTGGTTCATAGAATGTTCTCTCAGATTCTGACAGCTTCACAGCTCTTGAGGTCAACTGGAGAACTCCTTGAGTCACAATTCTTTTTCTTCTTCTTCTTTTTTTTTATATACATAGCTTCTATATCAACTTCTACATTATTTTATATAAATGTGTATGCCCTCATTGGATAACATACATTTTGATTATAATAAAAAGAAACGATGAGAATGACAGACACCTAGCACACATATATGGTGACTCACGTGTACACACATTTGGTTACGAAAGGGCCAATAAGAAACATGATGAAATGAAGGTGCCTGAGTAATCACCTGCTACATCATAGAGCCCCATCTGAGAAAAGTGAAGAAACCATCAGAAAAAGGCAAAGGGATTTTTCCCTTTTTGGAAACCGGGGGGGGGGAAGAATAAAATCTGGCACTTTCTCAGTGTGGCAGCTGTGCCCATCTCTTCAAGAAAACACCAGCAAGCAATTCATGAATTCATGTTTAATAATTGCCCTTGACGTAAGGTGACTATTGTGTTCTGTCCCTCGTCATGACTATCTGGTGGTCTGATTTTTGGCACATTTAATCCTGTTTAAAACGAAATTAAACTCTGAAAGCATATGTTCCGGTAAATCAGGAGTCACAGTCAGTCATGCTATCTTGTGAAAGATTGTTCAGCAGCTGTTTTAAAAAAGCAAAGTGCTTCATCTAAAGTGCTTATGATGTGCCAGAGGCTGTATTAACTGATTTTTGGACCAGCATTGGGGAAGTGCAGTGAGAGAGGCATGAACTTCACATTCCAGTGGTCTGGGATTAGGCCCTCCCTCCCCCTGCCCCACTCCCCTAAGACGTGGTGTCTGACTCAATGTGAGACTTCTTTCCTTGCCTAGAAAACTCAGGCAATAACCTCTTTAGCTGATGGTCTAAAGATCAGCTGGACAGACCCTACATTCCAGGGGGCTGCAAGAAACAAAAGCCATCAAGGAATAGGCTAATGATTCTTGTGTCTCAGTCCCAGGCTCCCAGTAGCAGGGTTGACTGATTTAAGGGACAAGTGAGATAGTGTGACGGTGTAGTAATATAATGTTTTAATTTCACTGTCTTGGCCAGAATCAGTGAGAAAAGAAAGGGATCTGTATTACCTAGGAGATTTCAAACATTCAGGCTTGAATTTGAAATTTAAACAAATTATTCCTTGTTAAATATTTATTTCCTTTGTTCTCTCTTTTGATTCTCTTCTCATTGAAGAGCAGCATGTTCAGGGTTGTCTCATATACTCATCACCACCTTCCTAACTGTGTCCTCATGGCGCCCTTGACAGGACTCACTGGTAACCATGCAATTCTCTCTTGGCAGAAACCAAGTACACCCAACTCTGTTAGGTTTCTGTGATCAGAATCATGCAGGCATCATTCACTTTAATTCCATCACATTTTATAGCCACCATTATAGTAAACTGACTTTTATGATTTTTCACTGTCCTCTCATATTTGAATTTCATGATTGGGGAAGTCTGCCTTTTCCTCAAATTCTCAAGATGATTTATTTCTAAAATATAACTTTAACTTGATCATATTTGTATATTTCATTGTGAGTTTTACCTACCACTTTAATTCTCTAATACCTATGTCATCAGACCATGATTAAAAGAGCTAACACATGTGAAATGTCGGGCACATTGTAGATATTTGACAAGTGGCTGCTTTTGTTAATATTTACTGAAGGTCACAGAGCTAGCAGGAGGAGGGCAAGTTGCATGCAGCATGTTAGGCTCTGGAGCCCATGTTTTACCCACTGGCATGTGATATCTCTTCCCATGTGACAAAGAAAGCCAAGTTTGCTCTTTAACATGGGGGATTCATCTCGCCAGATTTTATTCCAGTTTATCTGATAACCATCATAGTATGTGTCTTTATTAGAATACTATTTATTTGATTATTACCATTTAGTTAAGGGCAATCTTAGTGTTTAGGTGAAACAAAGCTCAGTAAAAAATAGACTTAAGGTTCAACATATTTCTTATTTCAATTCTGAACTATGACATTTTACTTGTGCTGATTCAAAGGTTAAAAACCTGGACTCATTTAAAATGTTAGTCTGCAGAAAGAGTTCCAGAAATGTACTTTAGGCTGGGATATTAGATGGTGTTTTTCTCTCCTTGTAGCTAGCCCAGATGTGGCCCCCTGTGTTTCAATGTGGTGTGCTTAATTATGAATGCTCTTCAAACTCAGAGCACCACAGTTAGTTGTGAGTACTAATTGCATTGGTCACCTAGCCTGTTACCAGGGGAAATATTGGACTCCTTTATGATTCATATTTAGAGTGGAAGTAGCATATGGAATTGAAATAATCTGTTTCTAAGCATATGTCTCTTTGGCTCGCTCCCTCTGGGTGTGTTTGTGTGCACGCATGGGCACATAATTGTCTTAGTCTATTCAGGCTGCTATAACAAAATACCTCTCATAGGGTAATTTATAAACAGCAGAACTTTATTGCTTATAGTCCTGGAGTCTGGCAAGTCCAAGATCAAGCTGCCAATAGATTCAGTGTCTGGTGAGGGGTTGCTTTCTGCTTCAAGACGGTGCTTCCCTTCTGTGTCCCTTCATGACAGAGGGATGAACCTGCTCTCTCAGGCCTCTTCCGTTTAATAAGAGCCATTAGTCCTGTACATGAGCGTGATGACCTAATCATCTCTCAGAAGCTCCACCTTTGAATGTCAACACATTCGGGATTAGATTTGAACTCATGAATTTTAGAAGGGCACAAACATTCAGAACATGGTGTAATGGTCTGTATCATAAATTTACTTTCTGTGCTTTTATTTTCAGATAATAACTCTGTATTTTATAGTTTCTGATGATAGTATAGCAGATGAAAGCAAAGTGGGGAGTTATGCCAAGAACATATTGTGATAGTTTGTCGTGATAAAATTGAGGGTTAAGTCCTTATTTGATCATTAATCTTTTCAAGCTTGTGAATACTGAACATATCAGTAGGGCTAAATATATAGTTATATTAGAATAATGTTATCACTAAAAGAGATTAAATTTTTAAAGATATGTAGCAAATTAGTTGCATATTACCTTAATATAATGGATACATCTGGTAAAGGAGTCTGCAGGTGTGCAGTGCCCTGCACAATAGACAGAGGAGGAGGGAAATAGGGGCAGTAAAGTCTTCCTCTATGCGCAAGTCTTGAAAGAAAGTAAGCACAACAGTAAACACTATTGGGTATACTTACAAGCACTTTGGGCACAGATCTTTGCTCAAATCCTCCTTTTTTAGTAACTGAGTCGTGTCATGTGATGTTTCAGTTTGCTCACATGAATAGAGACCATAGTACCTGCTCTGGAGGCTTGTTGAGATGTCCTCAGTATCTAGTTGTCCCTCTTCCCCTTTCCTTCACAGTTGGCTGTTGAGAGAGTGAATAGACGTGAACATATGAAGCCTTCTTAGTACTTGTAAGCTGATTTGCTCATCTGAGACAACAGAGGGGAGGATGCTCTGAAACCCCAAACTTGGAATCGTTCTAGAGATAACTCATCTGGTCTCACTTGCTCTGCTTTCCTCATGCTTCTTCCTAGAGCAAAGTTACAGTCCCAAATGTTCTTCTTGAAGCTCTTCTCAAGACATTCCCTGGAGCAAAGATTGTAAATAGAGGCATACGTTATCTACCGTAAGGCTTGCTGTTGGTCATGGTACTTGTGTCAGTTGGTCAAGACTTTCTTTCCTGTGAAACCCAGAAGGGTCTCCAGGCCACTATTAGCCAGTTGACCTGAGTTAGCTGTCCCAACCTAACAGCCCTGCAAGAGAAATCAGCACACAAATTTGAACACAAGGATCTTGACTCAGAGATGAACAAATATTTTTACTTTCTTTTTCACACAAGCACATAGAGATTACATGAGTTATTCAAGATCCTAAATTAGTTATGGAACCAGGACTAACATTTCAGGTTCTTGACCTCCAAAATTAAGGTCCCTTTTAGTCTTAAGTGTTTCAGTTTTTGCTTTTGAAAATACTGTCTCCCTGAAATGGGTGGTCTCCAGGAACAGCGAGTTTGAAGTCTTTGTGGAATCGTCCAACTGCAGCCTGGAGGACAATCAGGTGGGAGTGTTGTTGGGGGATTTAAATATCAGCTTCGATGCTGGATTAAATGATCTTTAAAATATGTTCTGGACCCCAGATTCTGAGGTTGTCCTTACAATATCACTTAAAAATTTCATTTTCTAAAATATGAAATGTCTCAGGAAATAAGTTTCCTGTCTGGGACGCATTTGTAATTAGACATTCAAGGCTCTAAATAACATTTGGGTTAATTAACTTTTGTCTGGTTTCATGAAATGTGTTTAGTACTTCTGACCATGTCGATACACTGTACTCATTTTAAGGTTGTTAGTAGACTTCTGAAAACTATGAGATTTGGGAAATAAGGATCATTACCTAAATACTTGCTAGAATAAAGTGAAGGGACTGCCAAATGCATGACCAGATGTCATGATTATTTTTTGGTAGGGAAGAAATCTCATTCATCTGTATAACCGTCTTAAAAAGGATCTATAAGAAAGTTGGCAACTTAAGACAATGCTGGAATACAGGATTTCAGAAGTGCACATCTGTCCACTTTTGACCACAATGAATGTTAAATAGATTTTCAAGTTTTTTTATGGGTATCAAAGTGATGTTCTTATTGAACCTTAAAAGCCATAGTGAGCCTCCCTTGTCTCCTACCTTCCCCCTTGCAGCGTTGTAAATCTAACTTTAGCCCATCCTATTGTGCAGAAAAAAGCAGCCATATTGTGCTGATTGCTATTAAATTAAAGCAGAAAGGGAAGGACACAAATGTGGAAGCCCAAACTACCAGCAGGGATACCACTATCTTTTATTTTGCATTTTAGGAAGGTCAGAAAGTCATGACAAGCATCTGACCTCTGATAACCTCTTTGATGCTTCTGTGTGCAGTTTTGGGGGGAAGGACTTAATTAAATACAATTGAATTTCCCTGCTAACATCACCACTGAAAGGACTCTTTTTTAGATGGCTCAGTGTTTGCTGGTGAGGAACAAACAAAGATGCTTCTTTTGTTCCTGAAAGAAAAGTTAGCATATGTTAGTTAAGGATTTGTGATTTCTTTTGACTAGACTGGCAGGTTCCTAAAAATTCAATGAGTCTTCTGAAATGGTAAGCACGATAAAAGATGAAATGTATGATTTACTAAAACTCTAACTCTCTTTATTCCTGGTGGTTATTGCTAAGGTTAATCTTTTTAAGAGTTTACTATGTTAATCTATACTTGAAAAGTATCAGCATTGATTTATAATGAACTTGTTGATATTTGGCTACACAAAACATAAGTTGTCCATCTTCTGGATTCTCTAGCTACTAGGGAAAGAGAAGTGTTGCCAGAAATTGTATTTTTGTACTTTTTTTCCCTCTAGGAAACTGTTATAACAAGAGTTGACACAGAATATACAATTTTTGGTTTTGAATAGTCTATTACGTGTATACTCATTGCCAAAAAAGAAACTTGTCTACCAGGTACACTTTAATAAAAAGAAACAATTATATAAATGTGTGGATTAAAAATTTATTTTTCCATTATTATACTTGGGCTTCACAAGTAGCTGACAATTAGAAATTGAGAAATCAATTTTATAATCATACTACACACAAACAATAAGTTATTTTATTCGAGTTTGAGACTCGCTACATGTTTTGAGAGGAATCAGATTTATATCTTCTTAGATTCTAATAATCTTTTCATCCTAGATGATTTTGTTTTCCTTGAAGAGAGGATTAGAATTAGTGACTGATGCTTTTGAATTGAAAGTTGTGTGTTAAGCCTACTTCCTCACCTCCACACCCCCTTCCTCTGTTTCTAAGCTTTCCCAGATCTCCCTAATTATTTCGGGGGAGAAGAGTCAACACTTGACCCCACTGCCCTGTCTGGCTTTTGTCTCATCTCTTGTTCACCATTCATGCTTAAACTCCAAAAAGTAGTATGCACTGTGCCCACAGCCTGTGCATCTGCTTCACCATCTTTCCAGCATCTAGATTTTATGTTCACCCTTGCTTTGTTGAAGTCACCAGCAGTTAGGGCCACCATGGGAGGTTGTACCTGACTCAAGGATCCAGGCCACAGGGATAGATGGAGGCTAATATCTCTAATATCTTGTTGCCTCTACTAGCCAAACTAAGTCCTGCTATGGGGCTGTATCTGCCTAGAGGGGGCTGCTATTCTTATCACTATGTATTATCACTATTATTGTGACCTATGTATTATTACTATTATTGTGATTATGTTGTTCTTTGCCTGAAGGCTCCATAGGGTTAGCTGTAGCTTTGCCAACAATTCCGTTGGTCCAGTTTCAGCCTTTCCTGTGTGACTTTATTTTTCAAAATTTATCCCTTTAAAAAGATAAATAAGCAAATGATCAAGAAGGAAATCTCAGTTGTTTAAAGGGCTCAAAATTTTTTGTCACTGGGAGATCTGCCTAAGGCAAGTAACATCTTTAATCCTTATGGGATTGGGATGAATTATAATTGATGCTTGAACAATATGGAAGTATTGACTCCCATGTAGCCAAAAATCTGTGTATAATTTTTGACTCTCCCCAAACTTTACTAATAGTCCTGTTAACAAAACACTCCACTCCATTTTGTAAAATAATTTGTAGAGGTTTATGTTGAGCTGAATATGTGTGACCATGGCTTGTGGAGCCACGTCCAAGAAGTTCTGAGCAAGTGGTCCTAAGGATGTTGAGTTGTACTTTCACTTAACACATTTTAGAGAGGCAGGAATCATAGTTACCATGTATAGTTATCATGAATCAGTACATGGAAGGTGCACATCGGTCTGACCTTAAGAGGCAGGACATCTTGAATGGGGGGAGTTTATAGGCTACAAATAAGTTTACGGATTCTTTGATTTGTAATTGGTTAAAGACATAAAGCATTGTCTGAAGGCTTGGAAAGTTTTAAGTTAAGGATATCTGTTACTCATAGACAAGCCACAGCATATAACTGGTATTATCTGCTGAGCAAACTGATGGCTTGCAGGTGACTTAATCTTTGCCCTGTGTGGCCTTAGGTCCTGTTAATAATTTAGAATCTTATTATCTTAGGCATGTCTGACATCCCTTCCCTTCATGGCCAGAAACTCAGTTTTAAGGTTTTTCTAGGATCCTCTAGTCTAAGAAGGGGTCTCTTCAGTTGGTGGTGCTTCAGATTTTACTTTATTTCACAGCCTACTGTTGACCGGAAGCCTTAGCAATAGCAAACAGTCGACTAACAGATATTTTGTGTGCTATATGTATTATATACACTGTATTCTTACATTACAGTAAGCTACAGAAAAGGAAATGCAATTAAGAAAATCTTAAGGAACAGTAAATATATTTGTTATTCATTAAGTGGAAGTAGATCAACTTAAGTGCCTTCATTCTTGTCATCTTCATGCTGAGTAGGCTGAGGAAAAGAAGGAAGAGGAGGTTCTGCTCTCTGAGAGGGGCAAAGTGGAAGAAAATCCATGTATAAGTGGATTCACGCAGCTGAACCCACCACCTCCAACACATGGGGCTGGTGCCCTACTCTTTGAGCTACAGGCACCGTCCAGATCCACACAGTTGAAACCTGTGTGGTCCAAAGGTCAACTACACTTTTTTTCTCATATTTAAACAAAATACTAATTGAGAGAAGGAAAGAAAAAGGCTGGAATCCTTATGTAAAAAGGCAACATTGGTCTCTTCTTTATCGCTCATGGTCTCCTACTCCCCCAGTCCTGTCGTCCTGACATTCTCATTAGAGATACCCAAACGCTGTGGAGACAACACAGGCTTTACCATTAGGCAGCTGCACCCTGGAATCTTAGCTCCACTATGTAGTGGTATTGCCCTTGGGCTGTGATTGAATTTTCTAGGCTTCAGATTTCTCATGTACAGAATAATGGTAAGAATAGTTGCCTCTCAGGAGTCCTTTGGTGGAGGTTTTAGGAAGCTATTTCAGGGCACACTTTCTAATTTTGCCTGGAAAAAAAGCAACTAACAATGGCATTGGAATGTTCTTCGAGTCTAGACTTGCCCCATCCCCCACTCTGATCCTCTGTTAATAAGACGCTTCCTCTTCTTCAACTGATTTGGCTCAGTTAGCATCTCTTCCAGGAAGTGTTTCCTGGTGCTTTCTTCTCTCCTTAGGTCTGAGAGATGAGCTCCCTTGGTACCTTATGCATCCTTTTTCCCCACAGCCTGTATCCTGCTGTGATGTATTGCCCTTCAGGAGCATTATGGAGATGATGATTCATTTATTGTTGTATCTTTGGTGCTGAATGTGGTGCATGGCAAGTCAATAACTCTTTGATAAACTGAATTGTCTTGATTTCAACACCTGCACAAGTGGGCACAAATGCTTTGGCTAAGCTATGGCAGCTAGGAAAATCAGATGATTAGAAGCACTGGGGACTAAACCACTTCCTTGTATCTTTTATTTCTAACAACTATTCTTGCATTGCTTAATTTCTGGCTCATTAAACTTTCCAGGTCTACTCTTGAGAGGAACTGATCTATTTCCAAAGTTTCAGTTACCTTAGGTTCTCATCTTACAATCTCTTTAAACCAGCTATCTATACGGATCAGTAAATCAGTAACTTGCCATCCTGGAGCCAACATGACCTGGTAAATTGTTATAGAAACTTAATCTCAGGCACCGTTCTGGACTTCTTCAATCAGAATCTGCATTTCAGCTAGTCCCGAGGTGATTCTAATGCACAATAAAATGTAAGATGTACTGGGTTAGTAGCCGGTGGCTTCTGAGTTTCCTGATATTTACAGGCAGTCCCCTTGTTACAAACATCCAGCTTACATCCAGTTGTACAAACGGAGACTATTACAGTAAGCCCCCAACTTCTAAACATCTGGTCGACATACAATTCACCCTTACCAATGGAGGCCATTCCAGGTAATAGATAATTGCACCTGTTCTAACTTACATATAAACTCAACATAAGAACAAACCCTACAGAACCTGTCTCATTTGTAACCCAGGGACGGCCTGCAAATGTGTTTGTCTATGAAGACTCAGAGAAGGGCATTGGGACTATTGCCAAAAGAATGAAATAGCATGCTGGTATATTGATAAGCTGTTGGTTAAAATCAGAAAGTAATTTTCTGACCAAGGAAACTGCAAATGAAACACTCCACATTAAAACTAAGTAGACAACCCCCATATTTTAAAAGATTTCAAACAAGTGAGAAATGAGGTTTTTTGTCTTAATGTCCTCGTCCTCTGCTTGGAAATGAAATGATTATCTTTTTTATTTATTTAATTTTTAATTAAAATAGTAAGTGTATAGATTTATGGGGTACAATGTGATGATTTGATATACAATGTGGAATGCTTAAATCAAACCGATTAATACATCCATCTTTTTAAAGAAAGACTCCTTCTTTTGAAAGACCTGCATGCCCCCAATCAAATGTTTGTTTTATTGGGTAGCAGTTAAATGATCTAGGTGAGGGTTTCCAAAGCTATCTCCTGATTTCCGCTTTCCGTTCCCATCTCAAGGCAGAGCCAGCATTCGCTTTTAGCATAGCGATGCCCAAGCATGCTCAGCAATGTTTCCACAAAACCAGCTGCTCTTTTCAAGGTCACCCTGGGAACTCTTCTAACCCTTGAACACCTACGAGCTCCTATCTGTGAAGGTATTTGTAAAGCAGGGAGGGCTTATGAATCTTCAGATCTTTTTGATGAAAGTGCTCAGTTTGAAATACTTCCTCACTTTGCTCAGTCCTTTGGGCTCATCTGAAGACTCACTCCTTCATCGATCAGATGTCCCATTGTAGCCTTAGTGGGAAAAAATCTCCTCACATGTACACACAAAACAGCGCATCACCTCTGTAGTATTTCTTGACTAAATATAGTAGGACTGAAAATTCTGAGAAAATTCATTCCTCGTTTAAAGTCGTCATTGGATTTCAAATGTATTTCTTTGAGTATTTTTCATTTTTTCAAATTAACACACGGGTCCAATTTTTAGGTTACATTGTTCTCACTTCCAGGGTAAAGTTCCATTTGTAGAAGAGCCGCTCACCCAGGGTGCGTGTTATACACCCTCGCAATGTGCACATTAGTCAAATGTATCTTTTGGCTAACATTTCTGCTGATGAATTTTGTGGACACATGAAATTTTATGTTTACTTATGTTGCTTTGTCACCAGTTCACTAATGATTTCTCCCTGAGTCTCTCCTTTCGCTACCTCTTTCTTTCTTTCTTTTAAAAGATCCCCTGAATGTATTTAATGACTGACCTTTAATGCCAAGTGCTGAATCGATTAAAAGGCCACGGCCAAACACTCATCTGGAGAATCAAGTTATAAAATTGTCAGTGCAAAGACCTTCCACTGAGATACACTGGCCATCCAAGGACCTGATTGTGGGATTTAGTTTTTATTCTTCACGTACATAAAAGGTGGTTCAAGCATGCAGATGCGTGTGTGTGCACAAGTGCACGTGTGTGCATGCCTGTGAGCGTGAACAGAACAAAAACTTGAACTCTTCTAGCACGTACCACCTGTTTTCACATCATTTGTTGTTACAAAAGGGTTTTTTCTTCCCTTTTAATTAGCTGAGCTATCCTATTTTTCGGTAACTTGTCTCTTCTCTAACATATGGGCTGTAACCGTATTTCTTTTCATTAGACCTGAGCCGTGTTTGTCATTTATACCATACTTTTGCCTCGCTCTTTCATTCGGGAAGAAAGAGAGGTTTTTCTATTATTTTAGAGCAAAGCACCTCTGGTTGATGTGGCGACTCTTGTGGCTTTCTAAATGCACTTGATTTAGCTTTCAATGTGTAATTACTGCCAAACAAGTTAATTGCTTTATAAGTGTCCAAAATTCCCTGGTTTAATTTTGCTTTCATTTACCCACCTTCATTATACATCCACTGTTCAACATAAACACAAATGATTGTTAATGAATGCCTAATGCCATATTCATTAGAAAATCAGGTTAATGACTAGCAATGAATATCCCAGCTACTTTATTCTTTCAAGCTTTTTATTTATTTATTTATTTTTTGGGGGGGGGCTTGTTGATTACAATAGCTTTTTTGTTTACAAAGAAAGTCTACCTGTGTTCTAGGCTTGCTTAAAAGCTTAAGGTAGAGCTTTTCTAAGGAATCAGAAGACTCTAATCCCTGCTTCTTTTTTCCTCAAGGAAATGTCTCTAAACTCATCAAATTGTGTACATTAAATATATGCAATTATTTGTATAGCAATTACAACTCCATAAAGCTGTGTGAAAAATTTCAAAAAGGAAACCACCAGAGTGCACACGATTTCCTTGGGCTATTTGGCTATACCATGAAGCTTTTTGTTTGGCGAGCAGGAATGACAGGACTGCTGTGCGCAGATGGCATATTGAACTGGCTTCAGAGGCATTGTTTTTATATCATAGTCTCTGTGAGTGGTGCCACCCCATTATGCCACCCACAACCTGCACAGCTCTGAGCAGTGGCACTCAGATTCCTCTGCTGAGATTAAAAATGTGTCATAGCAGTGTGGTTTGAGATAGCATTCAGTGCTTGGTGCTGACCACCCTGGGCAAAGGTTACCTATCAGAAGACACCAGAAATGTGAAAGGCCGTGACTGGGGTGAGTGGCAGGGGGTCCGCTGAATCTGGGAACCGAGGTGCACACACAGGATAAGCCTCTCTCCACCTCTGCTTCTTGCTTTGCAGATGAGATTCTTTCCCTTCCCTGCACACATGGGGCTGCTTTCCCAGTCAAAACAGCAGGGTTTTGAAGTATTACAGAGTAGAAAATAGAACCCAGACTCTGAAATTTGAGCTTGTTGGTACATGGTTGTGTGATCTTGAACTGTTTTCTCATCTATCAAGTGTGAATGTTGGTGGTCTAGGATCCTTCCTGTTCTTACACTCTGTGACTCCTTTTTGAATCCCAGGAGAGTTCCCTGCATTCCTTAAGCATATTGGATCAGATGCTTACCATGTGCCCAGCACAGAGTTGAAGTCAGGGACATTAGTAAAAAACACAGTTCCTTGACGTCATGGGAAGGCACACCAGGGTAGCCCATGGGTGGTACAAAGGTGGCACAGTCCCAGCACACCATTTTCAGAGCTTTGATCTTTTCACTCTCTTCAATTACTTCCTGTACATTCTAGTAAGTCTATCTTCCTCTGTCCCTGGGAGCCTCCTTCTACTTTTCTTGCCACTGTCCTTCAGTCTTGGTGCTGATACCAAACCTAGTTCCATTGCCCAGGATGTCAGTCACTGCCACGGCAAGTGAGGACATGGGAGAACAGATCTCAAATGCACTTCCCTGGAGATAGGGTTAAGGGGTATTTATAGAATATTTATGGGTGGTCTGCGACATGGGTAGAGGTGATTGGAGGTAAGAAAGGTGAGAGAATCAGTGGCCTATACTAGTGTTGAGGTTCTTCACAGGACACGTTTCATGATGCCACAGCACTCTGCTGAGGGTGACAAAGTGAGACTCTGTCTCAAAAAAAAAAAAAAAAATGGCATCGTGAACATGATCCATGGTAGAATTTTCAGCCATTAGCTGTCAAAAAGTCACCCATTGGATTCTCACACAGGTCCAATTGAAGGTTCAGTGGTCTCAACTGACTTGACCTGGGCAATAGTCAACTCCAAGTTCCTGAAAAACTGCTTAGGCAACGGTTACTATGGTGACCTGTCCATCAGGGATGTTATCTGTAAGGAAGCTACTGGGAGTTATCTATTTTTCAGCTGTATGATTTTTAACTGTTGGGGTTTTAAAATCGACTAAAAGCAAGCAAATCAGGTTAAGTTTGATGGGCCTTGTCAGCTTAGTACTCAGTTGCAGGACTTCGATCTCAGAGAAGCCATCGTCCCTTCTTCCATTTCTGTGTCCATCTGGGGGCCTCCTGCCCATCACCCAACTCTACATAATCTGTATCTCTTGATCCTACTTGATCTATGTTCCATGCATCTCCCCTTCATAACATTTAGTATCATTGAAATCTTGCTTTTATGTGTGTCATGTTTTGGTTATTACCTCCTGCTTCAGATTCTTAACACTTTGAAGAAAGGGATGCTATTTATTTTGATGTGTGCTTGCATCCTGGCCATAGACCTTTTGGAGGGCCCTCTTTCATGTCAATAATCTTCTCAGGCTGACAAGAGGCTGAGCTGTGACACTAGCAGGTACTAAGTAACAAAAAGTCAAAGGCCCTGAGAGTCATGGCTAACCAAATAAAAAGTGCTAAATTGAAAACCAGAAGAATGAAAGTGAACCCTGATATCGTCTTATTAAGTTTTGATATTTTAAGTAGAATTTCAAGGTATACTCTACCACTGTGAGATCCTCTGGGTACCTGTGCTAATCTTTCCTGGGACACCTATCTTATATATCATAGATTTGCTCCAATCAGGTTCCTACTATGATAATTCTGCGTAACAAACATCTCTAAAGCAGTGAGTTTCAGCAGGAAGGGTTCATTCCTTGTTTGTGTCCCTACGTCTCTGGGGCTGTGAGAGGTACATCAAAGTCACATGGCAAAGGAAGTAAAGTATTTTATTCAATTTCATCCTAATATGTACTATATCATAGTATTCTCAAAATACTTAGCCTCTTTTGTGATGTGTCACAGTTGAGAGTTTGTATTTATTTATAAAAATAAATTTTACCATTATTTAGTTACTACCCCTGGCTTCCTCTGGATTCTGAGGTGGGTAGTTGTGTTTTGGGCTCCCCCATTGTCCTCCAGACACTACTACAGTGTTCTGGACGATGTCAGGTACTCAGCGAATGAATCAGCCACATTGTTTGAATGCATTAGCTTTGGTTCTGCTCAAAAAATCATCCCAAGATGAAACACATCTTTGTGGGAAGGACTGAAGTGATACTAAATGCCTTGTTTCAAATTTTCCAGAAATCCCCTTGCTATATCCCGATCGTGAGCAGTGCGACCCTGTGGGAGAGACGCATACCCAGAGTCCACGTGAGTAAACCGAGTGTCCCCGCACAGGGCTGCCTCCGCAGTGCCATCCCTTTGGGTTCAGTTGCTTAATACCTAAGAGGATTTGTTCCTTTGTATTTTTTTGGCTTTGTGAAGGATTTATTTTTAATTTCAAAATAAGTACAATGTTGAAATGCCATTTCCTATAGAGCTTTGGATCTCTGTTTGAGAACCACACTACCCCCTTATTTATACACAGAGAGGTACAAGGAAAAAAGGGTATCAGGCATCTGATGAGTGAAATTAGAAACCACAGTGCAGTAGGTGTCCTTGAAGTGTGGCACAACGTGCAGAAATGAGGGCAAACACTTTATTTTACCATAGTCCACAAAAACGAACAGCCGAGTTCCTTAGGCACAAGTCACGCCTCTGCTCACCAGCTGCTAATGATTTGTCTCCTTTTGGTGAGAGCCCCGGTGTGTGTTTGTCCCTGTGAAGTACATATGCATCTCTGCAAATGCCTGTGATGTGGACATGGAGATGGTCACCAAGGCCAGCCTGTCCAGTTGTCACAGAGCTGTGCCAGCGTTCCTGATCCAGTCCCATCCAGAGGAGCTTTGTTGATCAAAGCAGGAATGGGAAGAAAAGACTCTTTTAGCCAAAACGACTGAAATTTATACCCCAAGGGCTCCAGTTGCCTTTGTTTCCCTCCTGGAGACCGCACTGCCCAGTGGCACTGATGATATCACAAAGTCTCACACACATGAGGAAGAGGGGATTCAAGGGAGATAGTTTTTTTTTGTTCTATGGGCTCCCCTTTATAAAATTTGGGAGCAGAATTGCCTCCAGTTACTGCTTGCAGGAAAGTAGCCTATGGTGGCCAGGAATAGAATTGAAAAGTACAAAACAAGAGATGTGGAAAATTACATTTTAAGATTAATGAAAAAGACGAAATGCAGAAAAGGTGAAAACCATGATCTGTTTGAAGGACATGATCTGGTTTTCCATTTGTACTGAATTAAAAAGGGAACATGTCTAAATAAGGCATGTATAATATGCTGTTTCATTGCTTTTATTTCCATTCGGATTCCATGGAACTCATTTCTTAAGGATCTGTGCAACTAAGGGATTCTATGTCTCCCAGTTTGGACTGTGTTAAGGGGAAACGGTCCCCAGCAAAGTCCCCTTATTGCTGCCATATTAATGCACCAAGGCTCTTAGAAAGCAGTGCTTCATGAAAGGGGGCTACAGACCCAGTCACTTGGCAAGGAGTGACGCAGCTGGCCATGAGTTTGATGTTGTTTAGCTCACATCACAGTGATATGATATGTTGGTCAAACTGCAGAGAATGTGCCCCCTGGGGGCCACTCCTTTCCCCTGACAGTTGAATGAGTACTGGGAAGTGAGCACAGTCCTATGTGAGATCAGGGCTTGGCCCCAGCTGGATATTCTTTCAAATTGCTTCCTTCCCGCCTCTGTCTCTGTCTTTCCCCCCTTTCTTCCCCCTCTCTTTTCTCTGTGTTTGGGTGGCATTGAAGGAATATAGAAATAGGACTAAAAATATTTAAGATGTTTATTTTTAAAAGGCTTTCATGTTACTGTCATTATTTATAGAATATACTGCATATTGACTACTATTAATATACTATTATATACTATGCTATTAAGAGACTATTAATACCTTATTACATATTATACATTATATTATATATATTATAATTATATTATGTATAATATGTATTATTATACATTATGTATATTATGTTATATTATGTATAATATGTATTATTGTATTATGTATATTATATTATGTACAATATGTATTATTATTGTACATACCTATTATTACATTATATGTATTATTATTGTACATACATATTATTACATATTATACATTGCATATTATGTGTGGTATTGCAGATATTGTATAGCATATTATTTTATGTAATGTATTAAATGTCACATATCATATATTACACATTATCATATATGTCAAATAACCCATAGTATATGTGTGCCCCTGTGTGTGTTTGTGTCTCTGTGTGCATGTTTTGCAATATCATATGTTATATTTACTGACTAATAGTGGTCAGAAGGCTGTTCTAAAAGCAATAGTAAAGAAGAAATCTTTGCCTATCAATAGTAAAGAACAAATAATGGAAAATTAGTAATAATGAATAATTAAGGTGATTCTAGGTAATGAAAATTGCAGTTCTGTGATGCAGCACTAGGGGTGATGCAGTCAAGGGTCACAGCGGGTGGGAGGAGGTCACAGCAGGTGGGAGGAGGTCACAGCGGGTGGGAGGAGGTCACAGCGGGTGGGAGGAGGTCACAGCGGGTGGGAGGAGGTTATCCTTTCCAGTGCTAGGATATGATGGTTGGCAAAGGCCTTTCTAAGGCCTTGTGGCTTAGCTGGGAACCCTAGGTAGGAGGCCACCAGGTAATTTCCTGTTGCAGAATGTCTTAAGTATGCGTACTGCTCTAGGCAGAAGAGCCAACCAGCCTGAGACAAACTGGGCCCAGGAGAAAGAATGTCAGTGCAGCCCAAAGTGAAAAGCAAAGCAGATGATAGGGATCAGATCACACAGGGCCCTGAGGCCAATCAAAGGGGTCCGTCTTTTCTTCTGGATACAAGGCAGAAGCCATAAAGAGGGCTTATTTTATAGTAAGGAATGAAATGCTGTGATTCACTCCTTTAAGAGGTTCACTGGCTGTTGTATTCAGGACGAGTTGTTTGGAAGCAGGAGGCTTTAAGTTCCACAAGAAGTTATTAGGATATTCTAATGAGGGCAGATGGTGTTTGGAGTCATAGTAGTTGAGCAGTACAGAAGTGATCAGAATTAAGAAAGATTTGGGGGATGGAACTGATAGGACATTGTAATGGGTTGGATGTGGGGCATGAAGGAAAAGGTGATCAAGAAGGATTTCTTGGTGATGGGCCTGGAAAAACTACAGTGGAAGGTGGTGGATGTGGTGGGGATTTTGAGAATAGATTTTTGGTGGAAATGATCAGTTTTGTTTAGAGAATAAGTTTCAAGTACTTTGCATTTAGCATCTCATTTTTCAGAACTTAGTCTCATGGTCAGACCTAAGCTGCAAGAAAGGCTGGGAAATATAGTCTGTTAAATGGGCACATTGTGGCCTCCAACTCAGGGTTCTGTAAAAAGGATGTGAAGAAAGTGGATGGTGGGTGGGTGAATGATATGATCTATGGCAGAAATTGATAATTAAATATTGCTCCAAAAATAAGTGCTAAAAATTTATTTCCAATGAAAATATGTACAAAACTATTCTCTAAGGCATTGGTTTTATAATGGAAAATTCAAAGAATGTACATGTCCATTAACAGAAGGGGTAAATACATTGTGGCATATTTAAGGTGGTGCCTGTGGCTCAGTGAGTAGGGAGCCAGCCCCATATACTGAGGGTGGCAGGTTTGAACCCAGCCCTGGTCAAACTGCAACAAAAAAATAGTTGGGTGTTGTGGCAGGTGCCTGTAGTCCCAGCTACTCATGAAGCTGAGGCAAAGCGAATCACCTAAACCCAAGAGCTGGAGGTTGCTGTAAGCTGTGACACCACAGCACTTTAGAGTGACAAAGTGAGACTCTGTCTTTAAAGAAAAAAGAAAAAATACATTGTGGCATATTTATATAATGAAATGTTGCAACTAGTTTAAAGGAATGAGTTGAAGCTACATACACCATCAAGGATAAATCTCAATGATTGGATGCTGAATGAAAAAAAATTAAGTTATAGAATTAATTACATTACATTCACTGTGATGGATATTGTCATTTAGAGGATAAATTTATATACCTTTGTTTTCTCTCCCAGTTTAGAGTGAAATAATTTGACACATAAACACACACACCAGAGAGATGGCAGTAAAAATATATTCTAGGTCAAAGCTAGCCTGAAAGATTTAGTAATATTTCCAAAAATATAAACAGAATATATCATTCTTATGCTCACAAACTTCTAATGGGCTTCAATTTCACTCATCATAAAATCCAAAGTCTTTATCATGGACCCAGGGCTCTATGTGTTCCAGACCCCACTACCCTACTGGTCTCATCACTCATCCCTTTCTCTCTGGCCCCTCACTCTACTCAGCCCTCCAAGAACACTTCCCTCCTGGTCTTGTTTACTGTTTTTGTCTGTTTTGTCTACCTGGGACACATCTTCTTTCAGACACTCCGGCTTACTTGCCTTAGAACCAGTGGACTTGATCTGGCAGTACATCTAGGCTTGGAGCTCTCCTAAGCCCCTCATCAGCTAGTGCCCAAGGATTTGAAACAATGGTGAATATTCTTTAATGGAAAACTTCTAGTAATAAAAAAAAATAGTGTCCCTATTTCATCTACTTCTATTTTTGCATATATATGTACTACCCCATTCATTAGAATGTAGAAACTAGATTATGAGGTATCCCATTATCTCATTTATACTCTGGGAGATCTCATAGAATTTAAAAATAAATGAGATAAAGTATAAGTCTATCAGGGTGGTTTCATACTGGTTTTAATTAATATGTTGAGAAACATTATATACAAAGGTCATTGTTGACAGCAATGGCTCTAAGCCACATTTCTGCTAGCCTTCTTAATAAACTTTAATACTGTGACATTTTGAGGTCATCATTGTTTTTGTTTAATATTGTGGCAGATGAAAATATATGAGAAGAAAAGAAGTGTGTTGGCTAAATTATTTTCTCGATGGATTCATTCAACAAATATTTATTTAGTGCCTGCTACATGCTAGAACATGAGCTCTATAAGAGCAGGGCCTCATCTTATTGTTATATCACTTTCACTTATTGTTACATCCCTGGCTCCTAAAGTAGGATACCTGGCACCTTGTAGATGCTCTGTTGGTATTTACTGAATAAATGAATTAATGTGTCAGGCACTTTGCAGGTGTTACAGATAATCTGGTGAGGGTCTATTTTTGTTTTTCTATTGTTGTGTTTAGCTGCTGTTCCTAGAATCACCTTACTTTGATTCCCCAGTGTGTGGCCCCATGATGGATAGGGTTTGTCTGCTCCAGTTTGGAGTCAGCCTCAGCTGTAGGGCACAAGGGTAAAAATGGGAATCCATCTGTACCTCCCAGTGAACTGTCCACTAATGCTACTACTCCAGCACTTGCTTTCCTATTGCTCCGCACAAGCCTTTTCTGATAGTATTGTTAGGAAACAACTGTTGGTATTTAAGGAAAAAACTAAAATTGCTTTCTGAAAAGTATGCTTTCAAGTGCTTCCATATTTCAAATATATAGCCAAATCAGGGTTCATCTGTTAAATGTATATTTTAAAATTATGTTGAAGACTTCCTTGTAAGCGTCCACGCTATGGTTTATTTAGCATGAGGAAGACAGAGGAGAGTTAGCCATAAACAGCTTAGTAACCTTGGAATGCTTCTTTTCCACAATAAGTGTTAAAATGCATATTGCAGGAATGAACCAGGAGGCCGTCATGCCGTGGCTGATCCAGGACTTTAAGAAATAAAGTGAATAGAGGGCAGGTCAGACAACCTGTGGTCCAGAAAAGACCATTATTTTCTCTGCAGGTGTGAGTTACTTAGATTTGGACAGGAAGGCATTTTAGGATCTTTTATAAGAGAGTAATTTGGGAAATGGAGTGTCTTCCTCTCAGCATGACATGGTACTGAGCTCATTCTCAGTCTCCTCTGTGATTTTAGCAGGGGATTAACTCCTGCTGTGGCTGGGATGGTTTGGAGACACCTTCTATATTCCAAAAGTGCTTCTGCAGGCATGTAAGTATGGCCTCTGAAAGATTATAGGAATGTTGGCTTTTCTAATATCCAACATGAACACTTAAAAGAAAAAGCGTCCATTCTCTTTGATGAAACTACTACTAATTTGCTTAGATGATAGCTAGCAAGTCAATGTCCACAGAAATGGCACAGAGAACGTATCTGCATACTTAGAAGAAGTCCTACTAAGGCAGCTTCTGATCTCTAGGAATTTGCTCTGCCTAGACAATAGAGTGTAAAGCTGGAAGAGGTTGCCTTTCTGAGGTGCAATCATAGGCACAGAGTTATGGATAAACAATTAGGGGTTGTAGTTTCCAACAGACATGTTTAGTTGTCAATGAATAACTTGTTAATTAATAAGTACAAAAAACTTCAATTAAAAAATGGGCAAAGGACTTGAATAGAAATTTATCCTAAGAAGATATATAAATGTGTGAAAAGATGCTCAATATCATTAGTCATTAAGGGGGTGTAAATTAAAATGATAATGAAATACCACTTCATATCCATTATGATGGCTATTGTATTAAAAAAGGAACTAGGGAATAACAAGTGTTGGTATGGATGTGGAGAAACTGAAACTCCCATGCACCATTGGTGGGAAGATAAAATGATGTAACCCCTGTAGAAAACAGTATGGCAGTTTCTCAACAACTGAAACATAGAATTACCATGTGAATAAGCAATTTTACTTTATTTGCTAAAGAACTGAAAACACACTCACACAGATACACTTTCACAGATGTGAAAATTGGATGCCAATTTTCATAGCAGTAATGTTCACATTTAGCTAAAAGATAGAAACAATGCTCAATAGGTGAATGGATAAACATAATGTGATACATTACTATGATTCAATCATAAAAAAGGAATGGAGTTTTGATACATGCTACAAGATTGATGAACCTTGAAAACATTATACTACATGACATAAGACAGGCACAAAAGGACAAATAAGTGTTTCTACTTATATGCAATGTGATGGTTCATTTTATGTGTCAACTTGACTGGGCTAATGGCTGCCTAGATTGCTGGTAAAATTTTTTTTCTGTGTGTCTGTGAGGGTATTTCTGAAAGAGATTCGTATTCAAGTCAGTAGACTGAGTAAAGCAGATGTGTCCTCACCAGTGTGGGTGGCACCATCCACACTATTTATTGGATGGGCCTGAATAGAACAGAAAGGTGGAAAAGGGGTGAATTTGCTCCCTCTGCGGGAGCTGGCACATCACCTCCTGCCCGGGGACATTGGCTTTCTCGTTCTCAGGCCTTTGACTTGGACTGGGGGTTGCACCAGTGGGTCCCTCGGTTTTTAAGCCTTTGAGTTTGAACTGGAATTGCACCTCTGGTTTTCCTGGACCTCTAGCTTATACACAACAGCTCATGGGACTTCTTGAAATAAATCTTTTTTCTATCTATCTATGTATATCTTATCAGTTCTGTTTCTCTGGCAAACCTTGTCTAATCCATGTGGTATTTAGAATAGTCTGAATTCATAAAGACAGAACATAGAATAGAGGTTGCTGAGGCTTGGGGTAAAGGGGTAGTGGGTGTTATAGATTGATAGATATAGAGCTTCTGTTTGGGATGATGGAAACTTCTGGAAATAGTGATGATGATTATGCAACATTGTGAATTTACTTAATGTCACTGAGTTAAATACACTCAAAGATAGTTCATGTGGTAAATGTGATGCTGTATATATTCTACCATAATACACAAATAGAGATTGAGGGAAAGCTCTTTGAATTGTGCCTGGAATGCAGTGCTCCACATGTGGTCGCTATTACCATTTTGTGCCAGATACCAGGGATGCCATAGTGACTAAGTGAGCATAGAGAAAAGACAGATATCTCATAGATCACATACAAAGGAATGAAATGAGACAACAGTGGAATTCTCAGCAGCAGAGATGGAGGCTAGAGGCAGTTGAATAGCATCATCAGTGTGTTGAGAGTTACAACAGTCTAGTGTTGTTTTATAGCAAAATGATCTTTTAAGAATCAAGCTGGTCATCTTCAAATCTGGGACTAAAAAGTTGAAAAAAGGAAAGAGTGAAATGAAGATATTTTAAGATAAATACAAACAGATTTTTCCACCAACAGAACATGATGAAAGGAGTTGCTAAAGATTGTGCTTCAAGATTATGTTTCAAGAAGAAGTGAATTGGCCCAACAGAGATCTAGAACAGAAGAAGGCATGAAAACAGAGAAACGGGGAGGGTTGCTGATGTCACTGCTGGCTGCCAATTGCTTCAGACTCAGCCTCATGCCCTCTATGTGTCCACATCTTCACTGAGAATGAATTATCTCACATGTTCCTGCCTCTGTGACCTGCTTCCCTGTGTAGAAGCTCTTCTGAGGCCAAAATTGAATGAAATGAATGTGTGGTATTTGACAGTTATGAAGAATCCACAACTGTGACTGTGTGTATGTGTGTGTGTGTGATGGCTACTTTTATAGTTTGGTAGTCTTAGGATGCTAATAATATTGGTTAGCAAAGAGGCAAAGGGAATGAAAGATTAAGCCATGAAGATACCTGGAGGAAGAATGTACAGGAAGAGAGAATAAGTACACAGGTCCTGAGACAATAACAAGCCTGGGATATTGAAGGAACAGCAAGGGGGCTGGAGCAGAGTGAATAAGGGGAAGATAGTAGATGAACTAAGAGAGGTAATGGGTGCATGGGTGCATCCCTATTACTTAGGACAGGGCAGGCTTATACCTGTCCTTCCGGAATAATTATAAACAGGTTCCCCTGTCGCACTCACCAAACTGTCAAAGCAGTTATGGCAGCCCCAGATCCTGTTCAGCTGGAGAATTGTCCTCTGAATGGGATGTGGAGCCACTGGAGGGCTGTGAGCTGTAGGATATGGCTTTGGTCTAACAGGACTGTTTGAGCTGACTTGTGGGAGGTGGAAGAGGAGTTAGCAGGTTGGGATTTCCTGCAGGAGCTTGGGTTCTGGGGCTTGGATAAGGTGACCAGATGTTCTGCTCTTGGTGGGACAGTCCTGATTTTTAACAATTTGTCCCACATCCTGCGGTGTTTTAAAAAAGTCTTGATTTTTGGAAAGAATGCACGACAATCTAGGGAAGGGCTGGACAACGGGGAAGGGAATATACGGTTTGGCTGCTGAAAAGGTTAACATAACTCCATTTGGGAATGAAGAGGTTAATGTAACTTCATTTGGAAATGAAAAGGCTAATGTAAACTCCCTATTCCCCTCCTGGGCAAGGTCGCCCAGGTGGACTGGCACCCTACTCCTTTGAGCTACAGGCGCTGCCCTATACATAATTTTTTTAATGTATTATATTTGAAAATTGTACTTATGTTGAAATTAAAAAAATATTACAATACTATTTTTGTGTTCTATGAAAATTTTTGTTGTTCCATATAGACCAAATTTTTAATCATGAACACACCCCTCCTCTGCCCTACCTCCCACCCCACCCCCCATCAATGGTGTCCTGCTTTACCAATGTTAAAACCTGGTCACCTTAGGCTTCAAGGCTTTCTGAGGTTTAGCCCCCAGAGTCTCAGTCTGCAGTCCAGGATGCATGTAGGTGTTTAGTCCATTTTAAAACTGGCTCATTTTACAAGGGCTGCAGTAAACCTACTGGAGAAAGGGAATGTGATTGTGGTCTACCGTGGGTCTTTCAAGTGATCCCACACTGCAGGACCAGTTGATATACTTTGGATCATGGCAGCCATCACTAGCATAAACTTCTCTAGTAAACTGTATGCCTGGGAGTCTAAGGATCATATTATAAATGATCTCAGGAAGACTGAGAGTGGCAGAGGACTTTGAACAATCTTAGTCATTTACCCATGGTGGATGTGGCATTAATCAGATGAGTTTTAGGGCTTAGTGTGCTAGGAGAGGACAGATAAGTCCAAGTCCATATGCTGGAGACAGCCTGAGATGTCCAGGCAGCCAATTCAGTTCCAGAGTTTGGAAGTACCATCAAGCTCTTGACCGTATTCCAGGTTACTTAGAGATGTGATGCTGAGGTTGCTGGTACTGGCTTCCGAGTGGCTATTGCTTGAGTGGGTAGCTAACTGAATGACTTGTTGAAAATTGTGTTTCTGCAGAGAGACTTGGTGCCCAGACAGCCTGAATTCAAATCCTGGCTTTGCCACTTTTCTGTCCTGCCCTATGAATTTGGGAGATATGCCTCAGTTTCCTCATCTGTAAAACATAATGATAAAAACAGCAACCTTATAAGGTTGTTGGGAGTGTTCAAAAGAGTTAGGTGCCAAATGCCTGGAACTATGCTGCCAATGCCCTTTATATTTGTGCCTTTTGGGGGGAAGCTGATCCTTTTTGATCTCAGCGATCAACACTCTGGGTTGCAAAGTAGGTGAATGATTCCATCTGAGGTTCTCTTTAAATCCATCAGCAAAGGCTTATTTTAAGCAAAGTGTGAGGGTGGCCTTCAGGGCAAGCTTGGCCTTTATCTCAAGCTGTCATTCTGATTCCAAGTAGAAAAAGAAAATCAGAACTAAACTTGGCCACACTTCAAAGTAAAACATTGTGTTTTAGACTTATATAGAATTAGGTGATTGAAATTTAGAATTGTGGTACATGAAAATTGATCATTCTCAGAAAAATAAAGTGAAAATTCTCTCATAAAGATGACATCATTACAATTTATTATAATAATTTAGGTACTTTATTGAGTATTATATGGTTGTATTTATGAATCCTATTTTACCTGAGTAGCTTCCATACTCTACTAATGGGTTACTTATAACACAAGGAAGAATATATCTGGATTCATTACTCATCACGAGTATAATTATTGTTTAACAATATTATAAAGGGCTGTGATGAGACGCAGGTGTTTAAACATGCAGTGCCAATAGATTTGACACGGTATTCAGTTCCAGGCGTATACATTTTTAAAGCCTTCTATTCACCAGAGGGGACAATAAAACTCAACACAATGGTAAGTGTGTTTGCTAAAAACATGAAGTGACTGGTTAATTTTTAGTCTTTTGATTTTAAAATGTGATATTTCTTTCTTTTGGTGATAAGTGTTTCTTAACTTACGAACCTCTATATTTAAGGAAAAAATGAAACCAGGCTATATTGATCAACCCATATGGGAGTTTCACATCATCTCTGGGTTCAATTTCAGACTGAGCAAATAAACTGAAGAGTGGAGGCTTTGACAAGCCTTTTCACCTGGAGTTTTTGGTACTTGGGAAGGGTATAGCCCAACTCTCTGGCTTTCCAGAGATGGTGAATAAGGCTACAGATGATCATGGTCTGCTCAGGGCAACATGGCTGGTGGACCAGACGTCTAAGTTGGGTCTCCTTACTTCTGAGACTGGATTCTTCCCAATGTGCTATGTTGCTTCCCATCCAATATGAGGCTCTAATTGTTTGAATTCTTCATGAAGAATGTCTGGTCAATAGGCATCTTTGAGTATCCATTATGCCCTAGGTTCTGTGCTTGTTCTAATTCTGGATTGCTATGCAATTCTTAGACTTGAGTACCGGTACCCATTCTGCCCTTTACTTTCCTACTGGTTAATGCTTTCTTCGATGTACACTTGAATGTTAATATGTTTGTGGCTTACCTTGAATAATTAACC
Source organism: Otolemur garnettii (assembly GCF_000181295.1). Lineage (NCBI taxonomy): Eukaryota > Metazoa > Chordata > Mammalia > Primates > Galagidae > Otolemur > Otolemur garnettii. Next base: position 17,911,264 of record NW_003852402.1, read on the forward strand.
CTCAGGAAGGATTGGGAAGAAACCAGCATTCATTTAATAATGCTATGTACTTTACATGTGTTACTTTTATAAAAAGAATATGAAGCTGATAGTGTACCCTAGATAAAGATAAGCTAAAGCACTTGATAGAGTCAAATATCTTTTAAGTGATAGTGTGGTAAATCAGTTCACCCATAGCTTAATACTGTACTTCACAAACACACTACTTAACTTGTATTGAATGATTGAATAAATGAATGGTGGGCTTTAAACCCACCAGGTCCAGGCAGCTCCAAAATTCTTTCCACTATATTTATTTGCCTTTTCGTATCTCCTACGGTCAGGAACAAAGCACTTGTTTAATAGATAACCTTTTTCTTATGATAGCATATAAACTCAGAGTGCTTAGATAGCTGCTATGGTAGATTTTTTTAAAAAACAAGAAATTATGCAGCTGTAAAATTAATTTTTGAAGATGCAATTGAAAGATCAAGGCAAATACAACACGGTTATGAGTGCTAATAGCCTACATTGTCCTGGGTCTGGCACCCTTATTGAGATTGTCTTATTTTAATTCTTATAACAGAATTTTGAAATATTTCCTCATTTTGCCAGTAAGGAAAGTTAAATTTAAAAGCAATTAAGTATAAATGAAGTTCTGTAACAGGCTGAATTACTACGTCATATACCTTGGCTGTGGTTAATTGTTCACCATTCATTCATTCATTCATTGACAAAATGTCCATTAGTTGTTATTATATGAAGCTGATTTAGAGAGACACAAATCAGTGTTTGCTAAGAATGCATCTATATGTCTTTCCATGTAAAGAGATATGCATACAAAGTTTACTCATTGCAGTGTTCTTTGTAATAGTAATAAACCAGAAACAACCTGTGTATTTATCAGCAGGGCATTGGTTCAGTGCATTCTTAATACTGTATTATTTTAAAAAGAATGGGTGAAGATGTTATATTCTGAAAAGCAAATTTACAAATACAAGAAGCATGTTGTAGATAGGAAGTACCATATTGTGACAAGGTCAACCTATGGGAGCGTATTCCTATAACCTCAACTTCTTCACTGGCTCTGAAGAGCAAAGTGCCTTTATTCCTTGGTGCTGCCAGCCATGCCTGGCCTTTTAGTGGGTCCAATAATGAGTACAGAGAAGAACTGGGAAAAAACTCAGAAAGGCCAGTGATTTGGGAATAAACAGAGCTACTAAGGAAAAAGAGGACTTACAGGAAAGGTAAGAGGAAGATGGGGAAAGGCTAGAGCCAGGGCTTGGCACTCATGCTCAGTGATTAGGTTGCCAGCCACATACACCGAGGCAGTCAGGTTCAATCCTGGTCTGGGCTGGTTCTGATTGTGAGTCTAGAGGGCTGAGATTGGAAAACAGACTCTCTGGCAGCATGACAGCTTTAGAAGCAAAGACACTTGCTTGTCACCAAGGGTTGGGGAGACAACTCAATGGGGAATTCCTTCCCCACATAGCAAAGAACTGATCGAATGCCAAGCAGAACAAAATTAACAAACAAAACAAAAAACCAAAACAAAATACTAGGAAACATTTATATTGGGGTGTAAGTTGTCCATGCATAGTGCTCTTTTCTTTGTATAAATTGTTTTTTTGGGGGGTGACAGAGACTTACTCTGTTGCTCTAGCATAGAGTGCTGTGGCATCATCATAGCTCACAGAAACCTCAAACTCTTGAGTTCAAGTGATCCTCATGCCTCATCTTCCCAAGTAGCTGGGACTTCAGACACTCCACAACACCCAGCTAATTTTTTTCCTATTTTAAAGTAGAGACGGGGTCTCATTCTTGTTCAGGCTGCTCTTTTTTTTTTTTTTTTGAGACAGAGCCTCAAGCTGTCCCCCTGGGTAGAGTGCCGTGGCATTACAGCTCACAGCAACCTCCAACTCCTGGGCTCAAGCGAGTCTCCTGCCTCTGCCTCCCAAGTAGCTGGGACCACAGGCGCCTGCCACAACGCCCGGCCATTTCTTGGTTGCAGCTGTCATTGTTGTTTGGCGGGTCCGGGCTGGGGATTCGAACCCGCCACCTTAGGTGTACGTGGCTGGCGCCTTAGCCGGTTGAGCTATAGGCGCCGAGCCCAGGCTGCTCTTGAACTTCTGAGGTCAAGCTATCCTCCCACCTCAGCCTTCCAGAGTGCCAGGATTACAAGCATGAGCCATCACGCCCAACCATCTTTGCATGAATTTTGAACCCAGTGAGAAAGATAGAGAAGCTACCTAATGGAGGTCAAAACATCAAATAGGTTGGAAATGTGATTTAGGTATGTGGCAAAAGTGGCCTTTCTGTCCTTATATCTAGAATGACTTACCTGACCAACCATGGCAGTGCTCAGAAATCACAGAACTTCCCTGCAAGGATGGTGGGGCAGACTTTTTTCCAATAAACTTACATAATGACTAAAGGCAGACTGGTGTCACTTGCTTTCTGTAGATCCTGAAGACAAAGGAGGAGAGAGGGCTGAGCCAGGCATGCTAAGTTTTTTCTTTCCAGTTCCCTAGCCAGATAAATTATGCTACCACTCTACCTCCAGATATTGATGAGAAGGCAAGAGTGATTTGTAGGCAAGATTTGCTCTCTGAGATAAAGCTGAAGAGTATTTTTCTGAGGAAGCTGAGAAAGCTTCTAGACTTGAGGGAGGGCCAGGACTCTTATTATGGGAATTAGTGTCTTAGAATGAAGCCCTCTTATTTTGGCATTTGGAAGGGCCCCAGCCAGCCCACCCATACACTTGAAGGAAAGCCATTGAGTTCATGTGCCTGACCACCTCTACCAAACTCATGGTCATATGTAGAAGCCCGTAGTTCCTTACTAAGAGAATCACATCTGTACAAGGAGAGAAGAAACCCATCAACTAGGTTTTTATTCATAATATCAAGGACTTCCAGAATTCAAGGAAAACCAATTATCCATGTGAGAAAAATTGAGAAGATCCAACGGAGAAATTGGCATTAGAGGAAACAGACATAATTCAGAAACCAGAAGGAAATATTCTCTCCTAGAAGACATCTAATTAGTATCCTTTAGGGGATTCTGGGAAAAATCCATAAAATAACAGCTGTGTTCCTTAAAAAGAAGCAATCAGCAAACAGAAAGAATTCATAGAATCAAATATATGATTGCTGAAAGTAAAATAAAGATTAATGGAAGTTTGCAAGAAAAACTTTTCGAAAATCTGAAGTGTAAAGGAAATAGACACAAATTTAAAAAAAAGTAAGAGAAAAGTTAAGTCATGGGGAATGAGTCAAAAATTAGTAAAACCACCCCCATGAGAGAAGAAGAGAACTACAGGGTGACTCTGGCTCTAAGCACCAATCCGTCCTTCCTGGTACATCAGTGAAGGTGCAACAGGAGTATGCGGGAGCCTCCGAGCCCAGGCGCCGAGGGCCATGGGCCTCTGTTTTTTCCATCACTAAATTCTGTGCTGCTCCTCATCTATTTTCCATTCCATGTAAAACCACAGTGTCTCTTTTGAACAGCTCATTGTGTTTTGTGGTTTGTTTTTTCCATAGCACTATTTATTTATGTTTAATTTTTTAATCATGGTAAGAATACGCAACATAAAATTTGCCACCTTTAACCCCTTTTAAGAGTACAGTTCAGTAGTATGAAGTATATTCACTCGGCAGTGAACCAGAACTCCAAAACTGTTTCATCTTATAAAACTGAAACTCTATACCCATTAAATAACACCTGCCGGTTCTATCCTCCCCCAGCCCAGCACCTGGTAACCACCATTCCCCTCTCTGTTTTTATGAATTTGACTAGTTCAGATAATTTATGTAAGTGGAATCATATAGGATTCGTCTTTCTGTGACTGGCTTATTTCACTTAGCAAAATGTCCTCAAGGCTATAGCACGGGGCAGGATTTCCTTCCTTTTGAAGAGTGAGTAATAGTCCACAGTAGGTGTATATATGACATTTTGTTTATTTAATCATCCATCAATGGACATTTGAGTTGCTGTTGAATAGTGTTGTTATGAACATGGGTTCAAATATCTCTTGGCCACCCGGCTTTCAATTCTTTTGAAAGTGGGATTGCTGGATTATGTGGTAATTTTATTTTTAATTGTTTTGAGGAGCTGCCATACTATTTTCCATAGTAGATGCAGCACTTTACAATCCCACCAATAGCTAACAGGCTTACAATTTCTCCAAATTCACTCCAAAACTTGTTATGTTCTCTTTTGTTTTGTTTTTGGTCATAGCCATATTAATGGGTAGGAAGGGATATCTCATTTGAACTTCTCTAAGGATTAGTGATGTTGAACATTTTGTCATCTGCTCTTTGGCCATTTATGTATCATTGCTGTAACCATCCAAATCATTTCCCCAACTTTGTTGGTTTATTTTACTGTTGTTGAGTTGTAGGTATTCTTTATATATTCTGGTTATTAAACTTTTATCAGATATGTGATTTGCAAATGTTTTCTCCCAATTCCATAGGTTGCCTTTTCACTCTGCGGATTTTGTATGTTGATGCATACAAGTTCCTAAGCTTGATATAGTCTCATTTGTCTATTTTTGCTTTTCTTGCCTATGTTTTTGGTGTCATAGCAAAGGAATCATTGCCAAACCCAGGGTCATGAAGCCTTTCCCCTCTATTTCTGCCTAGGAGTTTTATAGGTTTTGTTCTTTAGTTCTTTAGTCTATTTTGAGTTAATTTTTGTATATGATATAAGGTAAGGGCCCAACTTCATTCTTTTTCAAATGAATATTCAGTTTTCTCAACACTGTTTGCTGAAGGACTATTCTTTTCTCCATTGAGAGGAAAGAATTCCTTCCATTCCTTCTTTCCATTGAGAAGTCTTGGGACCCTTGTTAAAGATCATTTGATCTTATATGCAAGGGACATAGAGAAAATGCTCTTTATTTTGTGGCATTATAGTATTTAGTGAGTTGAGGTTTAGGTCTACATTTGCTCTTTTTTCTCAGTGTCTCTCATTAAGATCAAAGCAAGAGCAGAAGAACTAAGGCCATGGACTTGGGGGCAGGAGATACCCTGCTCTTTTTCTTCTGCTGCTCTGTGCCTGCTACTAACTTGATTATTTTGTGTTCTGGTATTACTGCTTTAGAATCTTCATAAATGTAATCCCCATGAATACCGAAGGTCCCAATAATCTAACATGGTTCTACAATGCTCAAGAAGACTTGTTTTTTTTTTTTTTTGTTTGTTTGTTTTTTTTTTTTTTGCTATAATCTAAAAGTAATCTGAAGTAGATGAAATCAGCCACATAAATTATAAAACACAATTTTCTGTTTTAGTCATTTGGCCAAAGCAGAAAAAGAGCCAGTAATTTTTCATGAGGATAGAAAACAGAAACCAAGAAAAGCCATAATTCTATCTTTTAATTTCCTAGTAGAATAAGCAATCAATTGGTGGTACCTGCTACTCACAGCTCTCCGATGTATATATTTAGTGAGGACTATCTGCCAGGTATTCTAAGTTCTCTATAAATACTGTCACTGAATTGTCATAACTCCACAGTCTATATGTCTAATATAGATAGTCTAATTGTTATAACTCCACAGGGACTATAACTACCCTCATTTTATTAATACTGATGGGGACTTAGGAAAGTATCACAGGAATGGAAAGGCAAGTATCCAATGTATACAAAACTAACATGAAACCAGTAAATAAAAAACTACACCCCCACCTGAGAGAAAAACACAATTAAATTCAAGTGGGGGAGAGGGGAAAGAAGGAAAGAGGAGAGGAGAGGAGGGGATATTGGTAAACTCAGAATGCACACAATATAAGGGTATATAGCACACCTTCTGAGTGAAGGGCTCAACTATAACTTGAACTTGACCTAACAAACGGAAACAATGTAACCTAATCATTTGCACCCTCATATTAATCTGAAATAAATAAATAAAAATAACGATGGATAAACCAAGGCAAAGAAAGGTCAAAAAATTTGTCTGAGGGGCGGATCTAGAATCCCAACCTGGGCAGTCTTGCTCCTGATCTGTGCTGTAGTCCACTGCACACATTGTTGTCATCACTGTCATCATTGATATATCCTGACCATTTCCCTCTCTTTCTTTACCCTTGCTCAGTTAAACCTAGGGTGCAAGTAAGAGCTCAGGAGAAGAGCAGGGAGAGCAGAGGAGTGTGCTAGTTAGTTCCTAAGACACCTTCAGCTTCTGCTTCAAACCTCTGCCAATTGCATGTTCCTGTCCACGCACTCCCCTCTGGACAGTACTCCATACTCCTCAATGTTCTTGTAGAGTCTCCATGCTGCCTCCAGAACCAGGCAAAGTAGGCAGGGGAGGGAACACTGCTCCAATTGACTATCACTCAACAGAGAGGTTAGTAATCGTCCGAGATTAGGGGGCTGATTGTTAGTTCCTGAGCCAGCAAGGTAACTCCTCTGAGGAGTCCTAACCTGCCATTTCCTGCTGTTTCAGAAGGGAGTCTGAGTGAGCACTGATGTAGTATTTGATATAAGCTGCCTGAGCAGATGGCATACAGAATAAATTCTGATAATTTAGAGGGGAAAACTTTGGTGTTTAGAAGTTTGAGAGATAAACCAAATCTTGTTATGAGGATGAATATAATCAGGTACCCTATATATATGAAACGTGGAGGGATGGGAGCCAGTAGGCAAGTTCTCTAACCTCCTTGTGACTCATTTTCCACATATATAAAAAGGAGATGATAAAGTACTGATTTGATAAGGTTAGTTGGATGAGTTAAAAATGTCTAAAGTGTTTAGAACAAGGCCTGCCTGGTCCATAGTAGGTACTCAATACAATGTTAGTTGCTACTGGTGTAGCATAAGTAAGAAATCGAAATTTATTCCTAAAGAAATAAAAATCTATACTTAAAGGCAATCAATCATGCTGTCTTTCTCTTCCAAAAGCAGTTGTTTGTTTATGGTTCTTTCACATTCACCTTGAAAACTTCACAAGTTGATTTTATTCATCCTCATAAATAGATTTGGTTTTAGAAAGCAAACTTCTAACTCCTAGTTCAAACAAATTTTCTATTCCGGATTCTCAGCATTTATTATTCTTACACTCAGTAATATACACTCAGTATGCTATCCTGCTTTTGCCAAGATGTGCTTTTTGAGTTTAGATTTTTTCCTGCTGTTTGGTCAGAAGTGTTGCATTTGCTATCAACGGCATAAGTTTGAGAAATAACAGTTTAAGAAAGAAAGAAAGAAAAAAAAACCTCCCTGCAGAAGCTTAACGTGTTTGCGTGATCACCTCAATAGGTAACTCGGAGCCCCCTTTGGTAAATTTCCTATTAAAATTCTAGCTGGTCGACTTCTTATTTGTTGGAAATAACTTCCCTTGGAGGAAATCAGGCAGAAAACCTTGCCAGCTATTTAACTTCTTGTCCTTTAAGAAATTATACTTTGATTTTAGAGGTTCAACTTTGCTAGATAATGAAATTATCATGGTGGAACAAGCCAGAGAAATAATAAATACAGTAATTCTTCTTTGCCTATTGTGTGCTTTTGCTATTCATAAATTTTAGGGCCTTAGATATTAGATACACTTACGTAAGGCCTCACGAACGGTAATTATCTTTTGGCCAAAGAAAAAGCCCCAACAAATGCTAAGCCGCATTATCGCTTGGCTTCTGACATGAGCTGATAATCAGATTTTCTTGCTTAAATCCATGGTGCTCGAACAATGCTACCCACTGTCTGTGCTTCCCGATATTACCCTTAATTAGAAAGAACAGAAACACAAATCTGAATTATTTCAAAATCTGGTTTCCATGGTCAGTGGTTTGAAGGGCTTAACTTTATTATAAATAAACCTGGCTTTCTTGGCTAATGAAATCTGAAATGTGAAGCCTGGGATGGCAGGGAGGGTAATACTCTGATGTTTACACTTCCAAATATCTAGTGTGGGCAAAGTTATATTGTAATAAATCATTGGATAATTGAATTATGGCTCCTTTGTCCAAGTATGATGCAAACCTCATCACTACAGAGAAATTGGAAGAAACTCAAATTTATGGGTTTTGGGTTTTTTTTTTTTTTTTAAGAAGCAACATCTTCAGGTTTAATAAAGTATTTATCAATAGGTGTCAAGGAGATGTTGACCTATATTATATTTTCTCCCACGTTAGTATTTTTTTTCCTTTGACACATTGGGGTACATGGTTAGAAGTGTACCCATATGAATCCTTAGTGTTATTCTCCAATATTTCCACTGGGCTCCTTTTTTTTCCAGCATAGAATAATGTGTGGGCTGGTGTCTGAGTGAGGCAGATGATGAGACGAGCTATCAGTTATATTTTTATTTGTGGTCTTGTGAAAAGAAGGGCTAGGAAGAGGGGAGGATGCCTGACCCTGTTTTGAAGGCTAATGAATTACTGAGTGGAAATACTAACTTTGTTCTTCTCCTGGAAAACCTTAGGCAGCTCATTCCTGGAAGTACTAGCACATATAAGGGCTTCCGAGGATATTGAGAACTGTGATTTTTATCTATATGTTTATCTACATATCTTTATATTGACTGTTTCTCTGTGGATGGAAGGGACCTATGTGTCTGTGTGTGTTAACTGTGGCCCTGATCTTTTTTTTATCCACACTTTAATGTTTTATCAAGACCTTGTCTTTTTTTTCCTTTGAAAGCATTATTTTTCCCCTTTGAACGTTCATCGATATTTTCTTCCCACTCATTCGCTCACCACCTCTGTGTTAGGCACTTGGCGGTTGCTTTGTCACTTAAACACTCACAACAACAGGAATTACTATTAAATCCTATTTTCCAGATGAGGCTATTGAAGCTTAGGGAGGTGGAGTCATTTCCCTAGGATCACATATCCAGTAAATGATGGAGGCAGGATTCCAGCTCAGGTATGACAAATTCTGAATCCCATAGCCTTGAGCATGATGTCATGCTGTCCTGGCAAGCTGTGTGTGAGCTTCTTTTAGATTATTCTTTTTGTCTTCACCGCAGTTCTGTTTCATTGACTGGGGTAGAATCCCCAATCCCTCCAGTTACCAGGGGGGTCAGGCTCTTGAAACTTACGTGGTTGATCCTGAGGCCCAGTATTTGCCCTGTGAGGAAAACTGCCTTCTCTACTTTGAGGGAGAACAATCATAGAGACAGTTGGTGTCCCTTGGGTTCCTGGTAAAGGGGATTAGGAGGATGCCTTTTGAGGCAGCTGGGTGGATCCTCAAGGACCATGACATGGATGTCCATAGAGAAAAATGTATCTAATTTAGACAGTGTAGACAAGTGAACCCTGAGGGGTGTCAGTTGAACATTGTAGACTGAACACCCTTATTCATCTCTTTCCCTCCAAGCTCTGTGAACGTAATGGTGAATAGAGCCTTCCATGTGGGATGCTACACATAGGTTGCCAGTGGGCAGAAATATGACATTATTTAGGCCTCTCGGTGGTCTTGTGGGAGCTGGGACAGTCGGCCGGGTCAGGCCAGTTGCCCCTTGGCCTTGAGCAGCCTCATCCATTTGCCTCAGGCTTCCTACCACTATTACACAATTTTTATATCTCATATGACTTTGAAAAAGATTGAAAAATATGGTCTTAAAACAAAATGCACTCACCTGCAAGGATAAAGACCAAGAGAGGAGACTATGTCAGGTGAACAATTTTTAAATTATTTTTTGGAAAAGCTGTTAAAGTTGGTTAAAACGTGGTTGACTGACCTGCCAGGATGAAGTGACTCCCAACAAAGGGGCCGACAAGGAGAAAGGAGGGAATTCACATCATACCCAGAAACCTGGGTCCTCAGGGGTCTCCCTGTCGTCTAAGTCAGGAAGTGGTGGGCATAGGGCTTACACCAGGAACCTGATGGGAGGCCAGCTGCAGAGTCCCATTTCCTCTTGGCTTGCCCTGCAGGTTCAGGGCACGGATTTCCTCTCTCACAAAGTTAAGTCAGACAAGCTCTCAACTCAGGGAACAGGTGGGGGCTCTGAAAATTTTATACAGTGCCCTGTGGGACCCTGCTCCGCTCCTTCCAGAATGCTCCAATCTGGTAGCTCTTCCTGGGCTGGTGTTGGGGCAGTTTCCAGCCCTTCACACCCTGACAATGAGGGGTCTGTCACTGGAAAGGTGGACTTGCTGCCTCACGCTGCTATGAAGTTCACTGTCCAGAAGCCTTGCCCAAGTGCAATCCAGGCTGCAGCCAATCTTTAGTGCTTTGCCACTAATATGAATGGGTCGTCAGCCATCTCCAGGATCCTCAAAGAGGAAAGCTTGAGATAAATGAAAACACACAGAAGAGAGAGGCTCAGAGGTCATTCTAACAATACAAGGAGGCGAACAGTAATAACAGATCGAGCACCACTAATAGAAAAGGAGATCCTAGAATCTAAATACTCAGCAAGAAGTAAGAGCAGGCAGAGTATCCATAAAACCAGAGCTGCATGGCATAGATTAGAACACGACAATAAGAATGAGAAATCAACACTGGACATTTAAGGTGTTATTATCAACATTTTAAAAAAAGTAATGAACATAAGGGTGAGAAGATAAGGCAATCTTGGAAAGTAAACTAAAAATGTTTAAACAAAAGAAAATGAGAGGGAAGGAAGAGAGCAGAGAGGGGAGAAAATTATTTAAAAAAAGCAAAAGAAGAAAACATTTCTAGGACTGCAAAACAGGAATTTCCAGATTGACAGGGCTTACTTGGGGGCCCCAAGTAATGAAAGGCAGCCCATGTTGCACACTTTGTTACGCAATTTGTTTCAATTGTGACAAAGAGATCACAAAAGTTTTCAGAGATGTTCAAACAAAGAATAAAAATAAAACAGACATCTCCGAGGCAGATCACAAAGGGTGATAAATCAGAATGGTATCAGACTACATGAACTTTTGATGCCAAAAGGCAGGTGATTTCTAAAAAATGTGCGTGCATGGTACAGATAGTCTCCTGTCTAACTTGGGACAGCATGTGGCCATTTGAAGATGTTCCATAGATAATGGGTATCATTATCTTCAAAAATGGCATGCTATTATCGGTCTCAGATATTCTAAACTCTGCTAGGAAGTGATCTTGCAGGACGGAAGAGGGTTACCTCCCAATGACGTAGGTGAGAAATACAAAATTTAGTCATTTGGCTCACAACCTTTGTCCTCATCCATTTGACTGTGGGAATGGAAGGTTTACTCTGAAAAATTGTATAGGTACAATCAGGACTTGCTATGCAATTCTTGGAGCCCATTGTAGAATGAAGCCGGATAAAGGGGCAATTTGTAGTACAAATACAAAACATTTTCCTTTATGAATATCTTATTACTTATAAAATATAATAGGGGTTACAGCAGTATGTTAGTAACAATATGAACATACAACCTGAAATAATGTTTTTGTGTTACAAGTGTGTAATGTAAGGAATAAGGCTATTTTCCTAATGTGATATTTTAATTGATTGTGAGGCCTTTTTGTTCTCTTGGCTTGCTTTTGGCAAATTCATTGATTAGGTTTTGGTGAGTTATATTTTTAGCATTTACATTGGCAAGATTACAAAGCATTTTGGTAGCTTTTAGTTTTGCAAAGAATCTTTCTGCCAGTACAACTGTTACTAACACTGTTAAGGCTATTTTGTAGACTCTGACAACACGGAATAAATTGCTGATAAATATTCTGAAATATAATGTTGGTATATTTTGAGCTGATGATTCTTGCCGGACAGATTTTTTCTAGAAAGATTTAACTCTTCATGCAAGTCACTTTCACATGAACCTGAATTTAAATTTATACCATGTCATTTTCATGATCCCTCCGACATATTCTGTAATTTTTACAAGTCTTACAAGAAACTGAAAATGCCTTCATGATTTGTATATAATTTAAAAATGTCTGTTATGTGGTTCCATGTAGGTCTTTCTAATCCAGGGCAAATAGAGAATGATTTCAGCTCCTTACTCTATGGCTGACTACATTCATTGGCAACAACAAGATATCTCTTTATTTTAGTTGTAAGGGTTTGCGCCAAGTATCATCTCTTTTACTTTTGGAATAAGTACATTGCCTAGGATTTGTTTTTGGTTTAGCTGTTTGGAGAAAGATACCGGCTAAGGCAAAGTGGCCATCCTCCTCCTCAGTATCATCTATATCAGAACGGATGTGCCCTACTTAGTGTGAAGTCAACGTCCTACAGACTACATTTTGATCCCCTATACCAAGAAATACAGATCTTTTGGCATCATGCAGAATAGGCAAGAGAGTGCAGCTCACTCAGCTCCAGCTGTCTTACCTGAAAAGTAATTCAGCACTAAGAGTCACTTGCCTTATGCTGGTAAATAGCTGCAGTGGCCCCAAACTCTGTCATCTCTCTCCTTCAAACCTTGATCCTGCAAGTCCTAACCAAGTCTCATTATACCTGGTTGACTCTGAACTCTAGTCCTTGCAGCCAATAGAATATAATGTGCTGATGGACGCAGATAGGAGCTTTTGCTTTAACCAGACCACATGGATCAAGAATTGAAGGAGTGTGGATTTCCAAATACTTGTTCACAAAAATAATAAAAGTATGAAGGGCAGGGAAAGTTGATGAATGTTCTTCCAAGTGGTGGGAAGGGGTCTGATGCACTCTCTTTGAATTGGATTTCAGCTTAGGGTAAGACAAGTGGCTAAAGCTTTACACAGAGGCCATTTGTCCCTAAACCCCATTTGCCATCTACAATGATCAGATCACAGTACTTGGCAGAAGTTTGTTTTACTCTAATGCTGCATTGCACATGGCTCAGTGGGATGAGATTAAAGAGCCACGGTTAAGAATCACACAGGGTGGGATTGTACTACATCAAATAGATAAAGCTTCGTGTAGAAGAAATCATAGTTTTATGCAATATTTATATTTAGACTCTTGGATTGATATCATAAGTGGTTATTAACCATCATGACCTGATTACCCACTTTTTGAAATTCCCATTTTTATGTATGGTATTATTTAGTTACAGTTCATATCTGTATTATCTGTGAAAGAATGATTCTGGATTTCAGTAAAACCAACTTAAAAGATCTTTCTGCCACATAATAAGGCTGTTGAGCAAATCCACACTTTCATGTTTTGTCTGTAGTGATGGTACATTTTTATTATCAGGTGGGACAATTCTCAGAGGAACTCCCATTTCTTGTCCTGTCTTTCCATGTTCTCTAATCACAGTCACTGCTAGTTGTCCTGAGGCTGATGCTCCCCTTTCATATTGCCAACATTGCTACTGTGCTTAGAATGGCTCCTAAGACCAAGCAAGAAAACCACAGTGATCTTGGCAAACCAACAATTGAAAAGTACAGGTGCTGGGAGTGTGCACAGCCCTAGAATCAACATGACTTGGGAGGAAAAAGGGGTTGGATAACAAAGAAAGGTGCTTTTCATTCAGAGAAATTTATTTCTTTTAAATATTTACAATCTGCAGCCGATAGCACACGAGGCCACTTGGTATTATTCCCCAACAAAGCCGAGGGCTGGTGGCAATGAGCAGATGCTTGAGTGGCCTGTGGCCTGAGGTGCGCCATCCGTCAAGAAGATCAATATTTACTGTTCTTATATCTTTGTGGTGAAAGTTTGCTCTTCTTTAAAAAAAAGGCAGGGGTTGTGTTTTAATATATAGAGTGTGGATTTGACTTCAGGCAGTGAATACACTGAAGGCAACGAGGTCTTCCCAGGGAAGAATCACCAGCTTTCTCCCTTGTCAATGACTAAATGTTCTGGGTTTTAAGGAGTAACATGCACCTGGTTCATGGCATGGACAGTATTTTCTCCATTCATTCTTTATTATGCCAGTTAAATCACACCTTGTGGAAAGTGGAAAGGTACAATTTGAAATTGTACCTGCATTTCAAAATGTGTTTTGAAACATCAATTCCATCATCAGTTGGACTCAATAACACATCAGGTCACATGTAGCAGGGACTGTGCTAGGCACTGGGGTGACCATGATGAAGAAGGTGAGGGCCATTGCCTTTGCTTTTTTGTGCCTCTATTTCCCTACTTTGGATATTTAGATCATAGAGGAGAGAGAGAGTCTTATAAGATGACCAGAAGAGAGAAATGAATGATGGGTCGTGGCCAGCATTCTACACCATAGAAAGGATTATGATTTGAGCAAAGTGTGCTCTAGGTTTTTCATATGCATACAAATCGAGTGGGAACCTTGTGAAAATTCAGGTCCTGGCACAGTAGGTTCAAGATTGGGCTAGAGAATCTTCATATCTAACAAGTTCCTGGGTGATGTTAGCAATGCTGGTCTGTAGACCACTTTTTGAGTAAAAGAAGCTGCTTATTACTTATATCAATCACCCAAGATGACTGTTTACAGGGCATGTCCCTGGGCTCCTCCATCCCTGATATTCTTTTATTTATTTATTTTTTATTAAATCATAGCAGTGTACATTAATACTATCATGGGGTACAATGTAGTGTTTCTGTATACACTTTGAAATACTTTCATCCAACTGGTTAACATAGCCTTCATGTCTTTTTCTTAGTTATTATGTTAAAACATTTATATTCTACATTTCGAGAGATTCACATGTACCCTTATAGGATGAACCATAGGCATGATCCCACCAATCACCCTCCCTTCCCTGATGTTCTGAAACAACATTTGCTTTTGAACATGCTCTCCAGCTGATTTTTATGTATAGTAAAAGTTTGAGAACCAGTGTTTAAATGATGGGAAACCGCTGAAGACAGGTGCCATGGGTGCAGATGCTAATGGGTGGCGTAGGGCTGTAGATAGGGTGACCAGATTTTAACATTGGTAAGGTGGGACAACATGGCGGGGGGAGGGGAGGGGGGCGAGGCGGGGACAGGGCAGGGGACGGGGCAGGGCAGGGCCTGACAACAACGCAAACTTTGATAAGCAGTTCTTGATAATCACTTCTCAGCAATTATTTGTTATTATTACAGTTTAACATTATAAAATTAACAAAAATAAATAAAACTCATATTCTGGTGAAATAGCCACATGGCAGCTGAAAACCGTATATTCCCTTCCTGTTCTCCCACCCATTTGTGCATTCTTTCCAAAAATTGAGACTTTTTTGAAACGCACGGGACGCAGGACAAATTATTGAAGAGTCGGACTGTCTCGCCAAAAGCGGGACGTCTGGTCACCCTAACTGTAGAGGAGGGAGAGGGTCTAGAGGACATTGAGAGGATAGGGTTGACAGAATTCAGTCAAGCATAGATAATAGGGGTCCTGGGTGACCTTTGGGGTTCTGGTTTGGACACGTAGGTTGCTGGTCGCATCGATACTGAACAGGGAAAGAAATATAGCAAAGAAATATAGAAAGAAATACAGCTAAGGACGTGGGCTTTGGAGCAGGGAAGAGAGGATTTGAGACCTACTTCCAATACATACCTGGTTTTGGTTAAGTTACTTAACTTTTCATCTGTAAAATGGCGATAATCATTGTTGTGAGATAACATTAGCACCTTTTGCAAAGGTAGAAACAGGAATAAAGAGGGTAAGTCACCCTCCACTCACAGAGAGGAGTAGAGATGATTTGGAAATGGGCGTTAATGATTCTAGAGCCCCTGCTCTGAGCTATTCTCTCCAGGGTTGTCCCATCCAAGGGAATTTTTTTTTTTTTTTGAGACAAAATTTCACTATGTCACCCTGGGTAGAGTGCTGTGGTGTCACAGCTCACAGCAACCTCAAACTCTCAGGCTTAAGTGATTCTCTTGCCTCAGTCTCCCAAGTAGCTGGGACTAAAGGGTGCCCATCACTACGCCCAGATATTTTTGGTTTGTAGTTGTCATTGTTGTTTGACAGGAGTGAGCTGGATTCGAACCCACCAGCTTTGGTGTATATGGCTGGCGCCCTAGCCATTGAGCTATAGTCACCAAGCCCCAGCCAAGGTAATCTTCAGGAGCGCAGTGGTACTAAGCTTGCCAGGAAAATGATCTTTTTCCCAAGGTCTCTCTGAGGATCACTACTGCTCCTGCAGTACCCTTCTCTCTTTAAAATGGTACAAGCTCTCATCCTTTCATTTCTCTTGGCTCATCTGTGATGATTTAATGAAAACACTTTACTCAATACCAAGAAATAAAGAAAATGCTGCCAACAAAAAAGACTTACGAAGTACAGAGTTTTATATTTTTTATCAATCAATTAATTTTTTTTTTTGAATTTCAGAACATTACAGGGATACGTACCTTTTGGTTACATAATTTGCTTTTGTACATGTTAAGTCAAAGTTGTAAGTGTGCCCCTCACCCAGAATGTGTGTGTTGTACCAGTTAGGTGTGAATTTACCCAACCCTTCCCCCCACACCCATGGTCCCTACTTGACTTCCATTGAGGTTTACCTCCATATGTACACGTAAGTGTTGATCAACTAGTTCTAATCAGGGAAATGTAAATCAAAACCCCAATGAGATACCACCTAACTCCAGTGAAAATATAAATTTCTGACCTCTTCTTGTTAACCTTCCTTGCTGTGCGACTGGTACAACTGGATCAGGTCACTCGACTTCAGCTCTCTTCCTGTTCTCAACTTAAGCTTCCATCACTGCCTCCTTGTGGTCTGTAGTTATGGCAAACAGAGAGTTTTTCTGTTTGTTTTCAAGAATAAGCAAATAAAAATACTTCAGAAATATCATGCATCTAGGCAAGTGAGGGTAGTAAGTGGCATGGATTATTTCTAGAGCCATAAACCTAATTTTATTTCTATTTTTTATTTTATTTTTCTCCTCTACTTTATAGCAAAGCTCTCGTCATGAAAGAATCACCTTGCCCTGCTCCAGATTCATTACTCACATGAAGAATTTCTCTGAATCTTTTACATTTAATAGGCCACCACGTTTTCTACATATCGAAGGTAAATTAAGAAATAATCCCCCAAAGGATAAGAGGTCCAAAGAAACTCTAAAATATATACTGGTAATAATCATGAGAATGAAATAATGAGAATGAAAGAAGTGATTTGTTGACTTGTAGAGTTGATCAGTCCCCGCAGTGGACTGGCTTGAGGGATGGCTGGATCCAGGGCTAGCCAATATTGTCATTATTTTATTTCTTTTTTATTGCTTTCCATGTTGGCTTCATTTTAATGTTGGGTTTATTTTCAGAAAGGATAGCAGTAATGTGCCCTGGAAGCTGTAGGCATCTTACTCTCATAACTTATAATTTCAATAATATAGAAGCCCTCTTTTGCCATGCCCCTGTAACCGTCCCCACTGCTTATCAAATGACTTTGGCCAAACTTTGGTCTCATGTTCACCCCTAGCATCAAGGTGTCTGGGGGAATAGAACACATCAATCAACTTTGCTGCCACTGAGGCAAGAGATGGGGGCCACCTAATTGACAGCTGCATTTATTTGTTTTCCCCCCATTTATTTCTTATTTGTATGTAAGATATGGGATCTAAGTGCAGTTTTGTTGATATTTTGCATTGTGGTGATGTCAAGGTCTTCAGTGCCTACATCACCGAAACAACACACGATTTCACCCACCAAGTAACAGCCCATTATCCGTTCCCCTTCCACCCCCTCACCCTTCTGAATCTCCATTGTCTGTCTTTCCACATTCTACATCCATGTACACACATCACTCAGCTCCCACTTCTAACTAAGAACATGTGGTGTTTGTCTTTCTGTGTCTGAGTTGTTTCACTTAAGATAATGGCCTCCAGTTCCATCTATGTTGCTGCAAAAGACATGATTTCATTCTTTTTTATAGGACAGCTGCATTTAAATTACACACAATGTTCATGTGTGTGTGCGGGCATGTGCATGGGGGGAAGAAAGAAGGAGAGAGAGAGAAAGGGAGAAATGGTGCTATGGAACAAGCAAACAGTGTCATTTTGTGTCCTAACAAAATCATGTGTGGCTATATTAGTTATATTCTACACAACGCTGGCACCAGAGAGTATTATGACAACCTGGGACTGTATGTAAACTTCATTTTGAGGACCATTTCATTGACCTGAAGGGGTAAATGAATTTACATGTCCAATTTAATACCCAAGAGAAAAATGAAGTTTTTAGGACACTTGATAAAGCAGGTAACTATCATACATTCAGTTGGGTCACAGGTTATTTTAGAATGTGTTTCTTTACCTATATTAATTTATCTAATTATTAATAAAGTTCATTGTATATGCATTAATATCAGGGCTGTTGAAAGCTTTTGCTGATTTTATGATTGTTTCAAAATCCTAGCGCAATATAATTTTAATTTTTGTTTTATAATTTCATTGTGTCATATACACTCAAACTCTTCTTTATTTAAACATTTAAAACTAGGTGGGAGTTAATGAGTTCACATGGTTCAAAAACCAGAAACATAAAGAAGCATATAGTAGACAAGTCTTGTTTCTACCTCCACTCCAATCTGCCTCGTTCTCCTTTCTCCCTTAGGAAAGCACTTTTAATGTTTTCTTGAGAATCCTTCAACACTTTCTCCAAGCAAATAAAAGTGTGTATATGAGCAAATATGAGTGTGTAGGTGAGAAATAGCCTTCTGCACCCTGCTGTCCTCCCTGCCCACTGTATCTGGGAGCTCTTTTCATATCGGTGGATCCAGTGATTCCTCATTTATTTTTCTTACAACTTCAGAGTAACATGTAATATTTTATGAGTCTATCTTAACTTATTTAGCTAGTTTCCTTTGATGAAAACTAGTGATTCCCCAAAAGACTCAGTAAAAGCTTTGATTACACATATTAAAAGTAGATTTTGACGTATTCCATGCTTGTTATTTTCATAGAAAGAATAATTTATCTTTGCTTCCAGCTAATGGAAGTAATTTTAATTAAAGTGGGATGTAACCTCTTTATTCTTTTCGAAATACAGTGGAGGAACAGAGAAAATAATTGTCATGATTACTGTCTGAATAGTGTATGACTTTAAGATTCTAGGATATTGAGAGTTGAGGTTATGAGTATAATGTTTGAAATCTGATGATTTATAATGATGAGCCTTGCTCCTTGATATTTTGATATTTGGCTTAAGTTTGTAGACATGAAGCCTTTAGGCCCATTGGGATTGAAGGGGTACTGATGGCTGAGAACAGGAAGACAGCAGGAACTCAGGGATGAGGGACTAACTCGGCTGTAGATAGGCCTCATCCTTAGGACAGATGAGCAGCATTTGGACCAGGGGAACCATATCTGGATAGGAACAGGGCCCTGCCAGTACCAAGAAGGATGGTTATTAGCGTTAGGCACCTGGGAGCAAAGAAGAGGCATAGTTAGGTTGGTTGGTAGGCCATGGGGAACTATGACTTTTTTTAAAGCTGCTGCTGTATTCAGCAGCAGTTAGAGACAGTGATTAAGGAGGCAAGGCTTCAGGCAGGAAAACTACTTTGGGGGCTATTCTAGTCAGTTACATAAAAAACAATAAGGACAGGTGCAGTTAGAACAAGGCAGCGAAGTTAGAAGAAACCTCCCCCACCTGGGAGGGCTGCCTGCTGCTGGCCTCAGTTTCTGCAGTAGGATAAGGACCACAGCTTGGAGAACAAGGGCAGATGTGGGGCAGGAAGGTGAAGGGAGAGCTGGGATCTTGTCACTTGGGCAGGCCCAAATCCTCTCCAGAACTGAGAACCCTGCACTTCCCGTGTTGCTGAGGATGCTCTGAAAAGTTTTTTGTGATTGTTACTGTACACAACCATTCTGTTGTCACTGTTCGCAGCCTCAGCCTGGCTCACTCTCTGGAAAAGTCTTACCAACGTCAGAGACTCCTAATATTACAGATCACGGGGATCTGTGGAGAAGACTCAGTTTTGGTTCTCCCAGGTACCATAAGGAGAGATGAAATGGCTTTAAAATGGCCTAGTTTGCAGAGACACATTTCCCACCAGTTTTCAGAGTGACATTTTATCCGACCAAAGGCATATCCGAAGGCTTCCATTTCTCTCACACTAAAGCTTGTGAAAAAACTCCCGGAGGCTGACAGGACTCTTGCAGGTTACCTGCGGTCATGAAGAAACAGTGGTTCCCACTGGAAACTTGAATTCTTCCGTACCGTTCTCCCCACTTTCTCGCCAAGAGCTTGGGGTAGGATTTGCCATCCCACCCCTCGGTGAAAACCACTTTTCATGGGTTGACAGAAATCTGCGTTTGGGGGGGCAGTTTTTAGCTGTTCACCTTTTGAGGGGGAAATGAGGCAAATACAAACCCAGGGCTTAGTTCCTGGGAAATTCAGGAAGTGTCTCCCAGAAGGGGAGGAGGAGAAGGACATTTGTCAAAGTGCCTACGCCGCTGATCTTCACATAAATGCTCTTTCTCCTTTGTTCCTGCTGGACTCAGAAGAATAAAACTCAAGCACAAAGCAGAGAAGGCACCAGCGGGTGAATGCAGCAGTGTTTTCTAATCCATGTGGATCAAAACACACAAGTTTGGATTCTATAAAGAATCTTCCTTAGCATGCTGGATTAATCACATGGATTAATAAAACAGTCGCCTTCCCTGGCTGGTGCCTGCTAGCCTTTGTGCTGGCCCCCACCCCCTCTTTTTTTTGATTCTAAGGAACTCTATGGGAACAAAAGGAGTGGCGTTTTCTATGAGTACCATGGCCGCTGGTCCATGGGTCCAACCCCTTTGGAAGGTAGACTCCCTGAATTTCTCAGGGTGCAAAACTCTTGTTTGTGTTTGGATAGTAATGTGTGCGCCTTCTGGAGAACTCAGGGTATTTTATTTGACACTGTATTTTCAGGTTTGCTGCTTGTGAAAAGTAGCACTGTAGTTCTTTACGTGCGAGTAAGAACAAAGGCTACAGAAAGGCCTTTAGCGCATGGCGATAGGCCTTGGTTAGGTGGGTGCACATTTGTCTCAATTCTATGTAACCTGTTTAACTTTCATAAACCTGTAACTTCTTGTTTTCTGGGATAAGACCAGTTTTATAATTAAAGGACAGCTATGACATTCCTTGAACTTGACTATGTGCCAGTCATTATTTAACCCTTACGTATCCATCTAATTCTCAGAGAAACCTCACAGGACAGAAATAGCATTATCTTCTTTTTCTGATAAAATATGTAGTGGAGTTGAGGCAACTCAGATCAGGCCCTTTTCACAGACTCTGACCCTACCCATTGCACTTTCTTCTTTTTCTGAAGTCTGTTGGCTGAAACCTTCTTTCATCTTGCTTTCAGCCATTAGGTTCATGCTTCCAGGATATGTTTTCATGTTTTATCTCTTTTTTAAAGAGATAATGTGGCAGATAACTCCCTATTTCAGCTTATGATTGTTATTATTCATGACTTGGAAAATCCTTACTGAAAACTTCATCAGAAAAAAAAAATTAGCATAGAGGGAGAAATGGATGGAGAAAAGGGAGGAGCTAAGAACAGAAGGGAAACTGCAAAGCCTTGAAATATACCAAATTATACAGATACTTTGACATCTGGTACTTGTTTGTTTTAGTGCCATTATGAGAAAGGTAAGATATTTGCCTTTATTTGTTCATAGTCTCTCTCCTGTACAGCACCATGATCGCTCTCCTTCCCTCCTTAGTAAGATTTTTCTTTTTCTTTTTTGGTCTTGGCTTACTGGACCTTATCTTCAAATATATGAGTAGAGAAGAATTCTGTCCTTACCAATCAGCAATGTGGCCTTTTTAAATGCAGATCAGAGTAATGGCTAAGTAAAGAACCAGAAAAATTAAAAAGCTAGAAAAAATGCCAAGAGTCAGAAAAAGCATAATATCAAGTTGGGCAAAGAGGAGGAGGCAAAGGAGCTGGTGGCCCTGGGCATAAAGGAGAGTGTTAGGGAGCTTGGGGTGAGAGTGAACCAGGGAGAGAAATGGGGGACAGGGCTGAGTATATGGGAAAGAGAGAGTGAAGGGGAGAAATAGGGGAAGTAGGGGAAGAGATGGGGGTGGGGGGTGGAGGATGGTGGATAGAGAGGGATAAAATGAGGATGAGTTAGGGAAAAGATGCTTTTAAGGAATTTGTTGTGTCTTAGGAGTCTAAGCCTTTTTCAATATTTCCTCAATAGTCTGAAATTAAGATTTAAATGTATCTCCAATTTGAATGCCAGTTACGGTTTATTTTGTCAAGACCTCTAGGCACATCTAGGCAAGAAGGCGAGCCCAAGTGTGGCCCCCACTCCTTAGGGGTTACACTTCTTAAAGTCTCCAGGTTGTATGCATATGTGCTACCTACTTTTTCTTGCTCTGACTTCAGCCGCATCACTAAAGTATGCAGGAAATGCCAGTTGTTTCTCTGCAGATGCATATAAAATAGCTGATATATTTATTCACTTTTTATTCACAGTAATTGCTGAATGCCTACTCTATTCATATCAGTTATGAGCAAGACCTGGTCCTTTCCCTGAGACATCTTATTTTGTAGGGAAAGAAGTAGAAAATAAATCATTAAAATATACAAACAATGGAATTTCAGATTATGAAAGGGACTGGGTAATATAAAGGAAGCAAATGTAGAACAACTCCTTGTAAAAGCAACAGTTAATTCTGAATCTGAAAGCTAGGAAGGACATAGTTCTATAGAGAACTCTGGAAAGAAAAGCATGCTACTAATTTTTAGGGTAATGCCTAGGAAATACACATTCTATTGATATTTACTCACATGTCTCTTTAAAAAAATAAGGTATTCAGACAGAACAATGGAATTGATCTAATCTGAACATGAGAGAGAAAATAGACTAGAAAAAAAGAGGGAGAGTACCCAACCTTATATATATTGTGTTTTTTCCTGTACATACTTATGATAAAGTTTAATTTATAAACTAGAACAATAGAAGATTAACAATAATAACTACTAATAAAATAGAACAATTATGACAATATGCCAGCATCACTACTCTTGTACTTTGGGGCCATTTTAGGTAAAATAAGATTTACTTGGACACAGCGACTGCCACAGGTGACCTGATAACTGAGCTGGCAACTAAGTGACTAATGAGCAAGTAGCATTTGCTGCCTGGACACATTGGACGAAGAGGATGAGTCTCATCCCAGGGGGATGGAATGGATGGCATGATACTTAGAATAGCATGCAATTTAAAACTTATGAAGCATTTATTTCTGGAGTTTTCTACCTACTATTGTTTGACCACAGTTGCCTGGGGGTAGCTAAAACCATGGAAAGTGAAACCATGGGTAAGGAAGGACTATTGTATTTGAAGAAATAATGGCTGAAGACGTCCTAAATTTGGTGAAAGCCATAAATCCATACAATCAAGAAAGTTAATTAATTCCAAATAAGATAAACTTAAAGAATTCATGCTAAGACATGTCATAATTAAACTTCTGAAAATTAAAGATGAAATCAAGGTAATATGTTGCCCTTAAATTTCTGGTGTAAATTAAAAACATGAAGATTTAGTGTTTTAGGAGAAGGGGGAAAATTTGTTTAGAAAATTAAATATTATAGCTGGTTGTATCAGTCAGTGTACAGCAAGATATATATGCCACACTCAAAGCGGTTTTGTGGGAAATTATTTAGTAAAGGGAGAATATGGAGAGGTGGACAGGATTTGGGGATCTGTCATGGGTCAGTGAAGCATGAAGAACCAATAATAGGGGCGTGACTATTCCTAGATATTGTTACCAGCCCTTAGTGAGCAACAGAGCTGTCTACCCCTTCTATTCTTCTATGCAAATTCTTCTATGGGAATTACACCATAGAGGAATGTGGCCACAGCCTCAACTGTGGTGAGACAAGGAGGAGGCAGGAGGAGAGAATAGACATCTTTCTGTCTCTCTCTCTTCCAACCCTCTAAATCCTCTCTTTGTGTCCCCATTATCCAAACCCCAGTGGGAGCCATAAGTGAGGGAGTCCAGGTGATAAATTCTGAAGAGACAAGTTATTCAGGGCACAGGTATTATCTGAAAATAGAAGAGAGTGATCATGGAACAGCCGTGGCAAAGGGAGAATAATCAGGAATAACATTGGCTCTGTCGTGAGCAGTCTGGTATCACTGTTACTCAGGTGTGTGACTTTGGGCAAATCACCTAAATTCTCTGGGCTAAACTCTGTTAAATAAAAACACAGGACTAGATAATTTCTAATACAGTAGAACCTTCATAGTTGACTACCTCCCTACCTTGACCACCTCTTTAAGTTGACCTAATTTTCATAGACTAGACATGTACCACATGTATGTATCAGTACAGCAGGCCTAGTTCCTTATGTTGACCAGTTTGTTACAAGTCCTATGGGTGGTCAACTTACAGAAGTTCTAATATATTATCTTTTAACTCTATACAATATCCCATTTAGAAGTTCTATATCAGTGCTTCTAGCACATGCCATCTGGGTCTCCATTATTCCAGAATCTTAATTAAACCTTAGGTACTTTCAGACTATAGTAAATATTCTCTTATAATTCCCCTCATAATTGACCATTCATTTCCTCCATTTCCTGTATAGTAAGCTGCTCATTCATTTGATAATCTTATTCCATCTGAGTAGTATATTTGTCAAGAATAAGTTGTTCCCAAACCTGTTCACACCAGTTGTATTTGTTATGACTGTAGGTAACAATTAAATATGACATGAATGTAAAGAATTGTTTATTTGAAAATTAAGGCAAATACTTCAGAAATTATTTTTTCAATTAGACTTTATTTTATTAAATTTTAAAATAGCTCTAAGATTTAGAAGTAAATTACTAAAGGACTTGCATTCAGGTTAATCTAGAAGCATTTTGTTTTACTTTAGGATGTCGGGAAGTGTTCAGATGCAATTGTAGGTATGTTGTTTGAAGGCAATATGTGCATGAAAGGAAACTCAAACTCCATCAGCAGGGCCATGCTCAAAGAAAAGGTATTGACCCTACATAAGAAGTTTGGTCAAAAATGCACAGCCATGTGTTTTAAATTAAAATAAAATATTTAAAAATTTATGTAAAATATCTGATTCCTTGCCTAATTAATTCTTTTTGTTTAACTGACCATTTATTTGTCATAATCAAATTGTGTAAGGGGGCTCATTCTATGTTGGTCTTCAGCATGTTTTTCTTCTACAAAAAGTAAGTACTACTAAGCTTATTACCTAACTTACTGAAAACATCATCCTGTCTAATTAAGATGTGCTTGGCCTTAAGTAGTTATTCTGACTCTAGAATATTACATTGAACCCAAAGCACTTTTTAATACTAATGCATTATGTTTTTATGAGTATAAATCCATGTTTTACAAAATGGAATGACATCGTCTATTGAATATCATTTGAATATTAAAGTTCCACTGCTTCCTCTGTGTATAGACACGCACTGGTAAAACTAGCTCTTTTTAGAGAATAGTCCTTAATTTTTTTTCTTTATCATGTGTGAAAAATAAAGTACCTTACTCATTCAGGGAGCTATCTGGCTGTTTGGGGAAACGGAATATTGCTTTGTCACATCATTTGTCACTTGAAATGTTGAATATGCTCTGTATCTCCCCTGGATACTAATAGATATTGGAAGAACTCCCAGGCCTGTGTGTTTACTTACGTGGCATACAAGCTAAACCAGAATTTGAGGGGGCTTAGAAAGAACAGGGGGCAGGCGGGAGAAAGAAAAGGCTGTGTCTAGTTTGGAAATTATAGTTATTCCTGCCATTACACAACTCATGGCTTTCTGAGAAATCCTGTGTTCTATAAAATCACATATAGAAAGGAGAAAAATAAGGTTGGGGCTGATTTCACATAACCTATACAACTTCAAAATGGCACCAAAAACAATTGTAAAAGAAATGCTGACGTTTTTAAAGAGATGTGTTGAATTTCTAATAAAGAACTGGTTTAGTACATATAGTTGTTGTTTTAGATCTAAAGATAGTCTAATGTAAAGAAATATTGTATGGAAGGGTTCAGGCTGCTAAGTTTTGGAGGCTAGGGGAAATGTGTAAAGATTTGGGGGATTTGCACAATTGGCTTTGGAGGAAAGAACCCTTGGTCAAACTGAGTAGGAAGGAATATTGTGGTGAATGGGCATTTGTACAATTTCATTCTTCTGCAGCTTAGTGTATCCAGTTATATGAGAGCAAGTTGCATTCAGCTGCTCTTCCCGGTGACAATTCAAACATTAAGATACGGGGAAAAATTACATATGAAAAATGTGATTTTCAAACTATTGCATTATATCGACATCAGCTCTTATTTACCAATGACAAATGAGCTAATTAGCTTGACAGAACACATAACAGGCAGTACTTGAAATGTTCAAGTGATGGATGTTTACTATGATCCATCTGCTCTTAGATTATGCTTTTTAGGAAGAAATTAATTTGTTATTCCACAGGGTATTAATAGAAGAATACTGTGCGTGCATTATTTGACCAATGCATATTTGAGAATGGTTCACATAAAAGCAGTGGCTATAAGCTACATCTGGTGAACTGCAATTTATTCCGATATTGGAAAGGTTAGATAAAAGCAACAATAATTGTAGGTAATATTTATTGAACATTAAATAGTATCATTAATACTCCTTAGTTGCTTGTGTGTGTTATCTGATTTAATAAACATATAACTAGTCTTTAAATGTTAGCAGAGCTAACCTTTCAAACCCAGAGTCTGACTTCCAGAACCTCTTCTTAACCAACCATTGCACTGCTTAGCATGTGCTATAATAGACCATCTTGTATAGCCTCAGAGATGCTCTCTTTTCAAAGGGATATGACCAAGAGACCTTTATTCAAAATGCACATTGATTTTATTTCTATGTATAACAAGTCTTGCCCATCTTGACATCAGTGATATATTTATCTATCTTTTCTTCTAAGAGAAGATAATAATCTCCATACCCTTTCCTTTGACTGTAATGTGGGGCAGAATAATACTAGGGGCTACCTTTAATGTTTCCCAAAGTATTCTGCTATCTGTATATCTGCGATTAGAAGATATATGGAGAAATGTATTTTGACTCTTTCCTTTGTAAAACAAGGAACTTAATGAACTATGCTTCCTCACAATGCCACTTAACTTTGCAATTACGTGATTCAGGATTTGGACATTTTCAAGTAAAATCTTAAAAAAACACAATTACTTGGTATATTTCCTGGCCCTTTACCTATCTGAAGAAATGTTTTTCTATTATCTTTCCACACGAATGAAAACTTAATGAAAAGTAAAATTATTTGGCATTTATAGATATTAGTGCACTATCTTTGGCATTTGAAAGTGAAAAGGAGCATGATCCAAACCTTACTTACATACAGAAGTAGATGTTCTTTATTTTTCTACCTATTAATAAGTACTTGCATAGCTTTTCTTTGTGAAAAAAATGAAA
This sequence comes from Otolemur garnettii, assembly GCF_000181295.1. NCBI lineage: Eukaryota > Metazoa > Chordata > Mammalia > Primates > Galagidae > Otolemur > Otolemur garnettii. The sequence goes on from NW_003852402.1 coordinate 17,938,415, forward strand.
GATATTTATTAGAACAAGCCAATATATGACTCTTTTAATTTCATTTAAAACGCAATGAGTTGCTTTGGTTTGAATTATCAGGATTTTTTAATCTTGATTTAAATTTTCTTTATTTCAAACTATTATAGGGGTACAAATGCTTTTTGTTACATGGATCACTTTTCTAATGCTCGATTCAGGGTTATGAGTGTGCTCATCACCCAGATAGGATTCACTGTGCCCATTGGGTAGGTTTTGCCCGTCCCCCTCCCTGCTTGATTACCACTGAGTTTTATTTCCCTTTGCAACGTGCATGCTCATAGGTTAGTTCCAATTTAATAGCAAGTACATGTAGTGTCTATTTCTTCATTTTTTAGATACTTCACTTAGAATAATGTTCTCTAGTTCCATCCACATTGTCACAAAGCATTAACTCATCATTCTTCATGGCTGAGTAGTATTCCATGGGTGCATGTAGATGTATCACATTTTGTTAATCCACTTGTGAATTGATGGGCACTGGGCTGATTCCACATGTTCACAGTCGTGGATGGTCCTGCATGCCCTTAGTTTTCTTAGATTCTACCTTTGCTTATTGCTTACATTTCAATCGTGCTCTATTTTTATTCGGGAACTCTTAAAATTTCTTAGGTTTAATATCTGTTGTTTGTTCTCATCTTCCCTTCATATTTACTATTTTCTCGTGTTTTTCATATCACTAAGGATAGGCTTCTCAAGTTTGGCCTGCATACCAGGATTCTGTCAAGCACAACTAACAGAAGCAGCAATGCTCAGTGTACAAACCCTTCTCTCATTCTCGTTTCTCTCACTTTAGCAAGATGGCTTCACGTTCCAGAAGAGCCCTCTTCCCGTGTGTCACCGTCAGGGGGCAAACTCTTCTCATAAGCTCTTCTCACAAGCCCCCAGCCAACTTCCTCTCAGTTCTCACTGACGTTAACTAAGCCCTGTGCTTTCCTCTAAGCCAATCACAGCAAGGGGAATGAGATTACATTAATAGGGATTTTTCTCTGAGCTGGGAATAAGGCTACTTCCTTGAGGTAGGGATACTTGAACAAAAGACCATTTTTGTTTGTGAAGAGCATGGTTTCTATTTGCATTGGCCATGTCTGCTGCACCCTTCTTGCTATAGATTTGTTTTTTCTGTTGTTAGTTATTCCACTTACTCATCCATTTTGGGACTGGACATTTAATTTCCTTGCAATTGTTCCTTATCTCACCCTGTTCTGTTTTGTCCCTGCTTATCAGTCTTTGCTGTTCATCCTGTTGTGCTTAATCATTTAAAGTTTCTGTCCTGTCATCTTGTCCTGTTCTTTTACAGGTTTCTGTTCCTGTTCAGAAACACCATGTTTTTTTGTGTGTTTCATTAAGGATGCCAAACTTTGTTTTTTAGAATTCCCAAACTGATTAATTGCAAAAGGATTTCCTAAGCATTTGGGATAATGTATTTTCTCCCTCATTTTGCTATAGATAATGACATATTAGGCTTATATAAACATTATATAAATTTGTATTTTTTTTATCTTTAAGTGAGCATCAATGTCTCTGGTCCTTAGTGTTTTCTATAAGACAACTTGTGCAGGTGACATTTGCTTCTGTTCATTATCTGCTTGGAAGTTATCTGAATCCGTCTTTGGTTGAGTACAGGGACAGCCAGGGCTTAGCCTATATCCACTAGCACTGGTCTTGCGTGATAAGGTGAGATCTTTCTTTATTGCCTGGTTTTCCAGAAAGCATTGCTACCCTGGGGCTTCTCACTGGCCTAACACTTGACATGCAGGGTCTGTATCTTCTGGAATAAACTATATCCTCTGGGATATCTCCCCTGTACAACTTCCATTCTCATCTCTTCCTTATAGAATTAGGGCTCAAAGGGAAGAGATTGGAGTGGGGCATATGGCCTGCCTTAAAAATCAGTGGGCATAATATATATGGCTGGCTATACATATTAATATTTATTATGGGCTACAGAGCTTTGTTCTTGGGGGTTGGCAGGCGGGCAATTGGTTGCGGCAAAATCTTTCCCTCCTGTTTTTTTTTTTATTTTTTTAAAACAGTTGGTGCTCTCTTATTAATGACCTGAAGTATGGCTATGATACTCACAGTTCTCATTCCAACTCATTCTTTATATAAATGCCTCTTAGAGTTCAAGCATAGGGTATCTCTTAGGTTTAGATTTAAAAGGAGGGAGAGGCTACACCTGGGAATGATGGCAGTACACACTGTTGTTCTCACAATGAATTTTCACTTGGTAGTGTTGATTTTATGGAATTTCTTGCCATGTGACCTTGTTTACAATTCACAGCATTTATACAAGTGGTTATTACGAAAGATGCTACAGATGGCTGTTGAAGCTATGGTGTCAGCTCTGGGAGAGGGTAACCAAAAAGCTGTTCCATATTTCATCATGTGGTGAATTACTTATTTTTTTTAACAATGAGTTTATTGCCATTTTCTATACCTTAAGACTTATAATAAGAGTAAACAGATGAGCAAGAATGATTTCTTTTTTGAAACAGTGTCTTACTCTCTTGCCCCCAGGCTAGAGTGCTGTGGTGTCTAGCTCATAGTAACCGTAAATTCTCGGGCTCAAGCAATCCTGGACCTCAGCCTCCCAAATAGCTGGGACTACAGGTTAATTTTTATGATGATGATGATGATGATAATAATATTTTATCATTTGGGATTCATGGAGGGTAAAAATTAATATCCCCAAGAGGTGTGCCACACACCATAACCCTCCATACCCTCTCTCATCCCCTCTCCCCACTTTATCATCCATATTTTAGATTCCCTTTCTGTCAAGTCCATTAATTCTTTGTAGGTTAAGTTGTTTGCAGTAGCTACCTCATGATCTCTTAGAGGATTTCTTCTGTTTTGGTTTTTCATGTTGCCTGAATTTTTCTGTTGGTTCTTCCTCATGTGTTCTTTCTTTTTGTTCACCTCTTTGCTCTCCTTTTTCCTTCCCACTGATTCCTTTGTTTCAAACTGAAGTCCTTGCTCTTGATGACAGGATGTTGCAATATGTTTCTGGGACACCAGGTGGTGCTGTGGTTATTTTAGGAGACAGAGAGCACATCCAGCAACCTCTATGGTCCTTATTCCAAACCTAGTTGCCTTTGGTGATCACCTGATTGTTTTGCCAGCATGCAGACTCTGCCAGGTTGGGATATTAAAGCTCACAAGAATCCAGCAGGGACAGGTCTCATAGTGCCCTCTGACTTCAGTTCCTGTAGGGTGTGAGAGTCCCTCAGCCTTTTCCAAGAGTGGAGCTCTGATCCCAGCAGATGGAATTAAGACATCCATGCTTTAGGCCCCTGCTAAGACCTTCTCAGGACCTTCCCACAATGGGAGCTCCCTGGCCACCAAGACCTTCTCAGTATGGCTGCCTCACTAGCCACCAAACCTATGGCAAATCCACTCCAACTGGTATTCAAATCTGGTTGCTGTGTACTGTTTGAGTCCATCTAGTCTTCCAAGATTTCCACTCAATAGGCAGCTTCCCCCAACAAATGAAAACTCCAGGAAGGCTTCCTCCCATCCTAGACCTCTGTGGGTATGGCAAATGACCCCAGCCAGTTGCAATCACTTGCCTAATTCATCAGATTTCCACTGCCCTGGGTCATACACTGTGTCTAGCCTACCACCTTCTTGCTGTGCTCCCTGAGCTATGACTCCAGGTAAGGTCCCTGCACCAGGTATGTCTGGGTTCTCCCTTTCCCCCCATTGTTGTAGGAGTGCTCAGCTGAATGATCCTGTGGTACAACATCTTGCTCTACGCATGCTAGTTTTTCTATGTTTTAGTAGAGATGGGATCTTGCTCTTGCTTGGGCTTGTCTTGAACCCTTAAGCTCAAGCAATTCACCCACCTCAGCCTCCCAGAGTATTAGGATTATAGGTGTGAACTACAGTAGCCAGCCCTGAAATTCTGATATTATGTGGTTAGGAACTTATCTTCACTCATGAATATGCCACATACTAGGCATGCTCTCCTGCTGTAGGGACCCCAGGTCCAAATGGTATTTATGTCTTGAATTGTTTATATTATGAATGTTAAAAGAAGGAAAGTCTTCAAAATCTAATCTATTTGTCATTTAAGAAGTAAAATGATGGAACATGGGCAATAATTTACGTTAACGTGAATAAATAGTCCACGGTTTTGTTTTTTTTTTTTGGCTGGGGCTGGGTTTGAACCTGCCACCTCTGGTATATGGGACTGGCACCCTACTCCTTAAGCCAGGAGTACCTGGCTTAAACTTACCTCCCACAAGTTTATTTTTTTTATAAAAATGTGCTTTTCTGAGTATCTTTATGACAGGAATGAGATACACTTATGCCTGTGGCTAGGTGGCTAAGCCTTAGCAGAAGTAGATTCAGCTAATGATTTGGTAAAGTGCTGAAATCAATCAAAATAGCTCCTGCCTTCCGCCTTCTCTCCTGCTTCCTCATGTTAAACTCCTTCCTGCCCCCCCCATCCTTTCTGTAAAAGCACATTTCACCAGTCTTTGTGACCCTGGGGGTTATCTGGCAAAGCCATAGAGTGTCTCTCCTATTTGACAAGTGTCAGAGACCCAGGAACTATAGGCAAAAAGCTATGGTCTAAAAATGAAAGAAGGCAAAGGAGTTGGGAAAAAATAAAAATACCGTCGAAGGCTCTTACCTTGAGGATGTGCTCTATAAAGAAATTTAATCTGGGAGGAGAGAATTGTAAAGATTAAATGCATCGGAAGAATTGCAAGTGACCAGCAAAATACTTTTTCAGACCCTCTTAGCAAAGGAGCTTGTCATATGGAATCCAAATGCTGCTCTCAGCCTTTGCAGGATGACATCAGTTTCAAATGCATAGGCACAGTAGGAAAATACAAAATCTGAAACACTGATTCAGATTCCACCTATTGGTAGAGAGCGGGCATAAAGCTTCAAAAGGAAATTGAAGACAGAGGTCTGTTTCTTAGTCTTGTTAGAGAGCTGAGCACGTTCTGTGTGCAGAAGAGATGGGCAAAGATCTGGGAGAGGGGATGGACAAAAGCAGAGACGGAACTTTGTGGCTGCAGCATGGTAGCTACCAGCCACATGGAGCAATTCAAGTGTAAATGAATTAAATCAAGTAAGTTTTAAAATCCAGTTCTTCAGTCACCTTAGCCATATTCAAGTGTTTATTAGTTACCTCTGGATAGCAGCTGCTATGTTGGAAACCTCTTTCCAAAAGTTTGGTGGCAAAGGGAAAGAAATGGGAATAATAATATTAGCACTAAAAGATCTTAGTCATTCATAGGGAGAAAAGAAGAGGTTAAAGTTTCCACCAGAAATGTGGACAATTGATACAATGTAGTCTTGGGAGAAGTGTCAAGGGATGAAACAGAGGCCAGGTAGAGACTTGAGTCTCAGCAAAGAAAAGAGCACAGCACAGGAGAGGGTGGGTCGAGACACAGAGGAGGGGTGAAGGAGGTCGTGTTGGATGGCTGGATCTTCTCATAGGTGTAAGGGTCAGGCTGGCAATGAGGTTCTTGGCTGGAGGAGAACGGAGGTTTGTATAGCTATCGTAGCAGGATACATGTAGCTTATTAGCTGATACCCACCTAGAAGGGATATGATCCAAGTGATCAGCCATGCCTTACATTAAAAGTCTCCCCCACCAGGTTTTCTGTTTCTTTTCACCGTCTTAGACCATTGCTACCAGCCCTTTACTGGGATTTATAAGCCCTGAGATAGGAGCAAACTTCCCAAGTATGCACAAAGGTTAATACCTGAGACAGATTATTTTTGCAGGCAGTTACCTTCTAATTCACAATTGGCTTTACATTTTTGTTCTGGCTTTTCCTTGGATCAATTTTGACCATAGATTATTCAGAACAGCAGCCTTGCTCTAACAGGTTTCCAAACAACTCAGCCCAACTGAACTGTAACTTTGCAAGGGGTATGCAGCAGAAATACTGACTTGCCTTAAGTGCAAGTTCATTGGTGAACCACCTTCCACTGCCCCACTCATCCTTTCTTCAAGGACACTATACCCAGAACCAGGCTTGATACCATGTTTCCCCCCAAATAAGACACTGTCTTATATTTAATTTTTCTCAAGAAGACACACTACAGTTTATTTTTAGGGGATGTCTTATTTTTATTAAGAATATATACAACAATCTACATTTATTCAAATACAGTTAAGTCATCTTCTTCTGGAACCTGACAAGAGGAGCTGACCTTGTTGAGGGGACTGGCACTAGTGATGCGTGAACTCCTATCCCCTAGCCATTTGCACATGCGCAATAGGATGCCTGCGACTGTGGTTACCACCTGCACACCCATGCAAGTGTGAACAGCTCGGAGAAAGGAGCTGTGGTAGATAAAGGTATTTCAATCTTTCTTACCTCTCCATGTGCCAAAATGCATGGCTAGGCATCCCCATCACTAGGTCTTATTATCAGAATAGGGCTTATATTTAACAAATGAGTAGAAATCCTGCTAGGGCTTATTTTGAGGGTAGGTCTTATTTTCAGGGAAACACGGTACCTGCCAATAGGATGAAGAAGGATGACAGAGACCTGAGAATTTTTTATTCTCCCAAGTTTTTGTTATCCTTCTCAGGGTTGGAAGCAAAAGGAAACTTGTTTCTAATGCATTGTTTGGGCCATCAACAGAGCCATATCAGGCTGTTTATTACTTCTAGTGATGCATTTTAATATTCAATGAGTTGCTGCCTAGAGACAAAAAAGAGGCTTTTCTCAAAATCAGAGAGTAGAGTCCTAATCAACTCTTTTCATGTTCCAAGTCAGTGTTTATTAATAGTTCCTTAAAATCCGAAACTTTTATGGTCCCTGGGACTAAGTAGATTGGACACTTTGAGGATATGTTCATGGATTACATCTTAAAAATAGCCACATTTTATAGATGACCTACTGTGTGTTAGGCCACATATTAGGCAGTTTACCCAACTTACTTTTTAATCCACAGAATGCTGCAAAGGAGGAGTTATCCCCCCGCCACCCATCCTTTGTAAACAGATGAGAAAACTGAGGTTTACTGGAATAAAGAGAGAGTAGTCAATTGTGACACTTGGAGTGAAGCCCAGGATGTATGCTTTCCAAATGATGCCATTGACCCTAAGTTTTCTAGCTATGAGTGTATGAAAAAACATAACTCAGTTGCTTTTGATCAAACATTAAGCTTATTTTCCCTACAATTATAATTTTAACACAGACTTAAAAGACTCTGATTATAGACTGGTGGAAGTCAGAGGAACAATGCCCACTAGATGAAAGGAAATGTTACTTGGTGCCATGTTCAGTGCCACCTCATCATGCCCCCTGGAAGAGATTCTCAAACTGTTGTCTACAAAATGCCCATGGTTCCTAGCCAGGTCTCTTACAGTATTCAAGATTGTTTGAAGTATTTACTCGACAAATACCTGCTGGAAATTTATACATGGTATCTCCTCAACACACAGCTGGGTACCTGAGCTCTAGGTAGTAAAGATAAACTATGAGCAAAGTGAAAGATAGTCTAGAGGACCATGCAGGTATTATTCTAATTGAGTTCAAGTATAAAAAGAAAATAACAGTTGCCATTGTGTCTGGTGCTAATTCACATTTTGTGCATGAGATTTCTCTTGGCTGTCTCATTAAATCAGCACTTCTTTGCTGATTTATTCTGGCAAGACATTTCTTTTTCAACGACCAATAAGAGGCAGGATCCTTGGGGACTTCTGCCATGGTACGATGGTCTGCAAACTAAAGGTATTTTTAAGAACCACTGACCTATAGCAAGATTCTTTGAGAAGTGCATCAGAGAACCTTTCAGTTCCCCATCTCTTTTTCTCAGGGTTAGTATATCTGCACACAGAGAGTGTGAAGGTCAAGGTCAGAAAGCAGTGAGCTTTGAAAGTTATGTGGGACAAATCAGTGCTGTCTTGCTCCAGAAAATCCAAAAATAGATGCAGACCTAAGTATTTTTACCTTGCTTCATATACATCAAATAAATATTCATTGTCTGACCACACAAAGATCTTTCCCTCTTGAGAGAAATTATCTGCCTGTTAGGGCTTCTACTCTTGGACTAGTGAAGTTGAGATCTTAGCTAGGTTCTTAAATCTTTATGCTAAAATCATCTTATGTATTTTCCACCGGAGCGAGGAGTTAAGTGTTTATGTAAAGAGCCTGAAAGTGTGCATCAATAACATTTGCTAAAAAATTTATACTCACTTCTTATGCATTGACAGCAAAAAGCATCATCTTACTCAACTCCAGCGTCCCAGTCTTTATATGCTAAATTCACCATTTTGAGAGCGAGGAGGTTAGAGCCATTTTATTCAAAGAAAAACATTTGGCTGTGGAAATTGGGCATCTCTCATTGGATTGCAGCCTCCCATGAACAAAAAATACAGTTTACTCCTCAATTCTATGGATTTCAGACTGTCACCTCCTTGAAAGGGGCCAAAGCAAAGGGGACAGAGCTTGAAGCTGGAAAAGAGGGGAAAAAAAAAATCCCAACTTTTGTTAATGTATAGGCATTCAGCTCCCACTGTTCATTAACACACATATTGCTAACGCTTGGCAATGAAGCGGACATTTTTCTTGAGTGGGGTCGAAAAACTAATTATTCGCCATATGGTGGCTGGCTCAGCAACAATTGCTGAAGCCGTGGCAGCAAAGGGAAGTTGGCCGGGCGATTTCTTTGGGCAGTTTGCACAGCTCTGACTCTCTTGACATATGCCATTCACGTGGCCTCTGGAGAACAGATGGGCCGGGGCTGGGAACGCAGGGGAAATCATGGCTGGGATCTAGTGGCAGCGCTGTCTCTTTATCCTTCAGAATGACTTGGAGTCACATGGTATGTGAACATAACAAGTAGGGGATTGTACTCGGAGGATTTCCCTGCCTTCTTTTATAAAGCCACAGCGTAATTTTGACTGCCTTTTCGTATTTTGTTTATTAAAGGGATCAGGGTTTTTAGATGAAAGAGATTCCTTGGTTGTGGGTAGGGTCTGGCCTATGCCAATGACACTTGCCCATTGTCAGCAGGAAAAATGCTGGCAGTTTGATAAGGGATAAGAAAATAAAGGGGGGTTTTAAATTAAAATTTAAATTACTCTTTATTTGTTCTCTTCCTGTTTGTAAATCTCACATAGGCAAGTTAAGATAAGAGCTGGTTTAGATTCAGGATACTGCAGCCTCCTGAAGTGAGTTCGTGTGGGTTATTTTTATTATTATTTTTCCTTTTCCAGAGGTCCCGAGGCAGGAAAGCTGGGGGTCATATGAACATTGTGTAGACCCCACTTAAATGTTATTTGGATTTTATGTTGTAAAAAGAAAGAAAACGGTAAAAGAAGGTGGAAGTTGCTAATTAGAAATGAACTCAGCATTTCTATGCATAAAAATACAGATTAAGCTAAAATTGTTCATACACAGCAACTTAAATTTTAATGAAGAAGCGGTACTTGAAGTGCAGTGCCGGGGAGGTACTTTTCCGGCTGTTATTGCCCTGGTCATAACAAGGCCTTATTCTTGGTCTTAATTCTGGAGATTGGCTTCCAAGACCAACTCCCCGCAGAGACAGAGCATTTTGGGTACCAACTCCAGTGGCTCGCATTTTGTGTCCTTTTGAAAGCAAAGTGCCCAGGGGATTAAACGAAGTATCGGGCCTCCCCTCCTCCCTTTCTCTTTTTACATTTTGAAATTCTGTCACTGAAATTTTGGTTCTGGTACAACCAGGTAATAATGAGAGGAGACCCTGGGAACTTTTCAACTAATTTTGCACGTGATGCTCTTTGCGTCTTTAGAGCAGTTTCCCTGATACAGCTAAAAAAGGAAAAATAAAATGATTCTTCTTCGTTTCTTCCTCGCTTCTGAAGTTTAATTTTAACTTGCGGCAAGTCTTGTCTAATTACTTAGCCATTTGGAAATGAAGCTGTGCTTTCTAAAAAAAGAAGTTCTGTAGTCCCTTGTTATGTAAATTAAAGTCAGGTAAAAATTCTGGCTTCTGACGGTAGTAATGGCTGACGCTGGTAGCACACAGGTACTATGTAACAAGCATCCTGGAAGAACTGTGTGCACGTTACCTTCTGTAATCGTCACAACTATACACGTGGACATTGAGCTCCAGGGAGGGTAATGAACTTGCCTGAGGTCACAGAACCAAGAAGAGATGGAGAAGGAATTCCAACCCAGCTTTGTCTGATTTCAAAGTCCATCAACTCAATCACTATATTATATAGCCTCTTTTCTGGAGAAAAAGTGGTGACATTAGAGGTTGTGGTGATGAGACGTAGAACCTACTCAGGTAGATATTAGGCAAATGGCCATCACTCTGCTCTTGAATTTGTGCTGTTTTGATTTCATGACCTAATGCGAAGCACATTCAGCATTTTACATCTCAGTTCTTACTCTCCGAAATTCCTCTCTTTGTGTACCAAGCCTTTGGCTAATGGGTTATGCAATTTGAAGTGGTTTCCTAAATGTTTGTTTGAGTCTCAAAACAGAAGGGCAGACTTGTTAATCCAAGGTCAGCCAACTTTTTCTGTAAAGGTCGAGATAGTAAATATTTTAGGCTTTGCAGGACATAGGTGGGCTGGATTTGGTGCCTGAACTATAGATTACTGACATGGTAAATGTATCTGTGAGTATCTCATTTCCAAATAAGTTCACCTTCACAGGTACCTGCAGTTGGGACTTCGACATATCTTTTGTGGGGATGCAATTCAACTCACACAAGTGTGTAGCCTTGGACGGGCACTGTACTTTGCCTCCCTTCTGTCTTTAAGGAGCCTCCGTGGAGTAGAGACAGATAAGCACACAGCCCAAATATGTTCAGACTGGGATGAGTGCTACTTAGGAAATCAAACACGGTCCCAACATCAGGACCCAGGTTTATGGCTGTGTCAGCAACTTTCCTGCGCTGTTCTTCATCTCCCCTGTCAAATCCCAAATCCATCTGCACTTCACTCTAAGAAATTGGCCCCCAAATGTGGGCTGTGGCATTCTGACTTACTACTGTGTTCTGGAAGCAACTGGTACAGTGAGTGAGCTGGACAGGCCACTGTTTACTTCATGACCTTGGAGCAAGTTACTTTGAAAGAAAGCTTCAGTTTTGTTATGCCTGAAAAGGGATGATCCTGAGGGTTAAACTGCTGGTATTTGTAAAGTGCTGAGCCCAGAACCCTGAACACAGGTTTGTAGCGAAGGCCCACTCCTCTCTAGAGGATTGAACATGTAAGCCTGTGGCTTTTCTCTCTTCTTCTCCTTTCTTTTGCTCAATCTGCTTTCATTGTCATGTTTCTAATTTCTGTTTCTATGTATTTTCTAGAATTCTCTCCTCCCAATTTCAGTTCATGGAAATCCTCCCCATTTTTCACAGCCCGTCTCCAATGCGGTGCGTTTTTTCCTGTTCTGCCCACTACCCTGAATCAAGTCTTCCCTGGTCTAACTCCCCATGGGCATTCATGCCTGGAGCCTGCACTGCTACACTGCGTCCTCCCCTTGTGGGCAAGGACTGTAAATGCCCTCTTGGATTTCACAGCCAGGCTGCTGACACCTTTGCCAATGCCCTGCACAATTCAGCCTTGTCCCCTCCCAGCCTCTTGGGAGGTATCCTCAAATCATGATTCCATGCTACCCTCCCTTACTAGTGTTTATTTTTCAAACTTCCATCATATCTCTGGTCTGCAGTCTTTCAAGACATAGTTCCTCTGCACTGTGACTTTTGCCGTATCTTCTCTTTCTTACGTTGTATAAGAGTCTTTCTATTACACTTAAACTCAAGAAGATCAGCGCCTTGCATAGTTCCTGCCATACAATAGTCACACAATGATTTGATGAAGATGTGAAGAAATGAATGAATAGTTTCTTGCAGTTGAAGTAGTTGGTAATTGGATCAGGGTTAATCATAAAGTACTACAGACAGTCCCCTATATACAGATGGCTCAACTTCACATGCAGTGGTTGGGTTCAGCCCTTCACCCAGGAGGTGGGCGGTATACCTGCCCCTACGTTGTACCCCCAAACACTATAACCTGATCATATTGTACCCTTACATTAATCTTAAATTTAAGAAAAGATTCAGTGGTCACAATGTCAATGAAAGGTACAGTATTAGATAAATTACATGAGATAGTCAGCGCTATATTGTAAAGGAGCTTTGTATTATATCATTTTTCCCAGCTGTAAGCTGATATAAGTGTTCTGAATGGGTTTACATTAGACCAGGCTAAGTTGTGATGTTCAGTAGGGCAAGTGTATTAAATATATTTTTGACTTAGGATATTTTCAATTTACAATGGGTTTGTCAGGACGTGCCCCTAGCACAAATCAATGAGCATCAGTATATCTTTTATGTAAAGAATTGGTTTGTTTTATTAAGAGCCCTGAGCTAGCAGGTGTGAGACTTGAAAATCACTAGGTTCCTTAATTATCTTTGGCTAATATATTTGTAAGGCAAATACGACTACTTATTTGATAACAGACTTCAATTCCACTGACTTTATCAGGTATTTTCTATGTGTTAGACCTGTGTTTGAAGCTGTGGGTTGGATAGATTGGTCATTCTCTTTCCCTAAGGAATCCATGGGTGATGGCAGTGGTTCTACCAGCCCAATCCAGTCCTCAGATATGTAAGGTTTTCCCTGAAAAGCGGCTACAAAAACAAACAAACAAAAACAACACTAGAAAAAAAAAAGTAAGGTGGGTATTAAGGGTCTTTTTTTGGTTTTCTTTTGGAGTGAGCAACTTTCATGCTTATGTTTGTGTTATCTGCCTAGCCCCATAGATAATCGAGCTTGAAGCTTCTGGTCTACAGGTAGGGATGAGATATTTGAACATGAAGCTCTGTGTGAGAACAAGAGCAGCGTGTCATGTGTTCCATGGTTTTCAAGGAACTTTCTTATGCTTTGTCATTTGAATTTCATGTCAAGCTCCTAAGACGAACAGGCGCTATTACTGGAGTTCAGAGGGTTTCATTTCAGTTTACTCTGGTGGATAAGGTCATGTCCATTCCCAAGGCTTCTATGTCCACGTTTAGTTGCACCTCTGTAGTCATGAATGAGATGGTGGGCCATTGTTCAGAACATCTTCTGTCCTTATTACTCCTCTGCCTCGTTGACATCTGGCTCGGCCATGTAATTCACTTCGGCCAGTGAAGTCCTAGCAGAAGTGTGTCACTTCTGAGTAGAAGCTGTAAGAGTCACCTTCTCTTTTCCCTCTGTTATGGGACCGACATGGTCCCATGTGGAGACTGGTTCTTCCGCAGGAGGCCCAGGATGAAAATTAACTGGAGCACATCTGAAATGGAGTTGCCAGTGAATGTGAATCATGAATGAGAATAATTCTATGTCTCTGCTAATTGAGGGGACCCCAGAGTTGTCTGTCATGTTAACTTAGCCTTAAACTGGTTGACAAATACATAGTCCAGTTTGAAATTAGGTGCTACATGATTTCCCATTAGTAGCAAGATCTAAAGGAGTGGTTCAAAGTGGTTCAAAGATTCCACATGAACTGGAGCAATCAGGCATAAACTTAAGGCAATACTGGATGCCTTAATTATCTTAAGTTCTCTTTCTCCTCTAGGATAAGCAAGGTCCCATGATTCTGCAGAGGTGGCCATGCTGTAGTAAGAAGTCAATGGGCTGGAACCTTCACTGGCTATGTCTAACTACCTTGAGTCATATAAAATTGGGAACCTTAGCTTTTCTGTGCCTCAGTTACCTCATCTGTAAAATGGGAATATTAATGTCACTGACTCTGTATCCAAGGGATATCGTGAGATGCTTCCATAATGGCTTTTGTCACACTGTGTGGTGTTTGCCTGTTTACCTATCCTGATCTCTCTAGACTGGAGCCTTTAGAAGATAGAGATTGAGCTTCGGTTACTCATTGCTCTAACACTGGCATTTAGCACAGTGTTTCGCACAAAGTAGACATTAACAGGTAAATTGTCCCGTGAACTTTGCAGGTTTTAAGCCCTCTTTGAGAGTAAGCTATGCATGGAGCAGAGGCCTTTCTGGGAGGTGGTGGGCACATCTAGGAGCAGGAAGCTGATTGCACCCTCACTGAGGAACACTGAGGCCTACCCATGTGTTCCTTTGTATGCTCTGTGGGGTGGGAAGGCTGGAGGTTAGTGGTCATGACCCTCCCATTCATCCAGTTGAGAGTAGACACAAGGATCTAGACCTGGATTAAAGCCTCAGTTTTGCCAACTAATAGAAAAGCTGAGTTTTGCCTGGTGCTTCCAGTATGGGGACACATGAGCAGGAAAACAGGAGTTCCACAGAATGCTTGCATCCCATAGCTGATAATCTGGCCAGCCCTGTCTTGGGGAAGGAAGAAGCTTAGGGGTAGCAGAGAGGATTGGTGAAAGCTTATACTGAGCTTCTTCTACCCTTAGGTTTAAAGACATGGGAATTAAATAGATTGGGAAGACATAGATAGTGCTTGTAAACAAGGCAGTCAGGTAAGGACACAGACAACTATAATTCAAGACAGTAAAGGTGGTAAGAAACAGAGCCCTGTGGAGAGCTAGAGCAGAGAGAGATACCAAAGAGTAATACTGTTGGAAAACAAGAGATAAAGATTTATTAACAGTAGTGATAGTGGACAAATGGCCTCATCTTTTCTTATGGGGTCATACTGGTTACAGCCAGATATTTAAAATAAATTCAGGCCCATATAACACTTCTGTGTTCTGAGCTTGAGTATTTAAGTACTTCAGTTTAAAGGAAAGGTTACACATTATCCAGTGTTGGACATCAAGCCATTTATTGACACTAATGAGTCTGATCCTGTTAGAACTCCCTGGATACTCTTGGGGGCAATTAATTCCTTTACATTCAATGAAACCACTTCCTCATTTTTAAATTTACAAAACAAGATAAAACAATATGAAAATTATTAGTGGCTTTTTTTAGATATAGTCTCTAAAAATCAAGATCTACATCATTTATACATAGGTTCATTTCGACCAGGGTTGGCTTATTAAATTCTTTTTCTTTTTTTGAGAGAGAGAGAGAGAATCTCACTGTGGGTCCCTGGGTAGAGTGCCATGACCTCATATCACAGCAACCTCAAACTCTTGGGCTTGAGAAATCCTCTTGCCTTAGCCTCTGAGTAGCTAGGACTACAGGTGCCCACCCCTATGTCCACTAGTTTTTTTAATTTTTTTTATTTTTAGTAGAGGTGGATTCTCATTCTTACTCAGGCTGGTCTTGAACTTCTGAGCTCAAGAAATCCACCTACCTTGGCCTCCCAGAGTGTTAGGATTATAAGTGTGAGCCACTACACCAGGGTCTTTAAATTCTTTTAAATAGAGTATTAAATGTAATGGGTATTCATCTCAACCCAACACCATAAATATAAAAAAGAGCGCACTGCTGTTGGTCTGAATGTGGAAAAAGATGTTACAAAATCTCCTCAGGGTAATTTGTTAATTATACTTCATCTGTTACTTCAGATCCTTCTATCATATAAACGCAATGGTAAATGAACAAAGTACCACACATTTTTACCTTTGCTTAAAGTTTATGGCACTTTAATTTTTTTTTTTTTTTTTTTTGGAGTTGTATACCTCAGACTGTTTTGACGTGTGACATCTTGGAGTGGCAAAATGCACTGTTCTTAAAGATTTCTTTTTATTGCCTCTGTCAAAGAGACTGATCAAAAATAACAATGACATCATTGTCCATCTAATCCACTGTTACAGAATCATAGAAAGTCTTCAAAGAATGTTTATGGACAATGAGAGTGTCTAAAGATGGAGCGTTAACAAAAATTTGAATATGAAATAATCTGTATTACTACAGTTATAATATCGATATGCCCACAGATGTACATGTATTATATGTATACAATTATGTATCCATAATGCATTAGGTACATGTTATTATATTGTACATACATTATACATATGTTATTTTACTGTATATTTGTTACAGTTCTCTATTGGCCATTTGTAGAGGTGGGAGAAAGGCTGGCGTGAAAATAGTACAAAAATGCTTACAGTAATTACAAGTAATTATGTACTTCCCCCCCTTTCCCATATCATTTCTTTATCCTCCAAATTCTGTGCAATGAGTACGTAGGCTTTGTTATTAGAAACTTGAAAGCCTCTGTGTTTTGTAAAGAGTAATGACATCATTTAGTTCGATCTCTGTGGGACTATCTTCGTGACCCTTGAAACAGTAAAATGACAAATTGGAAGATGTTAAAAATTCTTACACGTAAACATGTGGCCCCTGCATGATTCAAAGGGTAGAAACAAGAGCTCTATGTGTTCCCCCAAGGGTTTTGTGCCACCTCTGTGTGCTGCCATAGCTCTGACTCTCCTCATATCACCATCTCCTCTTCATATTTTTCCCTCCTTCTCAGACCAGGGTATTGGAAGGGCAGAACCATGCTTTAGTTATCCACATATTCCTAGTATTTGGAATAGCACCTGGGACAGGGTAGGCTCCCAATAATTGTTTTTAATTCAGAAATGGTCAAAAACTGCACAGGAGGGCCATCTCTCCCTCCTTCCAAGTCACTAAATTCCTACTGTTGGAAGTGTCTTAGTTGGGAATTGATCAAGTTCCACCTTCACCCAGACAGACCTCCACTCCTAGCATCCTTTTAACAACATGACTTGCACCCTCCTGAAGATGGAAACCCACTGCTCTGAGAGGTAACCTGTTTCACCACTGCCCACTTGTACTAATTGAAAAGGTTTTCTTTCTAGACAGTTGAAATGTTTTTTTTTTTTTTTGTTGTTGTTCAAGAAATGTTTTTTTGTTTTTAATGTCCCATGCAATATACTCATCATTCATCTGAAATTGAAGTTCAACTTGGTGTCCCATAGTTTTATTTGCTAAGTCTGGCAACCTTATTCATAGACTACCTGGATGAAAGTCGCCTGGGTGCTTCCTATCACAGAGGTCTTGATATAAAGTACTCTTGTTCACTGAAGCTTGAGAGCTACTTCTTTAACTATTAATATTTCTCATGCTTCTAGTTGTCCTACTTTGGGCATACTCTTATTGGTTAAGGTTCCAGATTTTTGAAACTTAAAATAAATCAATTTCAAGCAACATCGAGGTGTGTTTTGTATAATGTATTAAGTACTTTTAATATACCAGACAGTGGTCTAGGCAGTAAAGAAGAAGGTCAAAGGGCCTGGTCTTAGAGAGTGTACATTCTGGTGGGGCAGCCAGATAGTAAACAAGTAAAATAGAAATTCCAAATGTATCATAACATAATTTTATGGAGTGGTAAATCTTAGGAAGAAAAGTAAATTAGGCTAAGGAGAGAGTAATGTGATTGGCAGGTGTTATTTTAGAATAGGTGACCAGCCAAGGGCAGTGGCTCACGTCTGTAATCCTAGCATTCTGAGAAGCTAAGGTGGGTGGATTGGCTCAGCTCATGAGTTTGAGACTAGACTAAGCAAGCCCCTGTCTCTAAAAATAGCTGGGCATTGTGGTGGGTACCTGTAGTCTCAGTTACTTGGGAGACTGAGGCAAGAGGATCTCTTGAGCCCAAGAGTTTGATGTTGCTGTGAGCTATGACGTCAGAGCACTCTACCAAGTGTGACAAAGTGAGACTCTGTCAAGAAAAAGAAAGAAAGAAAGAAAAGGTGACCAAGGGGGGCCTTTCTGAGGAGGTAGGATCTGTGTAGGGCTTGAAGGAGCCAAGAGGCTGAGCCTGCGTCAAGATCTGGGAAAACAGTTTTCTAAGCAGAGGGAATGGTGCCATGTAGAACCCGGCTGGGAATAAGCTTGGATTGGTCAAGAAGCAGGACAAAGGCTGCTCTGACTGGAGCAGGTATAGGGCTGGAGGGCAGCAGAGTCGGTAAGAACGGTAGAGAGAAGATAGGTCGTGTGTGATCATAATAAAAAATTGTGATTTTTCTGTAAGTGCGATGGCAAGCCATTGAAGGGTGTGAGAGAGGGTGCAACAGCATCTGATTTAACCTTTGAAAGGATCCCTCTGGTGGTTTTATGGAGAATAAACTAAGCTGTGCCCACATTATGCTGGTTGTGAGGCTATTGTGCAAGGCCAGGTTTTCCCTTTTGACAACCTGCTCTTGCCCTGCCAGCTTCTTCCAGTTCCTTCTAGAATGCACTAGCACAGTGGTGAGTGCATGTGGGGGCTAAAGCCCTGTGGCCTCATGAGTGAATCCTGACTCTGCCACTAGTGTCTGTAGGACACCATCTAAGATTCTTAACCACCACAGGCCTTGTCTTCTTAGTTTGAAAAAGCAAAATGAGGGTAATAATTATCTCATTCGATTGCTGTGGGGGCTTAAATTACTTAATACAAGTAAAATACTTCGAGCAGTTCCTGGTCCATCATGATGACCAATGAATTTTAGATATTATTATTATCGAGTACAATATGTTCTTCCCCACCTTAGGATGACATTATGTACTCCCCCGATTCACCAGACTAATCTTTACTCATCCTTCATACTTCAAGTTGTCATAGGAGGCCCTCCTTGTCACTATACTGTGTCATTGTACTGTGCAAAACAAGTCACAAGTCTAGCCCTGATGAAGGGAAATAGACTGTATCTTGAGACAGGCAATCTCATGTTGCCAAGGCAGAGTAAAGAATTGAGGCCATTCCTGTGGTCTGCTGCCCAGATGCCAACAGAGCTATTGCCAAGTGTATGCTAAGTCACACACTGTTACTTAGGAGAGGACCCAAAGGACTTTGTTACGAAGACAGCTTCAGCATCACATCATGACCCTGAACCTCAGTACTGCAAGACTCAAACAGAAGACTGTCGTCCAGCATGCTAGCTGTTCTCTGGGCTGTTACTTGCTACCTTCTAAGTGAAATTTTGCTAAAAGGAGTTTGGGTGGATGATGATGTATGTGATGAAGATGAAAGATAGAACCTGCCATCAATCGGACCTGTATACTTGAGCCTCATAATTATTTCTCAGCGGAGATAACGGCTCCAGTTGGATGCCAGATCTGAGCGGCATGGGGCCAGGGGGCTGAGGTCTGTAAGTGTCAGTTGCTTTTAATACTGCTGTTCTTGCTTTACCATAAGAATGTCACTCAAAAAAGGAGTCCCTCCCTCTGCCCATGAATAAGGCCTGCCTGCCAACACCAATTCCAGCTGTGAACATGTAATCGGTTCTTCTATGGCCCCAAAAGGGTGGTCCCAGAGGCCTAAATTTAATTTTCATGCATATTTGTTTTCTCCCTTTACTTTATGCAAACACTACTTTGTCACCAATACAGGCGCCAAGTGCTTTGTTTGAATAATTGCTTGAAGTCAACCCCAAACTACAGGGAGCTTCCTTTTCCAGAAAGCACATTTTGGTTAATTTTCAGTTAACCAAATGGTATCTTCCTTCGGAACTTCCTCGAAGGTTTCAGTGATGACTTCTGTAAACATTTTATTCATTTTGAAACAGTTCAACATCAATGTCGGGTTTATTATCCTCCACGCTGGGGCAGTTGGAATGATCGGAATAAAATGCAAGGTCTGCAGCCCACAGATTATCTGCCTCTGTGCTTTTTTCCTCCAAATAATTCTCTATTCATCTTGCCACAATCAGCTGGTGCTAGAGCAGTTGTAATGATGCAAGTGGAGGTTGGTGGTGGTAATAGGGATGAGGGGCCTGGGAAAGATGAACTCTTGTAAAACAAAGATCTTATTTTTATGGAAATGAATAGAAACTCTGAAGCAAGGATGAGCCATACGGAAAACATAAACTCTGAACAGAACATTTTAAAATAGAAGGTTCTCAGTCATGCTCCATGTGGCCCAGTAGTATTTAAGGTAACAGGAAACAGCTCATGTTCCAGCTGTGAGCGCTCATTCCGGTGTTCAGGACTCAGTTCACAAAACGATACTTTCCAATTTGTCTTCAAAAATGCTTCCTTTGTCTACCTCGTGGGTCTAATTCTTTTAGTGTTACTGGGAGAATTAAATTTATAAGTTATTAGTTAACATCTACATCTTTAATTCATTGTATTTCATTCTTAATGGAGTGATAAATTACTCAAAAGTTATCACCATCTCTCCTTCTGCCTTCCTGAGTCAATAGTTCCAAACACAGAAGGCAGTCTTCAAACCCATTTAGAGTTTATGGGCTCTAAATACTATAGCATGATAATTTTGAAAGCGCTTGTGATGAAAACATAAATCTAAAAATGATACAGACGTTACAATGACACCTCTTGAAAGCACAGTTGACATACATAGCCCTTTAATGCAAATCTACAACTACTGTCTGATGATCAAACAAAAATTACACATTGTAAGGAGGATTTTCTGATTTTTGCCATAGTATCCCAAGAATGGAAAAGGAAATATCCAATGCACTCAATACTAAGATGAAGCCTGTAGATGATCTAATTCATGCCCACAGAGGAGAAAAACTCATTTCAATTCAAGTTGAGGGAGGGGGAATCTGGGAGGGGGGAAAGGGGGATTTAAGGTTCTCCCACATAGGCTCGGCACCTGTGGCTCAAGCGGCTAAGGCGCCAGCCATATACACCTAAGGTGGCGGGTTCGAATCCCCAGCCTGGGCCCACCAAACGATGATGGCTGCAACAAAAAAATGGCCGGGCGTTGTGGTGGGCGCCTATAGTCCCAGCTACTTGGGAGGCTGAGGCAGGAGACTCGCTTGAGCCCAGGAGTTGGAGGTTGCTATGAGCTATGATGCCATGGCACTCTACCCAGGGGGATAGCTTGAGGCTCCGTCTCAAAAAAAAAAAAAAAAAAGATTCTCCCACGTAATGAGCACAATGTAGGGGTGTATGGCACACCTTTTGGGTACGGAACACAACTCCTAGAGGGACTCTACCTAACAAATGCAAATACTGTGACCTGGTTGCCTGTACCCTCATATTAACCTGAAATTTTTTTTTTAACAAAGGGAATTGGGAAAATGGGTGTAAGTACCAAATGTATTTCAGTATTTTGAATTGCCTGTAGATAAACTGCATCTCAGTCTTCTTTGTGCCTCATAGAAAATGAAGGTGATATTTCATCCACCAGCTACGACTCTAAATTATGCTTAGCGACTGCATTGTAATATGTTATGTGCCAGACTTATCAAAGGAGAGTGCTTCTTTTTAATATCCTGGGCTGCGATGTAATCCAGTTCTTTGGTTATTGGCTTTGTTTTTTCTTGATTTCCATCTTACATTTGAACTCTGAAAGTGAAAGAGAAATACAGAGGAAGGAGAATTCTACATCCTCCCCTCCCCCAACATTGGCTGCATCTATTTTCGTATAGTCAATAGCACGTCTACTTTTCTAACCGTGGGCATCAAAAGTTTCATTCTTATGTCTCTTTAAGTTTGTAAACTCTGCCAGGACTGTAACTGTGCTATTGTATTGACATCTGTGTCTTCATTTTAGTTTGTCTGCACAGTCCTGATCTACTAATTTCATTTTTCCTGTCACTAAATTGTATTTTTTTTCCCCTGTGGCTGAATTGACTGGATGTTTGGCTTTGTGTAGACATAGCCTCACTGTAAGTTGGCCCCCTAATTCAATAATTCACCATGAAGACTGGTTTTCATCCTCACTCTGTTCAACAGGCATCTAATCAACCATTAATTTCCTTTTTGTTGGATGAACATAATAACTATTTCTGTCTTTCTTTCTGATGGGAAACAGAGGCAAAGAGGATTAGGGGCTGCCTTAAGTCAAAAAAGAAGATTGTAGCTTAATTATGATGGAGGTAAAAAGGACAATTTGGGGGGGGGGATTACAAAAAGAGAGTTGGAGGATGCGCTAGTGAATATGTGTGTGTCCAGGGTGCTAGACACTGTTCTAGGCACTTTAGGTCATACCTAGAAAATTGATGCCACCAATGAAAAGGTGGACAACTTGAATAAGTAACATAATTTCTCTGAGCCTATTTCTTCATCATCTGTAGAATGAAACAAATAGAACGGAACTGAGCAATGTTTTATAAACCAGTAGGAAATATGCAATTAATATGTAATTACCATTACCTGTGGTCTTGTCATTATCACTTTTGTTTTTTGAAGTCATCAGGAGATAGTAATAAATTTTGTCATATATATGAGGATGAAAAATCCCCACAACTTAGTACCTTTTTCATAAGCACTCTATTTTTTTAAAAAAAGATAGTTTGTTATTCAGTACATTAATGCATTCTTACAAATTTAGACATGTGTGGTGGCAAGATCACTTTAAACTTACAAAGAAATGCACTTTCAGTTAAGGAAATAGAATAATAATGACTAGTTTTGGTTTTTCTATTTCTTTTGAGACAGAGTCTCACTTGGTCTCCCTGGGTAGAGTGCTTATAGCAATCTCAAACTCCTGGGTTCAAGCAATCTTCTTGCCTCAGCCTCAACTAGTAGCGGGGACCACAGGTGCCTGTTACAAAGGTTGGTTATTTTTTCTATTTTTAGTAGATACAGTCTCACTTTTTTTTTAGACTGGTCTAGAATGCCTGAGCTCAGGTGATTCACCTGCCTGGGCCTCCCAGAGTACTAGGATTACTGGCGGTGACTAGTTTTATTAACATTATTTTGATTAGACATCACAAAGGTCAATCTGAGCTATATTGGTCAAAAGAAAGATGGCTTATATATCCAATAAGGGGAATTTGGGGTAAGGCGGGCCTCAGGGAAGCTCTGAGCCAGAGTCCTCAGTGCCCCTAGAACCTTCCACCTTGTATCACTCATTCCTCATGCCTATCAGCTACTTTTCCTCACTGTAGCCTCTTCAGTGAAGACTGAAAACAGGGTCTCCAACAGCTCCCAGCTCACGTTTCACAGCATCTGGCTCCAGAAGAGAACTGAGATGTGGTCTCTTACGTCATAAAAACCAAATCCATCAAAGGGGTCTGATTGTCTAAGTGTGGGTCAATTGTTGTGGACAGGGAGTGGGGTACCATCTTGATAAAAGAAAGCAAGAATCCAAGAGTAAGGATGTTCTCATTTAAGCCAATTAGAGTCATAGGATCACGTTCCTGAAGAAAGTGTGTGTGTGTCTATGTGTGTGTCTGAACAGACAGAATAAAACATAACTACTAGACAAGTTTAATAAAACATTGCTGACAAAAGATTTTTTTAAAAAACTTGCTTAAATACTTAGAATGGTCGTGTTTATATGTTAATGGATTTATTTAACAACAATTTATAGAGCATTTGCAGAGTGCAACATGATAGGTACTGGGCTAGATTCAGAAAGGTATTAAGGTGCATATTCTTCTCTCCTTTATCCTCTCCAATATTCTAGCTTTTTTGTTTGTTTGTTTTTACAAAAAAAATGTTGTACTTATCTAAGACATTCAATTACAATTATGTCCCATGAGGACTCAGGAAGAAAGAACTAGAGGCATTCAGAAGCAGGGAAATTGTTTGTTGTGAGCTTGAGCAGCAGGGGAGGGCATCACAAAAGGAGTGGTACTTACCCTGGGCTTTGAGGGTCAACAGGACATGGACAAGTAGAGAACATTCTAGATGGAAGATGCACAAGGTAAATGTGCAGAGGTGGAAAGGAAGACTCAATGCCAAGACAAGTGGGTAAATGTTAAGAAACACCTTTATTTTGAGTGACTTTTTCCTTGGTATGTATTCACACAATTACTTTATCTAGAAAATGCCCTTTTCAAGAATAGTTCAAAATCTGGCTTCTTGTTATTCCTTACCTGATTGTGTCTTACATTGAAATAATAAAAAATACTTGGTGAGATTATATTGTATTATAGTTACTTGGTGTCCTCTTTAGAATACAGTCAAGGTAACTTCATTCAATGCTAAATCCATTCATCACATACATGAGAATTTTTTTTATGTAACAGCAGTTTACTTTTTAAATTTCAGATTATGGGGGTACTCACATTTTGGTTACTTAATTTGCTTTTGAACATTTGAATCAAAGTTATACGTGTGCCTTTCACCAAGATAGTGGGCATTGCCCCATGAGGTGTGAATTTACCCGTCCCCTCTTCCTTTCTCTCGCTTGCTTGATTTTCATTGAATTTTACTTCCATATATGCACATAAATGTTGATTATTTAGCTTTAATTTAGTATTGAGTGCATGTGGCGTTAGTTTTTCCATTCTTGTGATACTTCACTTAGAAGAATGGTCTGCAGTTCCATCCAAGTTGTTACAGAAGATACTGGATCACCACTTTTATGGCTGAATCGTACTCCATGGTGTACGTATACAATATTTTATTAATCCACTCATGTATTGGTGGGCACTTGGGTTGTTTCCACATCTTTGCGATTGTGAATTGTGCTGCTATAAATGTTTGAGTTCAATGTCTTTTTTTTTTCCTTTGGGTAAATACCTAGTAGTGGGATTTCTGGGTCAAATGGTAAGTCTACTTCTAGTTCTTTGAGGCATCTTCCTACTACTTTCCATTGAGGTTGTATTACTTTGCAGTTCCGCCAACAGTGTCTAAGAGTTCCATACCAGCAGCACCTGTTGTTTTGGGACTTCTTGATAAGAACCATTCTTGCTGGACTTTGGTGATATGTATTGTGGTTTTGATTTGCATTTCGCTGCTGATTAGAGACATTGAGATTTTTTTCATGTGTTTGTTGGCCATCAGTCTATCATCATTTTAAAAGTTTCTGTTTAAGTCTTTTGCCCACTTTTTAATGAGGTTATTTGATTTCTTCTTACTGATTTGTTTGAGTTCTTTGTAGATTCTGGTTATCAGTACTTTACCAGATGTGTAGCATGCAAATGTTTTCTCCCCTTCTGTGGGTTGTCTGTTTGCTCAATTGATAGTTTGGATGTACAGAAGCTCTTTAATTTGATCAGGTCCTATTTACTTATTTTTGTTTTTGCTGTAATTGCTTTTGGAGTCTTCTTCACAAATTCTTTGCTTAGGCTGATATCAATAAGAATTTTTCCAACATTTTCTTCTAGAGTTCCTATACTTTCATGCCTTAAGTTTAAGTCTGTTATACATCATGATTTAATTTTTATGAGAAGTATGATACTCTTGTAGTCTACATGTGGCTATCCAATTTTCCCAGCATCCTTTATTGAATAGGTTGTCTTTTCCCTAGGGTATATTTTTGTTGGCTTTTTCAAAGATCAGATGGGAATATGAGGAGGGCTTCATATTTGGGTTCTCTGTTCTGATCTACAGGTCTATGTCTCTGTTTTTATGCAGTACCATGCTATTTTGGATACTATAACCTTGTAGTATGGTAAAATAATGCTTCCCTGAATGCTTTGGATACCATAGCCTTGTAGTATGGTAAAATGATGCTTCCCTGTTGTATAAGGTTGTGTTGGCCATTCAGAGTCCTTTCTGGAAGCATAGAACTATTTTTTCTAGGAAAAATGACATTGGTATTGTAATGGGGATTGCGTTGAATTTGTAAATCACTTTGGGTAGTATAGTCATTTTAATAAGGTTGATTCTACCCATTCATGAGCAAGTCATGTTTTTCCATTTGTTTATATCCTCTATGATTTTCTTCCACAGTGATACATAGAGGTGTTTTACCTCCTTAGAATATATGCCTTGGTATTTTATTCTCTTTGTTGCTATTGTGAAAGGTATTAGATCTTTGATTTGATTCTCAGTTTGACTGTTGTTGGAGTATATAAAAGTTACTGATTTGCATACATTGATTTTGAGACTTTGCTGAATTTATTAATTCTAAGTCAAGATCTGGATCTTGTTCTACTATAGAAAGTTGCTATTTTATGCACAAATATTTAAAGAACAACTACAATGGTGAAATAGATATCTTCTGTCTCTCTCCTCATGGAGTTTGAAGTAATTTTAAAGACAAGATTATTCAATAAGCAATTTCAAATAACGACTGTTATGATAAAGCATGTCTAAGGAACTGTGAAAATATACAGGGAAAGGAAAATTCCAAATTATTCAGAGGTTAAAAAAAAGATTTGAAGGGCACACAGGAATTGTTTAGAGGAAGAATGACTATGAAAAATATTTCTCAAAGACAGAAAATATCTGTGTGTCAAGAGAGAGTATGATGTATCCAAGGAACAAAAAGGAACTCTCCTTCTCCTCCTCCCTGCCTCCCTACTCTCTATGACAGTAAAACCGGAGTAAAGGAGGAGAGATATATACTCACTGGTCTTTCTTTGGCTTGTATGTATTTTTTCAAATACCTAAATAGACATAAATTCCAAAGTTTTAAAAGATAATGTGTAATAACCAGAACCCCATATCTCTAAACAGCAAGCTTTCTTACTTGACAATCTTGATTAGAGATGGATTGTTCTATGTTTAATACTAGGGATGTGGGTTTCTGGTTATTATACCGAACATAGAACTATCTTGTATCAAGATTGTCAAGTAAGAAAGGTTGTTATTTGCTCTTAGGTTTAGTATTAGATGAATGAGACACCATTAGGTCCCCTCAATTCTGTTCTTGTATGTGGCTCTGTATAGCTTTTAACCAAAATGTAGTCTTATCAATAAACCCGGGCCTATGAGTTATTTTCTAATAATTATATCAACAGCCTAAATTTTACCAAATTTTCATGGACCTGTTGGTCTTTACCATTAAGAAGACCATTCAAGACTCTGAGATGTCAAAATATGTGATTTGTCTTTTCAGTGTTGGAAGTTATGCCTGTTAGAAGGAGATGCCATTTGGCCTAATGATTATATGTTATTAAATCAATATTTTAATTGGGTTGTCTGGTTATTCTGATCCCCATGGCCCTGAGGTATATTCCTTAAACACCATCTCTCACTATAATGTCTGCTGCTGCTTCAAAGACGTGAAAGGATATTTGTTTAAAGAAGAGATCATCACTCAAGATTATTTGCCTCGTTGGTGTCAGCTGTCAGCCTAATACATTTATTTGGACAACAGTAGATTCTGACAGAACTTACAAAGTTCTCTTTCTCGGTTGTGAAATATGATGGATGTGCCATACCAGTGACCTTTACACAAGGCCACATGTTAATATTCAGGACCTCCCTTTTGTTGGCCTGGAACAATGGCTGTCATTAAGAAAGCTTGGTTTGCCAATATGCCCTCTGTTTGGATGCTGGACCGCTCCTGATTGGTCACCAGGAAGTATCATGTGCCTTTGATGGAAATGACATGGAAGATGTATGGTCAAAGTGCTGTGCTCAGCACCACTGCTGTGCAGAGGAGAAAACCACTATGACCCAAATAGCCCTGCACTCAAACAATGTCACACCAACCAAAGACAACATATTGGGAAGAAAAATGCTTGTAAACTGCGTGCGTTAGAAGATGTATTGGCTAGACGGCCACAGGGCAATCTTTGAACTATTGAAATCTTTAGAAATATTGTTTGGTTCTGAAACAATACTTACAAACCTAATTAATCAAGCATAGATGGTTTATTTTCAGCTTTCTGCAGTGTGTTGCTTTAATGCAAGAATAGGGTCTGTTGGGTTCTTTTTGCTGTTTCACAGAGGGGCGCAAAAACTCAGCATGGGTATTCTTGTTCATACAAGTTGAAGCTCTAAATTTCAAAATAATATCTACATAGATGTCTGGTGATCCCTTTAACAAAGGCCAGGGTTGGGGGGAGGCTGGGTTTCTTTTTCAATTGTTTCTGACTCTTAAGTGTGACCTTTTGGCCATCCTCTCCCTTAATTTTGTTCATCAGAATTATATATTCACAGAATTATTTAAGAATGATTATCCTTCCTGTTGAGTTCTCTAGCATGAAGAAAAAAACACTTTAGTTTTTTTCTTAAAGAATGAATACTGTGAATGCGTTGGTTCCCTGGATATGTGCATTGTATTATATGATTTAAAATATTCATATGTATGGTCCATGTTCTCATTTTAAAGGAGTCACTGAGAAACTGTATATTCTCAAGTGGGAAGTGTGAGAAAATTGGAAACAGCTTCATATAAGCAGGTTAAGGTGCTGTCTGCAGTGATAATATAAGCAGGTAGCACAAGCCTTTTGTGTCTCAAGCAAGCTGTGGTTGGCATAAGATAATCATTTACATGAAGCAATCATCCAAGTACTTAACTGTATGCAAAATAGTGATTGCCTAGAGTTTCAGGAAGATGTGAAATATTACGTTGGGTCATGGCAGTTAAATTGTGTGAGTACAATCCCCGAAGGTCAACTCCAGGTTATTCATTAAGAGGCAGATGATCCATGTTGTGGGTTCTCCACTTACTCCCCACTGTGTCCTCCAGGGCTGTGTCACTATTCACTAAGTGGTAGAATATGTAGGGCAGGAGGAAGGACGGGGGCTGAAACTCAACCCACAATTACACAGTTTGTAAGCAATTCAGATGCAAGATTTAGTGGGAAGAGAGATGTTCAAGTGCATTTGTTATCAGGAAAATACAAATTAACACCACAGTGCAGTACCATTTTATAGCCACTGAAGTGGCAAAAATTTAAAAAAAGAGAGAAATTCAAAAAGATAATAGGAAGTGTTGGCAAGGATGTGAAACAACAGAAAGCTGTACTTCTGGTGGAAATGTTAAGTTGATATAAACGCTTTGGAAAATGATGGGTATTGTGTATAAGGTTGAAGACTTGTGTATTCTATGACTTGGCTGAAGACACCAGGGTACATGCCCAAGAATGTTCATATCAGCCTTGTTTGTAAGATTCAAAATAAAAACAACAAAATTGAGCTTTACCTTTATACTGTGTATCCATCAATAAGAGAATGGGTGAACAAATTGTTGATATTGATATGATGAAATTGGGCAAATCTGAGGCTATTTATTTTGCTTAAAATATGTGTATATGTTTACCCAATTGTAGTATGGTATTAAGGAGTAATACATCAAATTGCCTATACTCGATCATTTTTGACCTACAAAAGTAGCAATTTCATATGTACACCTGGAGTCAAGGGCAGGTGCATCTGGTCTTCTTACAACATGAACCTGCTAGCGTTAGAGGTATGAGTGAGAAGACACAGAGTGGGGAAACAAACACATAGAGGTTGTATTTTGAGGCCAGCTCTAAGGAGCAGGTGTGGAGTGGGCATCATGCTTGCTGACACGTCAGAGGGCTAAGTGTGCAGGACTCACCACATTTGCCTCCTTCTATTGAATCTAAAATGAAGACATCAACATCTGTCATGATTTATCACGAGCTATTTTGAAGCTTAAAGGGAATGAAAAAAATTGTTTCTGTGAAATACTTTCAACCCTGAAGTTTATTTTCTTGTACCTCGAAATCTCCTGTCTGCCACAGTATTATTTCAGATAAAATGAGCAGCAGATGGAAGATTTGTGTTGCAACACAAGGAGCAGAGACATGTACACATTAAAAGAAACTTGTAAATCTTGAATATTGGGAAGAGCTTTTTAGCAAACAAAACATGGAAAACCAAATGTCTCAGTAGTTGGACAAAGTCTGACCCTTACATCAGTAGTCTGAGGAAGCCTGAGGGACAAGTTAAGAACATAGGCCCCTAGAGGCATGCCTGGGTTCAAAGCCCAGTTCCCTAATTTTATTCATTGGGCCTTAGGCAGAGTACTTGATTTCCTCCCCTAGGAGGTCATTTCTTCTCCTCTATGTTAGAAATAATGCAGATGGCATTTTCTATGGGTGGAGGCAGGAACAATAGGGCAGGGCTGGCCTGCGAACAGTGCCCGGTATTGGTTAGCCATTATCACTGTGGGGGCTGCATCTCTGGCTTCACCAAGCCCAGGTCACAAGGGTGAGGTGTGTCCTTTAGCAACGCTGAGGTGAACGGGGTAGTAGAAAAACAAAACTCTCCAGCATTTCGTGTCCTGGGTCCCAAACGTAGCTTCTTCACCACAACCATCTTCACGGGTTAATTAAACTAGGGTAGATGTTGAAGGTGATGGGAGCTTAGTTTCAGATGACTCTGAAGGTCTCTTTCCAATGTGAAACAAGGACAGATCAAACGCCATTGCTTCTATTGTTTGTTTTCCTTTGGGATCGGGAGACCCACTACCACTGTTCTGAAAGACTCAGGGGTGTCCAACCTTTTGGTTTCTCTGGGCCGCCTTGAAAGAAGAATTGTCTTGGGTCACACATTAAATATGCAAACACTAACAAAAATTGATGAACAAAATAGAGGTCCATGCATAATTTCTATAATATCTACCAAAGAGGTCCATGCTTAATTTCCATAATATCCACCCCTATAGATAAGCAGAAACATCCTCACTTAATCGCCTGTGGCCTGTGGGTTGCAGATTGGACACTCTTGTTAGTATATTTGTTTGCATTTGGGAAAGCCTGAAAAACTTGTCTACTATTTCAAGGTTTGGGCTTTAAGATGAAGTGGGGCAACTAATTAAAATGAAAATAAAAGGTCAATCTAAAGTATTGAAGGTAGTCCAGATTTCTAGAGCTTGTGTACAAAGTTGACAAGTTTCTCCCCCCTGTTCTAAGGAGAATATTTATAAAATCATCTTCTGCAGTGGAGATATGTTATGATAGGAAGTAATTGATAACGTGGCTTTTACGAAGCTGGCCATAGGCCACAGACAGCCTGTGATGATTCAGAGAACAGTCACGTTTCATGTATCTTGTACTTCATTTCTCCAAAAATGAATGTTACCAACATTTAAAACTCAGGAGTTTTCACATACATAAAGATAAATATGTGTCCTTCTGTGTCTCCAGAAAAAGTCCAGAAAGACTTTCTACACTGGACCCACAGGGCCTGGAAGGGATGAACGATAGGATTCCTGCCTGTTCAACCTCCTTTAATGGAACATGTAGCCCCAGGACATCCCCATGGGGTCAAGGTCTCCTCTCTCATTTCTGTTACCTGACCGGTTGCTGGAGCCTTTGCTTTGGTTCCTCTTTGGAGACAGGGCTGTGGTTCAGGAGGACCATATCCCGGCACCCAGCATGGCCAGCACCCTCTTTGACACTCGACTGTGCTTTGAACACAGGGATGGTGTGTCTTGTTACAAGGTTACATCTTGGCACAGTTTCCT
The DNA here is from genome assembly GCF_000181295.1 of Otolemur garnettii. Taxonomy (NCBI): domain Eukaryota; kingdom Metazoa; phylum Chordata; class Mammalia; order Primates; family Galagidae; genus Otolemur; species Otolemur garnettii. Next base: position 17,969,266 of record NW_003852402.1, read on the forward strand.
CTGTGATGGAACTCGAGAAACCCAATCTCCTTCATCTCCCATTTCACACCTGCCACTTCCTCATTTTCCCTCTTTCCTAGCCCCCAAATCTAGACACTTCATTATTATTTTTTGAGTGAAAAAGGGCTGATATTAATAAATTATAGGTGACCTTTGAACAATACAGAGGTTAGGGTCACTGACACCTGTGCAGTTGAAAATGTGTAACTTTCGACTCCCCCAGAGTTTACTGATGACATAAACAGTCAATTGACATATTTTGTACATCATATGTAGTATATACTATATTCTTAACAAGTAAGCTAGAGAAAAGAAAATGTTACTAAGAAAATAAGGAAGAGAAAACATATTTATAGTTTGTTAAGTGGAAATGGTTCATCATAAAGGTCTTTATCTCTGTCATCCTCATGCTGAGTTGGTGAGGGGGAGGAGGAAGAGGTGGCTTAGCCTAGTGACTCAGAGGTGGAAGAAAATTCACATCTAAGGCGACCCACACAGGTCAATCCCATGTTGTTCACAGATCAACTGTACTCTGGGACAATGTATAAAGTGGACTAGTTGCGGGTATAATAGTTCTCTAGGGCTGCTATAAGGAAGTCCTATAAGCTGGGAGTTTGAAACAATAGAATTTTTTTTGACAGTTCTAGAGGCCAGAGTCCAAATCTAGGTGTCAGCAGGTCAATCTAGGTGTCAGCTCCTTTGGGAGGCTCTGGAGCGGGAATGTGTTCAATGCATTTTTCTTAGCTCCTGGGGTTCTGGTAACCACTTGGCTACTGGTTGCATCCATCCAGGTTCAGCCTCCCATGTTCCATAGCGTCCTTTTGGGGTGTCAGTGTCTCTGTTTTTTCTTCTTATTAGGACACCAGTCCTGTTGGTATTAAGGACAGGCAAGATGAGCTCATCTTAACTTGATTACATTTGCAAAGACCTTATTTCCAGATAAGGTTCTATTCACAGATACACAAGATTAAGACTTCCACCTATCTTTTAGAGGACACAATTTAACCCAGATCAGACTAGGTCATTTGGTCATACCACCACAGGCCCGATGCATTCCTGCAAATGACCCTTTGTCTGTCCAAGTGAGTCTGCTCACCAACCCACCCATCAAATCTAAAAATTGCTCCTTGATCATTCCACTCTCTCTGTGAATGATCTTATTATCTTATGCCATGTCACTGTTGGTGAAAAGGCAGCTGGTTAGATGAATTCACAGTCAGAAGCCCTAAGTGACATCAATGCTCACTTACTTGCATTTTCTAATTGAAGGTGCTTTCTGGATTAGAGGAGTAATATACATTCACTGCAAAAGATGAGAACATTACAAAGAAATTATTCAAAGGTTGAAATATGCCTTTGAGAAACAACTATTAATTGGATTCATTTTCTTCCAATTTTTATTTTTTGCATTTAAAAAATAAAAAATGTGTAATTTTACATATTTTTAGAGTCAGCACTTTAAATATAGACTCTATTTTGCTACTAATAATGCTGATATTCAATATTTATTGATTTACTAACATTTCTATATGCCAAGAACTACCCTAAGCACTTAGAGTTCAGTTCCTAATCTATTTCTTATACTATTTCTAGAGGCATATCCCTATTTTATGAATGAGAAACTGATGTGGCATAAACCAAAAGGAATTTTTCCAGGGTACTCAACTAGTAATTTGTAGAATGTGTAGAATTGGGGTTTGAACCTGGCTCACTAAGCTCCAGAGCTTGCATTCCCCCTATTGGGAATAAGACCTTGTCTAAGAAATAAGCCGTAATTTATTTTTACTTATATGAAAAGAAAATAATTTCAAAAAAGAATTGGATAGGGTAATAAGATAAAGGCAAAAAAATCTTGTATCTTTTCATTCCCTTCATACTTTCGCATCCCCATCCTAAATTGTCTCTACCTCTCACACACACCCATCTGTACAATTGTACAGGCTGGAAAATTATTCTCCCCTTTTTCTGTCTGTCTCCTTCCCCCATAACTAACCCACTACCAATAGACTAAGGAGCCAGTTCTGCTCCTTAGACATCTCTTTAAACTATCTTCTCTGTGTCTCTTCCACGCCAGCATCCTCTATGTCAGGCAACCTGGCATTGAACCAGCTCTGTTCGTTACTACCCCTGATTGCCATGACTCTTTCTCCAGTTTACATTGCACTGAAAAGTTAGAAATTCAGATATGAATGGTCCAGGTTGACACAGTAGCTACTAGTTTCTCCTTGGAAGTGAATTAGGTAAAGGAACCCACCTCAGCCTCCAGATAAGAATCAAAGTGGAAGGCATGGTTTGTTTTTCCCTTCTAACAGTGCTTCAAAGGGAACATCTTGGTCAGTGAAGATTAGGCTGTGGGGTTGAGAGATAGAGATTCAAGTTCCAACTCTACTGATGAACAATTTTTTTTTTCTAATAAGGACATCAGTCAATTTAGATTAAAGCCTCCCCCTAACACAGTATCACTTTATCTTAACTTGATTACATCACATCTTCAGAAGCTCTGTTTCCAAATAAGTTCACATGCACAGGGGCTGGGGTTAGGTCTTTCACACATACTTTGGTGGTGGGGGTGGGGGGCACATGATTCAATCCATAAGCCTCAGCCAAACTTTCTGACCTATAACATACTATCTGTTAGATATAGTTCTCGTGAAGATTAAATGATAAATATATCCAGGGCCTCAAGGCTACAAATATATAGGCAGTGCCTGCAACACAGCTTGAACTCAACAAAACTCCTAGTCTTCTCCCTCCTTTTCCAGGCCTTTCCCTTCTCTTCTTTTCCCACTTACCTGCCCTGGTCCCTGTCTTCTTTGCCATTTCTGCTTGCTCAGGGTAGAAACGTGAAATCTGCAACCCCCCAATCCATATGTTACCTGATTCCATCCTTTCTGCCCATAATTTAGTAGGTGATATTAAAGTCTATTTTTTCAAACTCATGTGTTTTCCTTTTATAATATTTTCCAGACAAGAGTCAGAGTCCAATGGCATATAAGAGATTGTTTTGTACTTACAAGTACATAGTCCCAAAGTCTCCTGTAAGCCCAGAGTCTTTCGAAGAAGAAGAAGAAAGGTGTGGAGAGGTCTGTCCCTCCCCAACACCCAGTGAGACAGATGAGGCCCCGCTGATCTCTACGGCCAGAGAAGAAATTAGGAAGAGAACCAAAGGCGTGCCCAAGCAGGCGTGGAGCAGCCCATTTGTGTGCCAGCAAATGGGACAAAAATCTATTGAACGATACTTAGCAAATCCTCTTCACCTGGAGGCTGCGGGCACGCACATGAATAGACACAAGAGGGTGCAGAACCAGCCCTCCACCAGCGCCAAGGGAAATTCTGGTAGGTATCATGGGAAGTTCTGGTAGGTATCATGGGAAGTTCTGGTAGGTATCACGTCGTGGTTCCTCATGTTTCTTTTCTTTTTTCAGCTAGTCATGTTTTGCTTTTAATTTCACTATAAACAAAAATTACTGACTCAATGGCAGGTCCTATTCTAGAGGATATGATGAGAACTACTGTATTAGTCCTTAATGAACATTTCAAGCATTGTATTGAAGGAGAAAACAGGTGTGAGTTGGTGACAGGTAATTTGATGATTCGGGGATTGCACCTGATAGTGACAGCTATTCATTACTATGATGATCATCATTTTCTGCCCCATTTATTAAGCTCCTGCCAGGGTCCGGACAGTGTGCTGAGAAATTTTGTATTATTTTATGAAATCCTCATATAACTCTCATAGGAAGATAGTATTGTTCCCCTATTTTATAAATAAGGAAGCTGTGAATTTATAACAAAGCATAATGTATATAATAATGAATTGTCTTAAACTCACATGCAGGGATAGGAGGAATGATTAAATATAAGGAGATTACCCAGAATAAATAAGCTTTGGCACCAAGAAGATCAGGGCTCAAGAATCAGCTTTCTCCCATTTCAGCATGCAGCATGATCAACTCCTATCAATGATCATTGAGCTCACTTTTTTCCATCTGTGAAGTAGTGACAATTACTACTTTGAAGAGATGTTGCAATTAGAGGATTGGTAGAAGTTGTTTCCTGAATATCGTGCACTGAACCGTGCTGGGGATGATGAGGGTTGTATGGCACTGATGATCAGGATGGAGGAGAGGAAATGTACAGAAAGCCAGCTTGTCTCCAAATATTCCATGAACTGTTATGTAAAAGAAGAATTAGACTGATGCTATGTAGCCCCCTCTTTTTTTGTTAGGGATTCTTTTCTTTTTGAGTCAGAATCTTACTTACTCTGTCACCCTGGGTAGAGTGCTGTGCTGTCATAGCTCATAGCAACTTCAAACTCCTGGGCCCAAGTAATTCTCTTGCCTCAGTCTTGAGAGTACCTGGGACTATAGGCAAGCGCCACTACACTTGGCTTGCTTTTCTATTTTTGGTAAAGACAGGTCTTGCTCTTGCTCAGGCTGGTCTTGAACTCTTGTACTCAAGCAATTCACCTGCCTTGGATTTCCAAAGTACTAGAATGAACAGATGTGAGGCATCGAGCCCAGCCATTGTTAGGAAACTTTTGAAGTAGATTTTGCTCCAAATCAGTGGTTCTCAACCTTCCTAATGCCATTGCTTTAGTAATGAAAACAATTTTATGGTTGGGGGTACCACAACATGAGGAACTGTATTGAAGGATCATGTCATTAGGAAGGTTGAGAACCACGCTCCAAATGTTTGTGTAATTCATTGGAATTGGCAAAAAAGAGAAGAGGTAGATTTTTGACTCAATACAAAGAACCTTCTTTGACCTTGGGGAGTATATACTACCTGGGGTGAGATTGCTCAGGAAGGGGCTGGGGGACTTTCTTCCTGATAGGCTGTGTGAGAGACTCTTGCACATCTAGGGGGTTGGCTCTAAGGATGGGGAGCAGATGATGCTGGTTGGGTAACATTTTTGGAGTCCTACTATGTACAAGGCAATGTGCTAAAAACTGAACATGCATTTTTCAATTTTGATCCATGTGGCCCTCCTCTGAGATAGAAACTATTATTTCCCCATGGTTTAGATGTGGAATCGGAGGCCCATAGAGGTCTGTAATGTTAGGGCTAGAGCTGAGATTCAAGTTTTCCAGGCTGACTCTGGGCCACAGCGTTTTTATATTAAGGTTCAAAATCTGATAATAATAGCTGTTGGAACATTTTATAATCTTCTTTTCTCTGATACTTAGCTAGTTTCCTTTTTCAGTATAAGTCTTTACCAAAATACAAATACCCACTAGTATGAGTGTGTTTGTGTGTATTGTATAGTCTACTTAGGTCTTTTCTAACTTCCTTTATTTTTCTCCATAGGATTTATTACCAGCTAAAATTTAAAATTTTTTCATTGGCTTACTAAAAGTTTTTCATTTGCTTACAAAGTAGGATGTAAGCTCTGTAAGTATCTAAGTTGCCTGCCTTATATGCCCTTCTGTATCCCAATGTCTAAAATACTGCCAGGCACATAATAGACACTAAAATGTTAATGAATGAATAAATGAATGAACAAACTTGACCTCACTAGCAGCTCTCCAAAGTAGGTAGTACAATCCCCATGCTTCAGATAAGGACAGAGACATAAGCCAGGTGATGGCCAGGATCGGAATCTATGAGGGCCTGACCTCAAGCTTTTCTTCCTTACACCTCACACTAAAACAGTACCTCCCTAAAACAGTACGTTGTAAAATGCACCACTACCAAACTGCTTTCAAGGGAGGAATTGCTATTCTTTGACTCAAGACAGAGGACAACATACTGTCAAGGTCATGTCCTGTTCCTTTAAATTCCAGAGCCACATCCATGTTCTCTGGTAGATTCTTCTTGTCCTGAATATGGATGCAGTGACTGGTTCTTCTGCCAAGACTAGAAATCAAACTGAACAGTGATTTAGCATTTAGTTTTCACGAAGCAATGGGTCTGAAGCTTGCGTTAACCTAGAGATACTAGAATGCCGTCCCCTTTTACTACCAGGAAACCATTCTCATATTGGAAAAGTCAGATTCACTGAACATTTTTTTTCTGTGACTTGGGTATATTGAGTGTGCAGTGGGAGGTGACCAGACTCTACCAGGCATAGAACAGTGTGTGATGAACTCAGTGAAGCAGTTAGATATAGACCTGCTGTTTGACAGCCAGCGTTAGGAATGTACTGTGACTTTTAATACTTATTTTTTTAAATTTGCAAGTGATCCTATGGGTTGTTCCAAATAGTCTACACACCCACATGTGAGTCAAAACCCTTTAAAAACTTGTAGAAAATGACTTAAACCACATAAATTATCTTAATTCACTACTTAATTCACTTAATTCACTCAAGCTATCACCCTGGGTAGAGTGCTGTGGCATCACAGCTCACAGCAACCTCCAACTCCTGGGCTCAAGTGAGTCCCCTGCCTCAGCCTCCCACGTAGCTGGGACCACAGGCACCGCCACAGTGCCTGGCTATTTTTTGGTTGCAGCCATCATTGTTGTTTTGATGGGCCCGGGCTGGATTCGAACCCGCCACCTTAGGTGTATGTGGCTGGTGCCTTAGCCACTTGAGCCACAGGCGCTGAGAAGAATTAGACTTTAATTTAAGTCAATGGGAAGAATGGCTAAGAGAAAAGTTTGAGATTTTATACGTATTTATTATACGTTATAACTTACGTTAAATATAAAATATTGAAATATATCTATATTGTTTTGCAGTCTTGGCTGTACTGTTGTAAAAAGTTATCACATCTTTCATATGAAAAAAAAATGATTTGGTTGGGCAAAGAAAGAAAAAAGAAAAAGAAATCAAACCCGTTAGTATTTGTGTATTGTATAGCCCTGGCCCCAGGGTAATTCACCGTTTGTGTTAATCTTCAGCTGGTTGCAATTTCTAATAAAACCCGGGAAGTAAGTGCCTCCTGGATTTTGAAAACTCATCACTTGTCAGCCTAAACGAGCTGTGGATCCCTTTTGTTTCTATATATCCAACTTCATTTAACGATTTTTCAGTCACAAACTTACCCCAAATTTAGGAATTGGGGCTCTATGTTAGTCACTCATTTTTCGGTTTCCCTCTCCTTAAAAGTTTTGAACTGTTTTCCTTGAAGTAAAAAGTTTTATAAGGATTCTGCAAAAAAACATTTTGGAGGGAGGGAGGGAAGTATCTTCAAAGAACAGGTAAGGCATAGTGTTTTTCTTTGATTTTCCTAACCCATTTTTTAAAGTCTGAAAGCAATACCACTGTGTTTCTTCCTTAGCCCCTCGGATTTTTTTTTTATTTTTAATTTCAAGTTCATGTGAGAGTACAAACTAGGATCTGGTGTTTGCATTTGTTAGGTGGAGTCCCTCCTGTAGCTGTGCTCCCCCGGAGACATGTGCCATATACCCTTACGTTGTGCCCATTAAGTCGGAGCACCCCAATCCCTACTCTGTCCCCCAGATGGAATTGAACTGGGTTTTTCTCTTATGTGGGCGTGTGTTAAATCGTCTACTGGCGTTTTTATTTTCTTAAATGGGAGGAAGCAGGAGAGGATAACGTCAGGGCGTCTCCTTCCTCTCTTCCGCACCTTACAAATGTCGATTTCTCAGACATCCAGGGGTTCACGTGGAAAGTGCGGGGCGGGCGCCGCGTGGTCCCCCACCCCCACCCCCATAGCGCACTTGAGCGCCACCCCGGCCCTGCTTTGCCTTGCAGGTTCCGGCGCGAGACCGTCCACTGCCATCGGCGTCTGCAGGAGGAGCCAGACCCCCCAGGCCCGGCGGAGCGTCTGGCGGAGCTCCTCGGAACCCGAGCTGGAGGAGCCGACAGCAGAGACCCCAGCCGGCTTTCCCGCACCCCGAGATGTGCCCTGCGGGCTCCGGTGCGCGTCCGGAAATCCAGCGGGACAGAGCCCGGTTGCCATGGCACCGGAGACGCTCCCCAAGCATCCCCAGGCCCCGGGAGAAAGGAGGCCCGGGGGAGACACCTCCCTGCAGGGCGAGCTGACAGTATCGCCCCTTCCTCTGCTGGCCGGGGCTTCCACCCTTTTCCCCTCCAAGAGGTTACTAAAGGTTTGCTCGGCGGCACCCCCGCGGCCGCCCCGGCGCTACCATACGGCGTGTTCACAGGCCCTGCCGAGGCCGGTGGTGAATGCTCACTTGCGCTGACCGCTGCGAGGGGATTGTTCCCGTCAATGGCTGCCCGGAACAACAGAAAGGGCCTCAGATGGACTGGTTTCCACAGGACTATTGTGAGGCTTTTGTAAAGCATTTTTGAACCTAATAAATAATGTCAAAAGTCTCTAGCGCGGCCAGAAATGTTCCTTTTGAAGCATTTCTAATAGTATTTTTGTTCTGCGGTGTCTCCCAGTGTTACAAAGAATTTGCGCCTCACAATAGGGACGGGGTGCATCGCGTGCCCTGCGCGCTGCGCCTCCCGGGCTGGCCGCGACCCCGCTCGGTTGGGCTTTCGCAGGTAACCGGTCTCGCCTGCCAACCTCCCCTTTGGTTTAAGGATGTTTGCTAAAGGGCTTGAGAATTTCTAAACCGACCTTTGGAAAACTTAATCGAAGGTCTGTAATTTAATAGTTAACATGAAATTTGATTACATGCCCAGAGGAATTCTTCAAGCTACATTGAAGGTTTTCTTTCTTTCTTTCTTTCTTTCTTTCTTTCTTTCTTTCTTTCTTTCTTTTTTTTTTTTTTGGTCAGAAACCTGAAGCTGGATCCTTGTTTGAGGCTCTGAAACACTCAGAACTAGGGTTTATGTACAAGCAATGCTAAATTTGCTAATTGGTAATAGAAAATATGGAGCGCCTTGGCGAACGTTGGTTTATTTCACTTTTTTTGAGACAGAGTCTTACTCTGTCACCCTAGGTAGAGTGCCCTGGTGTCATAGCTCACAGCAACCTCAAACTTTTGGACTCAAGAGATCCTTTTGCCTCCGCTGCCCCCCCCCGCCCCCCCCCAATAGCTGGGATTACAGTTGCCCACCACAATACTGGGCTATTTTTAGAGATGGGGTCTTCCTCTTGCTCAGGCTGGTCTCAAACTTCTGAGCTCAAGCAATCCACCCTCCCTAACCTCCCAGAGTGCTGGGATCACAGGCGTCAGCCACCCTGCCTGACCCAGGCAACATTTTTGATTTTGGTTAATTTAACAGCTTAACCTAGCAGCTTTGGTCCTGATGTAATGCGGAGACCAATTCTATTCAATGATTTTCTGAGTTTAGATTTTCTCTTTTTAATGTATGGTTTTTAATATTCAGAGAGAAACAAATACATATGCGTGTGTATGTTATATATAGTTATATATATATATGTTATATATAATCTATCTATCTATCTATCTATCTATCTATCTATCTATCTATCCACACACAGTTTTTCATTCGAGTATGTTACAATTTTTCCACAGGCAAGGAGTCATAGAGTTTGATACAGGGAGGCTGTAAAATCTTACTGCATTTAAATATTTTTGGCTTCACTTCAAACTTTTGAAGAAAATGGCTACATTTAGGCCATCCTCATGTCTCAAGTTCAAATTTAAGTCTCAAAGTTTAAATAGGAATGAAATGTTATAAGCAGTAAGTGCCTAACATTTAGGAGTCTGTTTGGTACTTTGAAGACTTTCTTGTAATTTCTTTAAACAGCATCATTCCCTATGAGGAATGCACTTTAAAGAAAAATCCCCAAACTCGAGAGCTATCTTGGTTCCAGATTAATCTGAGCTTCATAATAAATACACTTTCATTTTTATTGATTAAAATGGTTTTGTTATAAGACAATGTGCAGGTTATCGGTCGTGATTGCTATTGGTTTCCTGATGCTGTAATGACATTTGCTCACCAGAGTCATGTGACAACCGTAAGTTCAACTTCATGCCATTTGGTTGGGGAAGAATGTGTGGGAAAATTCATGGGTTTCATGTAGAATTTTGATTCTGGGATGTTTTAATTCGGAATTTAATTATGAGCTACCACAACTGATTTTTTTTCAGGTTGAGAAACCATTGCTTTAAGTCATTCTAGACCAACCAAGAGTTTGTAATTGTCAATTTCAAGAAGAGAAAATGAATTTGATAGAATAGATGACTTCCCTCAGCAACGGAACCGCAAATTATTGACTTCACTGAAAACACAATGCCAACAGAGAAATTTGGTTCAGAATCAAAAAAAAAGGGACGCATAAAGGCCAAACATTAAAAATATGCTGGACCTTGGCCTCCCAGAGTGTGGTGCACCATATTATAGAGCAGTTTCCCAAAATACGTTCTATGGAACACTAGTACTAGAAAGATGCTTTGTGAAATGGAAAGTTCATAGATAAATATGTCTGAGAGATATACCCTCTTAGAGAATCCCAGTAACATATGAGGTCTCTGAGAAATCCCTTAATAAAAAAGATCTGATAAATTTTGTTTAACCCAGTATTTCCCAACTTTATTTAATCAGGGAAACTGGATAGGTGTGTTTCTGTATACACAGACATGTATTTTTTTAAACTAATGTATCAGTATCTTAGAGGTCTGTGGAACATGTTTTAGAAAACATGGCTTACAACTCTGTCTTAAATATCCTAGTATCTGTGTAGAGTGATAGGGCTCGAGGTAAGTATTTCCTTTTAAAGAAATGAGATAACAATCATGTTAAAGAAGCCTTTCATAATCCTTGGAGGATTGTGATAACCTGGTTCTGGGTTTTTGCCCTCATTTGGGGTGCACATGTTTGGGAGAAAGTTAGTTGGTTTAGCCATGGCCATGCTTAGATAGTGATGGATGAGAAGCATTTTCAACTTTGACTGTTATAGTCATGATCTAAAGTGTTCAAGTTCTTCAGAAGGACGGCTCCTTTTGTACTAGGATTGAGACACAGATATGCCCAGGTAAACACAGTGAAATCTTTCCCAGTGCCATTAGTTCTGGGGTGAAATGTACTGATTTAAACTATTATAATTGAGGGTGAATCAATTTTAGAAAAAGAATAATATGTGTTCATGTATAGCACAGGCAGTGAGGACTAAAATGAGATCCAATAGAATAATTAATTGTTGCATAGATTCTGAATTACAGCTTGCCTTTATTTCTTCAGGACTATTTGATTTGATTTGTGGTACATGTATTACTACATGCTATGAGTACCTTTTAAAGGACATCAAATATCACTTCATGGAAAAATCTTCCTATGAAAGTTGCATTGAAAAATAGATATTGGTAAATTTTAAAACTCGGGTGAATTGAGAAATGAAATATTTAAGAGTCTTCAGTGAATACTGTTAACAAGTGAAGACTACTTTTATATAAAACAAACAATAATTATAATGAGAATAATAGTATTGTGTATTATGCACTAGGGATTGTTCTAGTGTATTAATTCATTTAGTTCTTACAGTGGCTTCATGAAGGAGCTATTATAATCTCTTTTTTATAGATGATGAAGTTTCATTTTTAATGATAATAATATACAGACATATGTATATACAACGAAGCTCTAAAAGCTACATTATATATTATAAAATGTTATTTTATATAGAAAGCTGTATTATATGATTAAATCTAGCATATATGCACATGTGAATATGTGTATGTGTTTCACTAATGTCTGTAAGTGAATTTCTATGCCACATTGTTGGTATACACACATGAGGTGAGTAGAGAACAATATGTAATACATTTGAACTCTTTGAAGAGTAAATCAGCATAAGGATTTTTATTGTATAATTCTTTTTGTTCGAAACAACATCATTCCTATGAATGAAGGCTCAGGCAATAAGAAAAGGTGATTTTGAGGTCGCTGAAAGATGGCAGTGCTTCTCAAGATTACTGGACTTGGACCAACATCTGACTTGAGAAAGGGATGGGTTGTTGTAGCAGGAGCATTAAGCAGGGGGCTGAGGTGCTGGGGCTGCCTTGGATCTGAAAAGAAGACGAATAAGGCAATGTTTTTGGAACTACTAAGAATGTTCCTGTCAATGTGACCTGAACTTAGTGTCACCCCCACCCCCCACCATGTGGCTGGAGTTTCTTTGCTGTTACAATGGAATGACATGTTTTGTTTACTGAAAAGGGTAAGTTGGAGATCAAGTTTGCTATAAGAGCAAAGCATTTTGAAAAGAAAGAGTAGTACATAAATGCAAGCCTTAATTTTATGGCTAATGTCAACAATAATTAGTATGTTAGTATGTTAGTATGTTAACTATTATCATTAGTTATGCAGGGCTAGTTCAAGGTGTTATACATCCAAGTGCCTTCCTCTGATGTCGAGCACTATTTCTGGTAACCAATATCATCATACTCCTCCCTGAGAAGTTTTTATATATTATATTCTTTACATTCAGCACATACTATGAGATCAGAGTATTATTAATCCTGCTTACCAATGTGGAAAGTGAAACACCGATAGACAAAGCAATTTGGCCAAAGGATTGCCGCCATCAGCCCTGTTCACAAACATTATACTACAATATCGTCTACAAAGCAAATTCTATGTTAAAAAAATAATGCATGAAGTTGATAAATTAGCAAACCATTCCGTTTATAACCTCTAATATAGAACGTTCACTTAAGGGTACCAAATGCCAATCGGCAAATGTGATCTTTTAATCCAACTCTCTTTGTAAAGACTCTGAAACTACTCAGACAAGAAGAGGAGTAAGGCGATGTTTTGGAACCACTAGTGAAATGTGCCCATGAGGATTTGAAATCACCAAGGGAACCCAGAAGAGGCTATTGTCAGGGTAAGTCTTGACATTAGGAAAAAATACTCCAGAATTCGTAAGGTCCCTCTGGCATAGTTCAGGCTTACTGTGAAATACAATCTCCTGTGGTTCTTTTTATTTTTCTTTCTTTTTTTTTTTTTATTGAATGGTAACTATGTACATTAATGCACTTCTGGGGTACAGTATGGGGTTTTCACACACAATCCGAAACACTTCCATCAAACTGGTTAACATAGCCTTTGTGTCATTTTCTTAGTTATTATTTTAAAACGTTCACATTCTACTCTTAGAAAGATTCACTTGTACCCTTGTAAGATAAACCTCAGAAGTGATCCCTCTAATCCCCTTCCCTCCACCCATCCCCCCTCCTCTCTCCCTCCCCCCTCCCCGTATTCTTAGGCTGTTATTAGGTTATAGCTTTCATATAAAAGGTATAAATTAGTTTCATAATAGGGGTGTGTACACTGGATACTTTTTCTTTCATTCTTGTGATACTTTGCTAAGAAGAACATTTTCCAGCTCCATCCATGTGAACGTGAAGGACATAAAGTCTCCATCTTTCTTTATGGCTGCATAGTATTCCATGGTGTACATATACCACAGTTTGTTGATCCATTTGTGGATCGATGGGCACTTGGGCTTCTTCCATGACCTGGCAATTATGAATTAGGCTGCAATAAACATTCTGATACAAATATCTTTGTTGTAATGTGATTTTTGGTCGTCTGGGAATATACCTAATAAAGGAATTGCAGGGTCAAATGGCAGGTCTATTTTTAGTTCTCTAAGTGTTCTCCAGATGTCTTTCCAAAAGGAATGTATTAGTTTACATTCCCACCAGCAGGGTAGGCGTGTTCCCTTTTCTCCACATCCACGCCAGCATCTCTGGTTTTGGGATTTTGTGATATGGGCTAATCTCACTGGAGTTAGGTGGTATCTCAAAGTAGTTTTGATTTGCATTTCTCTGATGATTAAGGATGGTGAGCATTTTTTCATATATCTGTAGGCTGTGTGGTTCTTTTTCATAACGAGTTTTTTGCCATGTTTTGCTCTGACTCCTATTGCTTCCTTTACACTCCTGCACCCTGTATTTTCCCTCCTCGGTGGGGATCACTCTGACTTGGTATGTCAGTGATATTGAGATTGTATGAAGTGTTTACTGGGTCCTTAGTATTCCAGGCAGTCATGGTGCAAGATTTGAGAAGCTGACTCAACCAGCATTTAGTGCACTCACCATGGGCCAGGCACTGCCCTTGGAGCTAGGTGTGTCCACGACATAGTAAAAAGGACACGATCCTCTTCCTTGACAAGCTCAACCCAGCCTAAGACTTAGTTCTTCCGTTTATTTATTCTAAAAATTTGCTGAACATCCACCTTGTGCTCTGCATCTTTTATTGGCAGGGGAGGGCCATTTCGACCAAGCAAAACCTAAAGGCATCCCAGTCTATGACCCCCTAGCCAGAATTCTGAAATCTGAAGTCTCCGAAATACTTCTGTGTTGTATTGTCGTTATACCCTTTTCTCCGCTGGAAACTGAGGTTAAGGACCTTCAACTACTCGTCCAAGGTCACATGGCCTATTCAAGGCTGAACAGGGCCGTAAGTAAACCTGGCAGGCTGATGAGAATTTGCCATGCAGCTCCTCTCTCATCAGTTTTTCTCAGACGGGCTGCTGAGCTTTTCTTATCCAGCTTTCTTTGTTTATTAAGAAATTACACAAAAGTAATAACTTGTGTCTAAATATACCCACCCCCACCCACCCCCAGCCATTTGCCCATCATCTGGCTAAATACTACACATATTTACTGATGTGCATTCAGAAAATATCATTCTTAAATGTGTAATAGCCCGCATTGGGGTTAGCACCCCTTATATATTTCATATTTTTTTAAAACACATTTTTTTTTCACTTTTCCCTAAGTCGCGCTTATCTTTCCTGTACACTGTGTGTGGATGTTTGGAATGGCGAAGCACGTCCTCATCCCTCAACTGTCCCTTAATCCTGTGGGGGTGGGTCCCCTCCCTCCTTCATTCTTTTCTGGAATAAAATCAGAAATCAGCATTGTGTGTTAGTTCCTTCCTTCCCACACCTCCTCTAGGTTAAAGTTGAATTCTTTGAGTGCGAAATGTTTTTGTGTGTGACTTCAACAATGTTCCCTTCACATGTCCTTGCATAGGCCCAACAATTGCTTGTTGACCCATTTTAACCTCTTTTGAGCGTCATCTTCAAAGTGTAACTGTCCTTGACAATGAAAGAGACCTTCCTATTGTCTGGTCCTTCCAGGCAATCTTTAGCATGGAGCTCAATGGCTTTCAGATGGAGGAGGTGGCTAGAGGAAGGAGACAAAGTAAGCTGTTGTTCCTGAGTGACTTTGCCAAAGTTTCTCTTTTCTCTCTTAGAACGGCGCACTTCTATAGAAGATGACAGACGTTTTGACAGGTGCAATATGCTTTGAACTGTTGTGTCCGATTTTTCTTTTGTCTTGGGTTTTCCCAGCAGAGTGGTACATCTCAGGACGCTGATATACATATTGTCTGCTTTTCGCTTGGTGTGATGAAGGCTTCCTGCTCGCTTTCCCCGCACCCCTCTCTTTAGGTCCTCTGCGCGCCTGTTACTAACCCAGATGGGAAGGCAGGCATCAGTGTAGGAACCTCTCCCCTCCCCTTCTCTTTCCCCCCCTCCAAATCATTTCTCGCATCATTTTCTCATTATTGTTTATAAAAAAGAAAGGAGAAAAAAAAAAAGAAAGTGCCAAAAGGTATTAAGAAAAAACAGAAATTACCTGTGACCTAATAAATCATGAAAACCACTGTATACAAGTTGAAGCCTAGCCTTTCATGCATTTTTTAAAGCAAATTCACATATAGAATTATTTGTGCACAAAATGAGCCCGTATGACACACATTGTTCCTTAAGTTGATTCTTCTCTCTCCCCACAAACTGTTGACATCTGTGTGATATCAACAAATAGTGATCATCATTACTATTGGAAACATCTGCAGACTTTGATTGCATCATGTACCACAAGTTAATTCACTAATTCACTGTTTTAGAACATTTTGTGGTTTGCAAATTTCACCAAAATATTTTTATAATGAATATGCTTCGCTACTTGACATATCATTGTTATACACTCTCCTATTTATTTGTATACTTTGAATTCCTAAAAGTGGGATTGCTGGCCCAAATGCATACCAGGTTTAACTTCTAATAAGTTTTCTTTCCACAAAGATATCTATGCATTTTATCTGACCCACTCTTTGACTTGCAGAAGTTAAAAAAAAATGATGACATGAGTTAGAGAAGATTTATTTAGACTAAGACAAAACCAGACATCAGAGACCCTAAATCAAATCATTTTGCCTCTTCACTTTTATCACGGCGAACTAGATCTACCGAGACTTTTCTGTTTTGCTACAAATGTGGAAAAATTTTTGTTTCACAGAAGTTTTAGAGAACTTCTCTTCAGGGATTAAAACTTGAGGCTGCCAAATATATAATGGCACCTGTTTCAGAATTAAACAATTACAGAGCTAGAACCCCCACTGCCCGGTTTATTTCTCTGATCTTTTGTGGATTGCTATTAAATGCGATTATTGCCCAATGTCTTATATCAAGTAGGACTAAAAAGAGCAGGTTGAACCAGGATAGGAGGGAGGTATTTATAAAATAAAATAACAATTTCAATTTGTGCTCCTTGTAGTGGGTGATTTTACTCTTTTGTTTACATTTATATTATTCCTTATTAAGAAAATTCTCGAATCCAAGGAAGAATGAACTAACAGAAGAAGTTTAGCGTTTGGGGGTTTTTACTAATGTAAGAAATAGTTAAAGGAGAATTTGAGATGTTTACTTATCTGCCCTTCAGAATCTTCTAAAGATACTCTCATTTATAAATAAAGCATCTTACCACATAAGAAGCATCGGGGGAAGTTAATGAAGAGAAAGATCATTCATAAGTCTGACATAATGGGATCTGGTTTGCAGAGCATCTAAAAAATCAAAATATCATGCTCTGGCTTGGCACCCATAGCAGAAGTTATGGCGCCAGCCGCATACACCAAAGTTGGAGGGTTCAAACCCAGCCCAGGCCAGCTAAAACCACAATGATGACTGCAACAAAAAATAGCCAGGCATTGTGGCAGGTGCCTATAGTCCCAGCTCCTTGGAAGACTGAGGCAAGAAAATTGCTTAAGCCCAAGAGTTTGAGGTTGCTGTGAGCTGTGATGCCACAGCACTCTACCGAGGGCAACATAGACTCTGTCTCAAAAAAAAAAATGCTCTGTGGAAAGTGATGGAATATATTTTCTGGGTTTGGAATGAAAGGAAAGGGTAAGATTACAGTTAAATGTTTATTTATAAGTATAGGTAAAAGTATTTGCAATTTACAGAGAAAGAGACACATTCAAGCAGGTAAAGGTGCTAAATATAATTATTTCCAACTTAGTTGTTTCTTGCAAACAGTATGATCAGTTATCCTGTTTATTTGGTGATTCCCTCCTTTTACTCCTCTGGTTTTTTACTTTGTTTTACTCAGACACATGGTTTGAACGGAACCCTTGATATGAACAATCAACACAGGTTGGGAATTCTGCTGGGTTACAAAATCCCTTCTGCTTTAGTTTAAGCAGCAGGACACTGGAGTTCGAAGTGCCGGGGGCCATGTGATCTGTTGCTCTCTTTCTGGGTTCCGTGACTCTGCCTAGTAACAATTGATTAATGGTGGAGGGTGAATTTGAGAGACCATCTCATCAGTTCCCCAGAGTTTGAAGACTTCCTCATTATCTTAGCCTTTCACTGCTGCCCTTAGGAAATTTTACTCACAAATTAGATCGAACAAAGTCTTCTCAAAGAAAATTATTTTCGCTGTTTGGTCATCAGGGAGCAGAAGGCTTGATGGTCATTTACTGCAAGGAAAAAAGATGCAGGAGGCCAGCGGCGATTGAGAGCTGGGCTACGGCTCAGGCTTTTATCCTCTCTGCTCCAGGCCTGGGTTTTCAGGAGAAGAAACATGACAAAAACTATCACTTTAGTGGCAAGTTGGTCTCAAAAATTTCTTTTTCCTGGGGTGGGGGGGTAATGAGTGCCGCTGGATGTCTGCCCAGGGTCTGTTCCTCCCTTCTTATTCCTAGAATATCAGTTTCATTTAGAGTAACAATGTACCAGGTTAAAAATATTATTATATCTCTATATTTCTTGGTAGCCTGTTTTGGTTAACTGGACGCAAACAGAACTCTAATGGAAGAGCTATCATTTTCCTGATGAAAAGAAATGAATTATTCTGGTACATCCAGTGTCCTTGCTTTTTCCCTTCTTCTTACCTGAATGACAGATGCAATGGCCAGAGGTAGAGCAGCCATTTTCTAACCATGAGGATGGTACAACTGGAAGCTGGACGGAAACTGGGTTTTTTATGACTACTTGACCTGAGAGAGCCCTTAGTGGGAGGGCTCCACAGTTGGAGTTTTTGTTATATAAGAAATAATAACTAGGGTGGCGCCTGTGGCTCTGCCAGCCCCATATACCAGAGGTGGTGGGTTCAAACCCAACACCAGCCAAAACTGAAAAAAAAAAAAAAGAAATCATAATTAAACACATATTTGGTTAAACCACAGGAGTCTATGACTTACACTTGAATGTAGCCCTGATCGACAATGTCTCACTTGGGTGATAATTTCTCTATCATTTCCACTTGGGTGATACTCTCTGAACCTTGCTTTCCTCATCTGCCAAGTGAGCTTGACAATCACTGTCCCTACCTCAAAGGGTAGTTGGGAGTATTATTAAATAAACAATGCATATTCAGGTCTTAGGACTTTATCTGATATATGGAAGTTTTCAAGACATATTAGTAGTATTATTATTAGAGTTTTATTTCTGGCTGCTGTTGCCTCTGATGTGCTGTGATGTCTCACCCTTCTCCAATATCCAAATTAATTGTTTTTATTTAGAATCCAAAAGATGTTCATGTATTTATGGATTCATGTTGAGAAGCGTCATACACTCCACTTATTTCCCTTCTATTTCACGTGTACCCAGTCCATAGACAAATTGATAAATCAGAGACACAAAACTAAATCTAAATTGTAAAGTATCATTGGATTATGATCTGAGTTGTTGTTCTTTCCAGGGGGGATAAGAAACTGGAATTTTCCAAGTGCCCACATGCTTTGATTTGAGCCCAGATCACCTGAGTATTAAATTAGAGATTATCCTTTGTCATCAGGGGTGAGGAATAAAGAGTTCAGCTTGGGACTGAGCTAGCGCCATGCATTTTAGAAGGTTTTGTAAGTAAGATATGTCTATTGGGCTTTTGTGTCATTCAACTAGCTGAAGAAACTGGAATTCTTTGCTTTTTAACACCAGAAAAGTTTTGCTTATTAATTCTTTTTATACCAGGATGTAAAGGCAAAAATATGGCAAGACATCAATTGATTCTACAAATAATTTGAAGCTATATTAGATATTTCATCCTTTATTCCTTTTATATGGAGTTTTGTAATAAAATTAAAAAGAAATCTGGGCATGGGCTTTAGGAAACCTGTGTGATAACTAAAATTCTGTATTATCGTGAATAAGTGACTTAACTTCTCTGGGCCCTCATTTTCTCATTTAGATGATGAGGACTTCCAGAGCCCATCTACGATTCTATGCTTTCTCGAGCTTTACCAACTTCTCTCTCCTGCATTTCTGTTTTGTCTACTTCTGTTTATTCCCGATGCCCCTTCCTTTCTGCTGTTACCCAGCACACTACTACTAATTCCAATTCACTTCCATAGTCCACACTCCATCTCTTTTTCATTTTTTTTTTTTTGGTCAGGCCTCCTCCCTAGCAAGGTAGAGTGAGTGGCCTCCCCATCTGAAATTCCAACCCTGAGATCCCTGTACCCCAAATCCAAGTACTTTAGACTTGCCCTGCCCATCTATCTTTTGGGGTGTGTGTGTGTACATGTGTTAAGAACATAACTTCGGATCTACTCTCTTAACAGTTCCCAGTATTGTTAACGGTACGTACTGTTTGGGGCAGCAGATCTCTAGAACTTGCTCATCTTCCATCACTGAAACTTTACACCCATTCACAACAGAAAACTATTCAGCTTTTGAAAAGAACAAAATCCTGCCATATGTAATGACATAGATGGACCTGGAGGACATTATGCTAAGTGAAACAAGCCAAAAGGTCAATACTGGGTGATCTACCTTAAATGAGGCATCTAAAGTAGTCAAATTTACAAAACAGGGAATAGAACCAGGAGCACAGGAGAGGAAAATGGGGTCTTCCCATATCTATTTATAAAAGCTTGGCTTTCGGGTGAGCTCACAGTGGTAGAGTGGAGAGAAGTCCTTGGATTTTTCTTTCAGGAATAGCCATTAGGTTCTTTTGAAGGACCAGGTCTAAGTGGGAAAACCCACTCAACTAAAAAAAAAAAAAAGTAAAACAGTAAAAACAATTTAAAAAGTATAATGCTTGTTATTTTTAGGTGCATAGTTTATCATGTTACTAAACTTCTAGTTGTAGTTATAATTATTTAAAATATAGTACCTCGACTTTAAATTGCATTAAAAGATTCCTCCCCATATCTGCTGAGATGGCAATGCAATTTTTCTTGTTCAGTAGTAACATTAATTAAATGGATTTTTTTTTTTTTTTGAGACAGATTCTTGCTCTGTTGCTGAGGCTTTGGTGTCTTCATAGCTTGCAGCAGCCTCAAACTCTGAGGCTCAAGAATTCCCCCTGCTTCAGCCTCCCAGGTAACTGGGATACAGGTGTGTGCCACCACATCTGGATAGTTTTTCCCTTTTTTTGTAGAGACAGGGTCTTGCTCTTGCTCAGGCTGGTTTCAAGCTCCTAGCCTCAAGTGATCTTTCTGCGTTGGCCTCTCAAAATGCTAAGATTATAGGTATGAGCCACTGCACCTGGCCTAAACAGACTTTTAAAAAATGTATATTTATCATCTTTTGCTGGATTGAAAAAAATCCTGCTTAGTCATGACATATTTTTAAATAGTCTATTGGATTTGGCTAGCTAATATTTTACTTAGGATTTTGCATCTGTTAAGTGAGATTGGCCTATCATTTTTCCTCTTCTTGTATATCCTTGCTTAGTTTTTGGTATAAATGTATAGCTTCGTAAAGTGAATGGGGCTGCTTTTCTTATTTTTCTGTGTTCTGGGACAATTCATCTAAGATTGGGATTGTTGGTTCTTTTGAAGTTTGGCGTCAAACTATCTGAGCCTACAACTGTGATGTGAGGGGAAGGAAAAGCCTTTTTATGTATTCAATTTTGATATATTTATATGTTGGTGTACTTCAGTTTTCTGTTTCTTCTTGTGTCAATATTGGCTTTTTACATTTTTCTTCAAAATGAATGTGCTTACTACAGATTCAAAATTATTGGTGCCTGGCTGTTCAGGATACTCTTTTGAGGTTTTAAAGACATGTTATATTCTTTTATTCTAACCCCCTCAATTTATTTGCTTTCCTTTTGGACAGATTTTAATAAAAAATTCATATTTACTTAAAAGCATTCAGAATGTCAACAAAACAGCTGCAACTCTTTTTTTTTTTTTTTTTTTTTTGCAGTTTTTGGCCGGGGCTGGGTTTGAACCCACCACCTCCTGTATATGGGGCTGATGCCCTACTCCTTTGAGCCACAGGCACCACCCTGCATCTCTTTTTTTTGCAATTCCATAGTGGTATTCAGTTAACAAAACAGTAATCGTTTCGTATAAGTTGCATCAGAGACAACTGAAGACGAAAAATCTACGATCCCTACATCGAACTAATTTGTGCTGAGCACCAACAAAAGCCTGCTTTCAATTTCCATGCCAATTTACAGCCCCCGTACTGTACCAGGCAAGGTTAGTGGCTGTTGAAAGTACCACCAGGACAGGGCTATCTAAAGACACATCCGCTAGTGTGTTAACTATACAAAAAAGGGACACTGTACAGTTTAAAAACAAATCTTACCCAGCCTTACAATTCCATTATTTTCTTTAAAAGGAGTGAGCATGTACAGGGGGGTTAAATGCTTTATAGACTAGAAAAAAAACTTTACTAGAATCAACTTATTCATCATCATCTTCTTCATCATCTTCTTTATCTTCCTCTGCTTCATCTTCCTCCTCTTTCTTCTTCTTCATCCTGTTTTCAGCCTACAGACTGTAGGCTGTAAGCCGCTGTGTCAGGCTTTCCTTTAGCTCAGTATGCAGTAATATCTTTTTTGTATTTCTCCTCCAGCTTTGCAGCCCTGGGTTCATGAGGCAGCTGGTCCCCGGCAGCAGTGTTACTCCACATCCCTCCCCGCTTCTCTGCAACACCACCACAAATAGGCTCTCCTTAGATTTGGGAGTGACATTCAGAACCGAACAAGAAAAAGGCCGAAGGAGGCCTCTTGGGTGCACTGGGATCCTTGAACTTCTTTTTTATTTCCCCCTTTAGGAGGGATATAGGTTTTCATTTCTCTTTCATAACGGGCCTTGTCCACCTTTGCCCTATCTTCAGATTTTCCTTTCTCTTTAGCAGACATGGTCTTCCACCTGTCTGAGCGCTTCTTAGGAAAGTCTGAGAAGTTGGCTGAAGCATCTGGGTGCTGCTTCTTGTGCTCCTCCCGACAAGTTTGCACAAAGAATGAATGTGAGGACAGTTTGCCTCTCAGCTTCTTAGGATCTCCTTTGCCCACGTTTAGTTATTTTTCCTCAGGGAGACACAGAGTCGCCCAGTGTCCATCTGGCTCTCCCCTGCCTCCGCTCTGTGTCTGTGGAGCTCAATGTCCTGCAGTGGCTCCTTTTTGATGGATTTTTCAACAAAGTTACTATCATTGAAGCTTGAAGATTAATTGCACCTAGAAATAAGGTTCTATCTTTTGGGTCATCAGTCTCTGGTTGGTCGTAGGACATGCCAAAAAGATAAAAAGTTAGTATTGAAGGCCTGAAATTCAACTGAACATAAGCAAGGCATTTGCTATGAATCTTTGAAGTAAAACACAAATGGAAAAAGAGAGTTGCAATTTTTTTCTTTCAAATTCATCTTTTTTCGTATGAAAGACACTCTAAAATTACTAACTGCGGATAGAACCAAGCAGTTAAGATATCAGAAGGAAACAGAGTTCAGTCCTGGCATATCAATTAGGAGGCTGAAAACTAAAGGAAACCAATTTCAAATTGAGCATAAAGTGTTTGGCCGGATTGAAAGAATAACAGCTGGAAACCTCTGTTTATCAAGTTTGAACAAGCTGTATTTCTGGTTTTTCTTTCTTTTTTTTTTTTTTTTAGGTAGCAAATGCTAAACTTTGAGAAAGATTTATTTATTTAGTTCCTATGAAAATATGGTTTAAAATAAGAGTGAGCGCACACACACATCAACACCAGGAAAACGAAACACCTTTTACTAAGCCCAGATGAACCAATATGTAATACACCAGGCTCCCAAATCAGTCACAGTGAGAAAGGGTGATAATGAGCAATGATGTTTAAGAAGAATTATAGCCCTGTAGGCTGAGAAATGGAGAGATCTAATTTGAGACTTCTAAGGGAAGGAGGGAGAAATGATCAAGCCCTTCCTATATACCAAGTGTCATACACATTTACCACCTGCTAACACCCAGGAAGGCAGGTTTTAGTGTTCTCAGTTTAAGTTGCAAACCAAGGGGGGGTGGTGGTGGCAGATAGGGACATGGGACAACAAGCAGTCCCTGACCCCTTTGCATAGGTATGCAACTTAAAGATGTACCCGAGGCTGTCTCATCTGCAAAGGACACATCTGATTACAGAATTTCAAGGTCATGTTTAAGAGCACAGACATGGATCAAAGACACACCAAGTTCAAATGCTTCTCTGCCGTTTCACAGCGGGGTGGCCTCTGTGGGTATATTACTTAACCTCTCTCGGTCTCAAATTCCTTATCTATCTATAAACTAGGATTGAATGAATAGATACACCGTAAAGCATTTAGTGTGGTTTTAGGGCTGAAGTAAGGCCTCAGTAACATCTTATTGAGAGTCTGAAAAGGAGAGAGGAACTGAAAAGGCCGGGGAGGGCAACAGCAGCGCTCTTAGGAAGGTGTTGCTTGACCCTGGAGGGCACATTGAGTACTTACTGTGGGTCTATAAAAAGTGTCTTTCTGCTTTGCCTTCTTGAACTTCAACTCTCTAGGTCAAAGAGCCAGTGTGAGGAGGCCTCTGCAGGTGTGTCAGGCTGCAACTGCAGATAGATTCATGCTGGTTCAGACCCATGAACCATGAACCTTGAACCATGCTGTGATCAAGTAAGAGACAAAGGTTCTTTCTTCCCTTCCTCCTCTTCCTCGTCCTCCTCCTTCTTTAATTTCTGGTTGCTTAAGAAAATTGACTTATCCTATGACCATACCACCTCCTTATTCTCTTAGGCTTTTAGGCAAAACATTCTGTAGAGCAAAACACTCGGCAGATTTTCAGTCATGGAATTAGGAATTCAAGAGTCCAAACTTTTCATTTTCCCAGTTGAGAGAATATGTAAGAACAGCTAAACGATGCCTCCAGGTTGTAGAGTTGGTGATGGAGTTAAAGTTACCTAGTTTGGATGTGTCCCCAAGCAGTGAGAGTGACACGCTCTCCATAATGGTAGACTGTGGCCAATGTGCAATCCTGTGCTTATTTTGAAAATAATTATTGAAAAGCAATCATCCTGTCCATTAATTTTTTATAGTTTTAATTATATCATGTGTTGTTATGTACAGTCAATGCCTATTATTTCTTTAACCTGATGACCTTAAGTGGAAAAAGATGGCCACACTCCTTCCCTTATCAAACTGCACCTGGACAAAGCTCTCCCTGTGGCCACCCAAAGGATCACTGGTGGATCCAGTCTGGAAACGTAGAATCTAGCTCACAGATGGTCCTACGCTGAGTCACACCAGCATAGAAAGAATGACTAATTTCCCAATAGCTAAACGTCATCAGGTGTCGAAGGTGTGGGAGGAAAACACCGGTGTTAAAAACCTTCTTCCACCTTGTGTCTAATGGGGGACACATAAGTAGCACAAAATTAAAACAGGAACAAATGAGCAAATTGGTCTTTGTATGTGGATAAAATGAACTTGGGATTTATTGGAAGCAGAGAGCCTGGCAAAATACTAAGAAGAGAGCACGCTTGGGTGACAAGAGACACAAAGGCAGGTGACACGCTAGTCAGGCGGCCCCAGCTTTCCTTCTTGCGGTGGCCTCTAACTACGTGCCCTGCAGGCCTAAGTTACCTGTCCTCCCTGGCCCCAGTTTTGTCCTGTGTACCTTCAATCATCCAAAGCCTTAAATCCTATCTACCCTTGATCTCATACTATTTTCTCTGAAAAAGAAACCCACTACTATTTCTGTATCAGGTGTCAGAGGTGGCATATTAGAAAATAATAAGGATGCTTTTTCTTGGAAATGTATTAAATGAAATCAAGTTTTTGAAAACAGTCTGTTGGGAGGGCAGCTTAACGTAATTGTTACATGTACAAGCCACACAGGCATATGCCTGGTGTCCTCCTGAACTGTGTGATCTTATTTATTTATTTATTTTATTTTCATTTTTTTTGAGACAGAGTCTCACTGTGTCACCCTCGGTAGAGTGTCGTGGTGTCACAGCTCACAGCAACCTCAAACTCTTGGTGATTCTCCTGCCTCAGCCTCCCAATAGCTGGGACCACAGGCACCTGCCACAACACCCGGCTATTTTTTTTGTTGTTGTTGTTGCAGTTGTCATTGTTGTTTTAACTGGCCTGGGCTGGATTTGAACCCGTGATCCTCAGTGTATGTGGCTGGGGCCCTGCTGACAGAGCTGTGGGCACCGCCTAAACTGTGTGATCTTCATCAAGGTGTGACATTGCTTTGGGAGATCCATGGGACTATTGTAAGGATTAAGTGATTCTGCACAGTGCTTGGCATAAGTACTAAGAGTTCCCATTGTTTCCTCTCTTGGTCTAAAGGTGTTCACCTGAGCAGACTGCCTGAGTGTCTCTCTTAAGGTTAACATAGTTAGGATGCTAGAAACCTAGAAATAACGCTGTTACGGTCAATGTTTTACCCTGGTAGAGTCTGTTTCCTCTTCCTACCTGGGTTTTATTCCACAACTCTGTCTAAAGTAATGTTTAAGTAATTTAGTTATCACATTTCCACACTACTTTCTTATTCTTAGATCCTCCGATGCAACACCCTATATATTAATAAACATGATAGTTGGCCAAACATGAAATCAAGGAGTCCGGATCTTTTATTTCATACGTGAGAAACTATACCAAAGAGTTAAACAATGTGGCCATGATGACAGAGATGGTAATGGAGGGAAGATTACATTGTTAGGATCAGTTTTCTAGCAATTAAGGTGATTCAGTGAGGCTGATGCTGTGTTTGTTTTTGAAATAGTTATTAAATATCAGCATAGTAAAAACCAATTTAACCATTTAAAGGCACACCTTGGAAACAAGCTGTGGCTGAAGCATTTGAGAGGGGATATAGGGACTTATTCCTATAAGACCAAAGGATCTTATTCCTCCTGGTCATTGCTGTGCTTAGAGCTTCCATTTACTTTATTTACACTTTCCAAGCTCTGACCACAATGCTATGTGCTTTACCCACTCTATCTCCTTTCTTCAGCATAAAAACCTAGTGAAATAGGCCTCACTGTCCCCATTTTACAGATGAGTATACTAAGGCTCAAAGATCATGGTGAGCAGCAGAACCAGATCATCACTGATGGTCTCACTCCTTCACCTTGCACTTCCCAGCCTTTCACCTTCTATCAAAGCCACTGTCCTGGGCTGCCTGTTTGACTCAGCCACATAGGGAAATACAGGATGGATTGTCTCATCTCCATGTGGAAATTGCATCTAAATATTGTATCTTCCCAAGGAAAACTATTTCATAGTGGTTTGTTTGTGTGGTTGTGGTTATGCTGTTGTTGTACTTGACGTGTACAGTAACTACTAACTTAAGAGTACAGACAACAGGTGCAGTGCTGAACCTCGAATGCAGAGGAGCCTCCCCAGAACCCCCATTTGCAGGGCCACTGTGGCTTGCAAAGAGTCACAAAGCTTTTGCTTGACACATGACAAGGTGCTATCTTATTATTTCAGAACTGTGAAAAAAAAATAAACATTTTCAGAATTACTTCTTTGTCCCTGGCAGAGTAAATAGTATAATAATATAATTCACATTTTTTGGTTCTTTTTTTGGGGGGGGCTCTATTTCACAATTCTTTTTTACTTTGCTGTGGAAAACTGTCAAAATTATATTAATGGAAGAAAAGCATTATATTTCATTTTGATAAAGTGAGAACTGATTACAAGGTCTTTTATTTATCAATCTGACTTGTCTTGGATTTTTTTCTAAAACTTAGATGTTAAATTATTAAAAACTGAGAATCAGTTATAAAAGTCTATCAAGGTTTACCCTGATTTTTTTCACAGCTCTTTCGAAGTTCGTTTATAATTTCTTTCTTCTTTCCTTCTTTCTCTTCCTCTCTATTTGCATAAATTTAAGGGGTACGTGTGCAGTTCTTCCTATGATGTATTGCGTAGTGGTGGAGTTTGGGCTTTTTGTGTAACCACATCATGTACCTTCTCCCTATTAAGTATTTTCTCACCCCTCACCCTGTTCCTCTTTCTTTCATCTCTTTTCTCAATTTCTCTCTCTCTCCCTCCATCTCTACCCTCTTCTTTCTTTCTCTCTTTCTCCCCCATCTTCCATCAAATAGAAATGCCCTCTATTCCCTTTTGCCCCCCAAACTCCTACTGATCCTCTTCAATGCATCTCAGATGTGGCCTCCTCTGGGAAGCGCAGCCAACCCCTCTCCTTTTCTGGGTTCACACAGCACCTCTCATGTTTCCATCACAGCTCCCACCATGCTGTCCTGTCAGTATTTGCTGCTAGATGCTAATTACGTAAGCACACGGACCCGCTGCGCTCAGAGTCTTTTAGGGATGCCTTGTTAATGTCTAAGAATAGACACCAAACTCCTTAGTCTGAAGTCCAGCATCTCTGTGGTATAAACCCTGAGAACCCTTTTGGTTTGATCGCATAAACCCCTACATTCATCCTGTGTTTTCTAGACACAAAGTTGGAGCATTATCAAAGGCTCTGTTACTCACGTATGCATCTATGGTTTGTTCTGTTCCCAATGCCTTGAATACCATCTCCCCCTTGCCATTTCATAGGTCACCACTCCTAGGAGCCCTTTCCTGAGATGCCTGGCTCCTCAGGTGCACCTCCCAAGCCGTCCCATGACACCCACTGAGTCAATACTATAGTAGGGATCACCCTGCACTTGGTTTCGTCTCTCCCCCACAAGACCATGAGTTTGAGGGCAGCTACATCATAGCCCTAGTACCTTGCTGAGTACCACGTACCCTTGTAGGTGCTCAACTAATTCTTACTGTATTTAAATGAAGAACAGCCATTTCCAATGGTGATTCCAATAGAATCATTGCATGAATATTAAACATTGGTTAATATACTTGTAATGGGACAACAGAAAAGTTAACCTGTAGGCAGGAGCTATTAATGAAACACATTGATTCCATTATTATGATATTTACTGTTGTTATTGTTATCATTTGGATTCTTCTGAGCATGAAACATGATAGGTGCACAAGCCTGTCCTTGTGGTTGATTTGGACAAAACACTTTCCCTGAGTTGACCCCAGGTGCTCCCTCAAACGAAGCTGCAGCCAGGCTTCACCTTGGCTTTCTGTCATTACTCTCCGTGGGTCATCTGTTTGCTCCCACCGACCAGCTCTCTCTCAACTCTGATTTTTTTGTTTAACCTCAGCAGGTGTAATATACAATTTTGAAGTTGCATGTGGTAATTTTAAACCAGCACTTCATTTTACAGATGACAAAATGAGCAGAGATTCTTCAGCTATCCCAAAGATAATGAAGACAAAAAGTAAACACCTCTGGAGTCGCAGTCAGAAGTCATTTCCCTCTTCGTTTCTGGTTACTCTCCCTCTTAATTCCTGGCAGCCCTGCATTCGTCGAGCTCTGGTCGCCAGCACCAAATGGTAATTTATCATCTTTCTTGGCAGGCTTCCTGCTTCATCCTGCACCTGCCTTCTTGAAAGAAAACAAGACATCAGATACTTATTCAAATAATGGAATCGCTGATCTACTGGGTCTCTGCACAAAAGAGAGTTATCCATGATAAAAGGACAACTTTTTCATGCATTATATGTGACATATGCATCCTTTCTCTTAAGATTTATGAACCTGTGACTATAAAGTATTGTTAATATAATCAAACCTTTTAGGGCCTCACTCCGAAGCTTAAACTTATTATCAATAGGCTGCCAGGGGAGAGTCAATCAATTTCGTAAATGCTTAAACACCTGCACTCTTTTTGAATCGGGGGGGAGAAAATCAATACCAAGTCCTCATTTTTCCCCCCAAGTATAGTGCAACCAAATCTTGCTTACAAGTTCAGCAGGACCTAGACTTTACTACGCACCCTTAAAAGAGGCCAGAAGCTCCATCCTGAGTGGTATTTCTTTTTTAAAATTATTCTCCCTTGTTTATTTCTGAATCCTAATGAAACAACAGGCCCCTAAGGAGAAAATAATGAAACAGGTTCTGCTAATGCTGTTTAGGGTTAAGGGCTCTATGGGGTGTGTGTTTGCGTGTGTGCTGTGACAAACGTTCCTATTAACCAAGCCTGGTGCCAGTCCCTGAATATACAAAGGTGGTTGGGACAGGATTTCTGCCTTCAGGACGCCCCCAATCTATTAATGGAAGAAGTAAAACCAACTTCCTCTCATTGTTACATAAAACAAAATAATTAACAGCTGAGTGTGAGGGCAAAGAAGACCTAACAAAGGGAGGGAATGGAATAAAAAATACTTTTTCTTTTTTTAAAAAAAAAGGACAGCTTTTTAAATGGTTTTGCAGCCAGCCAGCTTAGGCTTCCAGTTCTACAATGACACTCAATTTTGCAATATGTTGCAAAAATATGGGAGGTGTAGGTGTTCCCAGAGTGCTCTTCATTCCTTTTGTTGTGGCTGTCTGTTTTTGTTTTTTGTTACTTTGGCAAGCTTTTGTAAGGCAGCGTCTAATAGAGGAAGAACTATTAATATTTACTCATCACAAAGACTTGGCCAAAGTTCACTTTTTGCCTCTTCTGCTTCATGTTTGGTTTCAATAAAAGAGCTGGAGTATGTCAGCTAAATTGGGAACTGGCTTTGTTCTCTTTTCCCACCTCCCTCTCCCTCCCCACTCCCTCTCTGGATGCAGCCCCCTTTCCTGAATTGGGTCTTTCACCTTCCAGTTCCTGCCTTCCTGAGTTTACCCTCTGTCATCTGTCAAATACCTGCACTGACACTAGCTCTCCTTCCTAGCCCCCTGGGGCTTTTCTGAGCATCAGATAAGATACTGACATGAAAGGCTTTATAAGTTGCAAATCACTATTTCAATGTTTATGGTTATGACATTCTAATTGTATTTATAAACAATTGCAATACTGCTCGTATGCTTATAGTTTACATAAATTCACACGCACACATATACAATTGATATAAATCCACACATGTACGTGTGTGTATAAGATACAACTGCCTTGTCCCCCGCAGTGTTGGGCTTTGATATTCACTTAGATTAAAGCGTATTACGAAGTCTGGTGCCTGGGCTGCGCCAGCCCTCAGCCCGTGTTTGTCGAATGCCTAGGGTCTCTTTCCATTAGTCACTCAGCAAAGTGGGGACAATGTCTGTTTTCACTGCTCATCATCCCTCGCTACCTGGCACAGTGTTAATAAACAACAAATATTTATTGAATTCACTAAAACCAGAGAAAGCTTCCTGGAACCGATGACCTTTTATCTGAGAAGAACGGGCAGGATTTACACAGGTGAGTGGAGAATGAGCCAGCCCGGCCTGCTGAGGCGTTTTTTGTATCTGAAAGCAGGTGACTCTGAAAACAGGTGCCCCTGGCTTCTTTCTGGATCTGAAAGGTGTGCCTAATTAGCATATATCTTTCTAATAGTCACGTTTTCTTTGTAGTTAAGTTGTAAAGAAAAACAATGGCTGCCAGAGGTTCAGCTAATCACTGTCTATCTTTCCTTGAAATTTTTTTTCCACAGATACCCTAGAAGGTTATTTTTCCACTTTTTACACCTGGTGTGCTGTTTGATAGTGTGACACCTGGTGACTGGAATTTTCGAGCTCCCCACCTGCTCGCAAAATATGTTATTTCTTTAATCTAAAAATATTCTACTTAAAAAAAAAGATGGAGAACAGAAAGAAACCAAATTAAAAAGTTTAAATAGTCAAATTAAGCAAGAAATATTCAAGGTGAGGCTGGGCTCCATCTGCCTGCTTTTTAGTTGATGTAGCACCTTAGGTCCAAGAAGAAAATGGAAGAGATTGTTCTCACGTTTGCACGTGCTTACCTTGACCACGTTGGCATGCCTTTGCTTTGCTTTTGTTAGTTCTGTCCATTTCTTTAGGAATTAAAAACCACAGGGAGATAGGAATATAGACACTTTAACTGAAGAGAAAAAAGTCTGGCGAAGGGGGCTGATCAGATCAGGCTAACCTCATAGGAATTCTCCTTCCTGACTTCCCTGATAAAACAATTCAAACCCCTTTGCCCAAATGAGAGTCACCAGCTGGGCAGCCCTTGGCTGGACCAACCGTAACAGAAAGATACAGAGATAAATACAACCAATTCCGCAATTTTGGTTTTATGTGACTTTTCCCCTTCTATTCTGGATCTCTAGTTTTCAGATCTTTGGTGATGTCATTTCTAAATGCAAGTATTTTTTTCTGTTTCATGATCATCATTTGATGTTCAGGAGACATTTCAATAATACACTTGTTTAGTGCTTTTAGTAGCGTTTGCCAAAATTAATGAAAAGGAAGACACAGAGTCTGTCTTCAAAGAGGATAGACCTTACTTCAGATGACATTGGGAAGCTTCAAGGATCAAGCCTCATATTCTCTTGCTTGTGAAGGAGATCCTTGTCAGGAACGCATAGGGCTTTGACCCACCAGTGGCCAGGCTGGCAGGGCCACCATTCCCTTGGAACATATAGGGCTCTGTGGGTGATCCCCCCATAAAGTCAGTCCCGGGTAGGAAAGATAACATTCTGGCAGTCTAGTAGTGAAGAGATTATTAACAAATTTCAAATAGATTTTATGACTTTATTTAATCAGTTTGTTTTCTTGTTGGTGAATGTTCAGCCTGGCCACTTGCTGATCCCACCTTGAATAGGAGATATTCTTTTTAAGATAATGTTCTGTGGTAGGGCGTGGAGTACATATACTGCATTTTATTAGCCCACTTGTGTACTGATGGGCACCTGGGTTGATTCCACATCTTTGCGATTGTGAATTGTGCTGCAATAAACATTTGAGTGCAAGTGTCTTTTTAATAGAATGACTTTTTCCCCCCTTTGGGTAAATCCCCAGTAGACGTGTTACTGGATCAAATGGTAGGTCTTTGAGGTGTCTCCATACTATTTTCCATAAAGGTTGTACTAGTTTGAGATCACTCCCACCAACAGTCTATAAGTGTTCCTTTCTCTCCACATCCATACCAAGATCTGCTGTTTGGGGACTTTGGAGAAAAGCCATTTTCTCTGGACTTAGGCAATATCTCATTGTGGTTTTGATTTGCATTTCTCAGATGATTAGAGATCTTGAGCATTTTTTCATATGCTTATTGGCCATTAGTCTATCTTCTTTTGAAAAGCTTCTGTTCATGTCTTTTGCTCAATTTTTTTATGGGGTTCTTTGATTTTTTTCTTGCTGATTCATTTGCATTCTTTATAGATTCTTGTTATCAGACTTTTATTGGATGTATAGCATGCAAATATTTTCTCCCATCCTGTAGCTTGTCTGTTTGCTCCGTTAATCATGTTCTTGGCTTTGCAGAAGATTTTTAATTTAATCAAGTCCTGTTTGTTAGTATTTATTGCTGCCATGATTGCCTTTGGGGTCTTCTTCATAAATTCTTTGCATAAGCCAATAGTTGTAACAGTTTTTACAACACTTTCTTCTAGAGTCTTTAATGTTTCATGTCTTAGGTTTAAGTCTGTTATGTATTGAGAGACAATGTTTGTGAGTGGGGAGAGGTGAGGGTCCTGTTTTAGTCTTCTATATGGAGCTATCCAATTTTCCTAGCATCATTTATTGAATAAGGATTCTTTTCCCTAGCGTATGTTTTGGTCTGCTCTGTTAAAGATCAGATGGGAATATGAGAATGGTTTTGTATATGGGTTCTCTGTTTTTATCCATAGGTCTATATCTCTGATTTTGTGCAGTACCATGCTGTTTTGGTTACTATAGCCTTATAGGAGAGCTTCAAGTCTGATAAAGCGATTCCTTCCTATTTGTTCATATTATATAAGGTTGCACTGGCTATTCAGCATCTTTTCTGGTTCCATATGAGGCAAAGAACTATGTTTTCTAGCCCCGAAAACAGTGACGTTGGTATTGTAAGTCGCTTTGGGTAGTGGAGCCATTTTAACAATATTGGTTGTGCCAACACATGAGCATGATATGTTTTTCCATCTGTTTATATCTGCTGCAGTTTCCTTCCTCAGTGCTTTATAGTTCTTCCAAAGAGGTCTTTCACTTCTTTAGTTAAATATATTTCCAGGTATTTTATTTTCTTTGTTGCTATTGTGAAAGGTATTGTGTCTTTGATTAGATTCTCAGTTTGACTGTTGGTGTATATAACAACTACTGATTTGTGTACATTGATTTTTTTTTTTAACCTGAGACTTCACTGCTTTTATCTATCAATTCTGGGAGTCTTTTGGTAGAATCTTTGGGGTTTTCTAGATATAAGATCATATCATTAGCAAAGAATGATAAAGTGACCTCTCTTGTCCCCATTTGGATACCCTTGATTTCCTTCTCTTGTCTGATTGCTCTGGCTAAACTTCCAGCCCTCCACTGAATAAAAGTGGTAATAGTGGGCAACCTTGTCAGGTTCCAGTTATAAGCAGGAATGCTTTCAAGTTTTCCTGATACAGTATGATGTTGGCGGTGGGTTTGTTGTATGTGGCTTTTATAATTTTGAGGTATATCCCATCTATGCCTATTTTGCTAGACATTCTTAGAAAAGGGTGCTGAATTTTTTCAAATGTTCCTTCAGAGTCTATTGAGAGGGTTATATGGTCTTTATTTTTGCTCTCTCTATATGGTGAAATACATTGTAGATTTGTATATGTTGAACCATTCTTGCATCTCTGGTATGAAGCTCAATTGGTGATAGTGAATTACTATTATTATTATTTTTTGAGATAGAGTCTCATTATGTCACCCTCGGTAGAGTGCCATGATGTCACAGCTCACAGCAACCTCACACTTTTAGCTTTAAGCGATTCTCTTGCCTCAGCTTCCCAAGTAGCTGGGACTACAGGTGCCTGCCACAATGCCCAGCTACTTTTTATTTTTTATTTGTTGTTGTTGTTGTTGTAGTTGTTGTCATTGTTTGGCAGGCCTGGGATGGGTTTGAACCCACCAGCCACAGTGTATGGGGCTGACACCCTAAAGGCTGAGCCACAGGCACTGAGTCAGATAGTGAATTATTTTTCGATGTGCAGCTGAATTCAGCTTGCTAATATTTTATTGAGATGTTTTGCATCTAAATTCACAAAGGATATTGGTACATTTTTTGTTGTGTCCGTTCCTGGCTTTGGTGTCAAGGAAATATTGGCTTCACAGAATGAATTGTGGAGTTCCTTCCTTCTCAATGTTATGGAATAATTTTCTACAGAGTAAGTTCTTCTTTGTAGGTTTAGTAAAATTTAGATGTGAACCCACCTGGTCCAGGAATTTTTGGGGTTGGAAGATTTTTTTTTGCTGCTTTGATTTCAGCACTTGATATTAGTCTTTTTAGGAGCTCTGTTTCTTCCTGATTGAGCCCAGGGAGGTTTTGAGTTTTCAAGAATTTGTCCATTTCCTCCATGTTTTCAAGCTTATGAACATAGAGGTTCTTACAGTATTCAGAGATGATATTTTGTATTTCCATGATATCAGTTGTGATTTCTCCTTTTTGACTTTTGATTAAGCCTCTTAGGAGTCCTTTTTCTGTTTCTGGTTAATCTGGAAAGAGGTCTGTCATTTTTTTTTCCTCTCTTCAAAGAACATATTTTTCTTTCATTAAGCTTCTGTAGAATTCTTTTACTATTGACTTTATTTAGTTCTCCTCTCTTCTTGGTTATTTTCTTTCTTCTGCTGGGTTTGGGATTAGTGCACTCTTCCTTTTCCAGTTCCTTGAGACAATTCCGGATTTGTGATCTTTCTGTATTTTTGATGTAGTTTTTTAGGACTGCTTTTGCTGTATCCCACAGATTTCAATTACTTGTGTCTCTATTATCTTTTAGTTCAAAGAATCTTTTGATTTCCGTCTTTATTTCCTCCTTGACCAAACTTTTGTTCAGCAAGAGGTTGTTTAGTTTCTATTACTTTGTATACACATGACTCTTTCTGTTGCAATTGATTTCTAATTTTATACCACTGTGGTCTAAAGATAGATACATGGTACAATTTCTATTTTTTTTTTTTTAACTGTTGAGACATGGTTTGTGGCCTGGGATGTGATCAATCCTAGAGAATGATCCATGAGCAGATGAGAATAATGTCTATTCAAGAGTTTTGGGGTGAATGTTTTATAAATGTCTGATAGGCCCATTTGTTCTAGAGTCCTCTTTAAGTCCATTGTTTTGTTGCTCATTTTCTGGAAATATTTTGGAGGATCTGTCTAGATCTGCTAGTGGGATGTTGAAGTCTTGTCTATTATGGTGCTGTTGTTTATTATTTTGTTATCATTTGCTTTATGAATCTGGGCCTCCTGTGTTAGGTGCACAAATATTTAGGATTACTAAGTCTTCTCGTTGAATTGTTCTCTTCACCATTATCTATGTATATATATATATATATATTTTATTGAATAGTAACTGTGTACATTAATGCACTTCTGGGGTACAGTGTGGGGTTTTCACAAACAATCCGAAACACTTCCATCAAACTGATTAACATAGCCTTCACATAATTTTCTTAGTTATTGTGTTAAAACATTCATATTCTACTCATAGAAAGATTCACTTGTACCCTTGTAAGATGAACCACAGAAGTGAATTCTCGAATCCTCCTCCCTCCACCCAATCCCCCCTCCCTTCCCCTTCCCCGTATCCTTAGGTTGTTATTAGGTTATAGCTTTCATATAAAAGGTATAAATTAGTTTCATAATAGGGGTGTGTACATTGGATACTTTTTCCTCCATTCTTGTGATACTTTGCTCAGAAGAACATTCTCCAGCTCCATCCATGTGAACATGAAGGACATAAAGAACACTCTTCACCATTATATAATACCATTTTTGTTGTTGTTACTTTTATTGATTTGAAGTCCATTTTTTTCTGAACTAACACCTTTTGTAACAAACCTGCCTGGAAATGGAGCACTGTCTCCTAAGTGAAGTATTGCAAGAATGGAAAAACAAACACTGCATGGACCCACTGCTAAACTGGAACTAATCATTCAACACTCATGGGCACTCATTCAATTAAAACTCAGCAGAAATCAAGCAAGTGGCAGGGGGAAAGGGACAGGTGAATTCATACCTAATGGGTACAATACACACTATATGAATCCTGAGTACACTTAAATGTTTGAATCCAACTGTAAAAAAGCAATCCGTGTAACCAAAACATCTGTACCTTTGTAATATTCTGAAATTTTCAAAAGATAATGTTTTCTCACCCTTTATTATTCATGCCTGTATGTTTGTATCATAAAATTTAGTATGCAAAGACATAATAAATAAAAAGAAGAAAGTAAAAATCACTGGTAATTATAGTGCTCAGAAACAACCACAGGTAGGAATTTGGTTTATTTTCCTCAGATTAGCATGCACTAGTGCACACTTCTAATTTCATTTCAGAAAACTGGAATTAGACTGTATGCATGTACCTTTTTAAAACTTAAGTAGAGTTTACTATACAATTACACCTTTTTGAAACTGGGCAGTATTCTGCCATACAGTTGTATCATAATTTATGTTTGGATGTCTTGATAAAAAGTCTGCAATAAATGGTCTTGCATATAAGCTTTCGTGCATATTTCTGTTTCCCTAGGATAAGTCCCCCAAAGTAGAATTAGTGAATCAAAGGGTACAAATCATTTTAAATTTCTTGACTGCAATTATAAACATTCTCATACAGATTGATTTCTCTTCTGTTAAAGTACCATTTCTGTGATAAGCAATGACTAGTAACCATTTCCAGAAACACAACATGACATACTCTTATGACTTTCGTATTTACCAACATTTTAAAGTGTTACTCATGACAGGGAAGTCCTAGCAGCCAAGTCCCAGCTTTGGGTGTTAGCTTCCCTTCATCTTCCAGCCAGCTATTTTCCCTTCAGCCTGACATTCTTGTGGTTGCAAACTCTTGCAATATTCAACTTCTCCACAATGAGTATGCTGAACTGCTAACCCCCAAGGCTCCTTCTGACTATAAAATTCTATGCTTTTATTCTGTGAAAAATATGATTTTAAGAGAAATATAATTTTTTTTTTTTTTTTTTTTTGGTGACAAAGCCTTATTTGTCATACTGGGTAGAGGGCCATGATGTCATAGCTTACAGCAACCTCAAACTCCTGAGCTCAAGTGATTCTCTTGGCTCAGCCTCCAAAGTAGCTGGGACTACAGGCCCACCACAATGCCTGGCTATTTTGAGAGACGGTGTCTCACCCTTGTTCAAGCTGGTCTTGAAGTCCTGAGTTCAATAATCCACCAGCCTCAGTCTCTCATAGTGCTAGGATTACAGAGTAGGCCACCACACCCAGCCAAGAAATATTATATTAATATATTCCTGGAACATATTATATGTTCAATAAACATTTGTTGAATGAGGGGAAACGTGAACATTATAAAATTTGATGCGTAAAGTGGTCTTACATTTTTCAAAAATTAATTGAACAAATGTAATTTTATTCAAAGACTCATATACCCAATGTCTCATCTGGGTAACTTTCTATGTTAAGTTTTATGGAAGACAGAAATATAAAGAGAAAACAGTTTCTGTTCTTTTTTTTTTTTATTGAATGGTAACTATGTACATTAATGCACTTCTGGAGTACAGTGTGGGGTTTTCACATGCAATCAGAAATACTTCCATCAAACTGGTCTTCACTTGTACCCCTATACAGTTTCTGTTCTGTAGCACTTTTGCATGAAGAACCATATATGATTTTTGATAAGGAAATTTATAAATAAATAATTTTAGCGATTGCTCCTAAGGTGTTTATAATCTCACCAATGGGCAGAGTTTGTCAACCTAGATAAAGTAACATCAATAAAATGTCGAGAAATAATTTAAAGGTGTAAAGAACACAACTTAGCAATTTTGCAATAAAGCATTGTATATATTTATCCTAAGTGCAACCCATGAGAATGAAAGCATTGGAAGAAATAAGATTGTATTTGTAGAGAGACTATTTTCAGTTTAGGTAAGATGAACCAATTAGAAGACCACTAAGAAGGGCACAGATTTTACCAGAATTTAGTACTATTCCTGAGACTAGAAGCTATGCCTTTACATTCATTACTACTTTACGGTGGCAAAACTCACATTTCAGTCTTCTCGGAAATGGTGTCTGAATAAGCTAGGCAAAAACAGATATGAATTTGCAGCGTATACCTCCTTGCCAGTTTCCTATTTTGTCATGGAAGACCTTTGTCCACATTCAGTGAGAACCACATGATCATCAGCAAAGTAATTTCGTAGGTATTGGGGTTCTTGTGGTTTATAGTTATTACTAATAATTTTTAATTTGCTAAGTCACCTTGTATTCTCTGCCTGGTGGTTAGCATTTTCCCAAGAAACACTTGAGTGCAAAGCTATTACTTAAGAGCTAACCTTAATGCCCATGATTTAGAAGGTTCACTTGCAAGCCAAAAGAGCTGAACTAATATACAAAGCTTTGTGTATCTGGTTGCCTGGGCAAGTCACCTTGCCTAGCATATGCGAAGATATTAAATTCCTATCCAGTTAATTAAAAAAGGCTTCTTCATGTGTCAGCACAAGACCTAGCCTATAAATGGGGCATTAGGAGTTTACTCTTGTTTCAGGAAACCACATTCTCTCCAAGTTTCTCACACTTTTACAATTTGTTTTTTAGAAGCACCTCTGGTCACCTGTGCATTTCTTGTTAGCGGACTAAACATTCTATGAAAAATGCTGCCAGTTTAAAGAGTTTTTGAGAGATAGAACTAGTTGGTTTTAATTCAGATTGTGCAATGTTTTCTTTACTCGTATTTTCAGGCTGAAAATGTGATGTCCAATTTCAAACAATGGTAATGACAATTGTTTTTTTTTTTATAGTGAGAAAATGCAGGGTAGTTATTAAGAGCTCAGGTGCTGCCGTTCAACAGACACCGATACAAGACTTAGCTCTATGCCTTACTATCTAATTAACCTTGACTTTCAGAAAGACTGCTCTAAACCTCCATGTGCCAAACATACAATGAGGACAAAAATTATGCCTACCTCCGAGATTGTTTCAAGAATTAACTCTTACGAATCATGTACTAGAAAGTGTTTAGTGCAACATCTGCCTCATGGTAAAGGATCCAATAGCTATTATTAT
The DNA here is from genome assembly GCF_000181295.1 of Otolemur garnettii. NCBI lineage: Eukaryota > Metazoa > Chordata > Mammalia > Primates > Galagidae > Otolemur > Otolemur garnettii. The sequence continues at coordinate 18,008,537 of NW_003852402.1, forward strand.
TATTGCTTTTGGCCATGAGGTGGAGGAACATGTGAGAATTTTTGAGTGTAATTTATTTATCCTTAAATGAGAAAAAAGGGGCGGAGTCACTCACGATGCACCACTGACAAAACACAATACTGCCTGCTATGCCAACGTTTCCCCACTCTATCCCAGTAGGTAGTTTAAACAAAAGCCTGTATTAAAACTGAATGTCCTGAAATTTAAAGTTATTTTGTGTGTGCAAATACACAAGAAAAGACAACAAGTTGACTCCAGGAGAATAGCTCTTGTTATAATTCAATTTCAGTTCACAGTCTTAGAGTCATGAAATCTGAGCCTTGACAAATACTGGTATTTCAGACTCTAAAACAGGCGTCCTCAAACTACAGCGGCCTGTCTAGGACATTTATCTGGCCCACTGGGTGCTTTTGCCTGTCCTGCTTAGCAGCTAACTTGTCCTGGGGCCCATAGTCTGGCCCTTCAGCAGTCTGAGGGACAGTGAACTGGCCCCCTGTTTAAAAAGTTTGAGGACCCCTGCTCTAAAACAAAATCAACTAAAATAATTATGACATGGAGTTTAAATTTTCCGTTATGTTTTTCTGTTTTGAGGTTCTTGCCCTATTCATTGGACTTTTTACCTATCCCTTTACCAAGACCAGCATGTCTTTTTTTTTTTTTTTTTTTTAGTTTTTGGCTGGGGCCGGGTTTGAACTTGCCACCTTTGGTATATGGGGCTGGTGCCCTACTCCTTTGAGCCACAGATGCTGCCCTATCACCATGTCTTAATTACAACTTTCTAATGAATCTTGATGTCTTATAGGGTAAGACACTTTCTTCTTTTAAAAAATTGCTTGGCCATTTGATCTCTCATGTCACATTTAGGATCCGCTTGTCCGTAGGGTTCAAATTGAAATTATATCAAATTTATGTATTAATTTGTAGAGAACTGATACCTTTATGATATTGAATCTTCTCATTCATGAACATAGTATTACTCCTCATTTATTTCAAACCCCTTTTGTGTCTTTAAGTTTTCTAATTTTTTCCCCTGACTTAAAGTCTTGCACAATTTCACTTGTATTTGTTCCTAGGTATCTGGACACCCTGTCTACAGTTACATTCTATCCCAATAATCCCATTTTTTCTCATTTTCTTCACCATTTCTCTCTATTTTCCTTGGGCTCCTGCTGACATCCAAGCCCTCAGCTGTGGGAGGAAGGCAGGCTGAATTCCTCACGGACCTTCCAAATCAGTGCCCAGTCAGGTAAATGTCCTTGCAATTATCCCCGTGTGGATTCACCAGTGCAGGTGGATTGAGACCTTTAGATTCTTGATCATTAGTTTAAATTAGGTAAGTTGAGATAGTTCAAATGGATGAAGCTTGTTTTCCCCCTTCTCTTCTCCCTGCATACGTTATTTGGCCACTTCAGATATTCCATTGCCCTAGATCCCTGTTTATCCTGCCATTACCCTTTACCCACTTTCTTGGGGGCTCTAATCTCCTCTCTCATTTTTTTAACCTTGACTTTTGTGTATTCTTGCATGTTTACTCTGTGGCTGTACCCAGTAAAAGACTCCAAAAAGGCAGGACCTGCTGCTGCATTGTTTCAGGCTGCTACCTGGTGCATGAAACAGTGTATGCCCTTTCAGTCTCCCTGACTTTATGCTATAAGATTGATATAGGTCTTTACATTTTCCCAGCGCTGTTTCTCTTGCTGAACACTGTCCCAGGCTGGACTCCAGAGGAACCCCAACACTTGGCATTCCAACTTCTCTTCCGAATTGTTTATCAACATATCTCCCCTTCCCCAAATTATTTCTGTCTTAAAAGTCATTTTGGTGGCCACTGCTAAAAACAAAGATGTATATTTTTATTTCATTACATTGTAAAAGTAGTTCATGTCTGGCGCAGGAATATATTATAAGACTTAAACTTTATAAAACATGTAAGGAGCTGGGCATTAAAAGTCCAGAAAGGGGAATTAGCAGATCAGAGAAGGGACACTTGCTAGCCCCCATGGAGGAGAGGAATCAGTGGGCAAATGGAAGCTTGCAGAGAGCTTTGGAAGCTAGTTATGTACATCCAGCTGCTGTTTGTGGGCACTGACTCCGCAAATGTTCAGCCAAGTATCTGGTGGTGGACTTGAGCTTGATTTTGGTCAGCAAAGCAAGATATTTGGAAGGAAAGAACATGGAGTATATTAGAATGGAGAAAAACTGGAATTTGCTGGTACCTTCTTAACTGAATTTTACCACTTCTAATCACAACAACCTTCAAGAGTGCCATCGCCACTGCTTTATTTCTGCTTTCTATATCCCCCACAAGTTTTTTCTGTCCAAGTTTAATCCAGAACCATATAGATAGAGAGGAAGTAATGTAGTAGTACATTAGTACATTTACTAATGTAGTAATTAGTAAATGTAGTTCCAGCTTAACCAAGTTGTTAGAATACAAAACTACCATAGCGTATCTGAAGACTTGGTCTTTCCTGATGTGAGTGCTTACCAATAATACTAGTTTAATCTGGTGGGGGAAATGGCAGGGTATACATCTTCATTCCTTTAGTTATTCATTCGTTTATGAATTTTATGTTTAGCAAAGGGCCACCTTGTTCCAAGCACTTGTGCACAGCTAGGGAAGTTCACTATGACTCATGATTTTGAATAGTTTAAAGTGTACTAAGGTTTGAAGGTAGAAAGGGAGAGACACATGCAGAAGGAATTGTGAAGATGATTCCAGGCATTAGGAACAGTGGGTGAAAGAATATCAAATTCAGGCTTGGTGCCTGTTGCTCAGTGTTTAGCATGCTGGCCGCATACACTGAGACTGGCAGGTTTGAACTTGGCCTGGGCCAGCTAAACAACAATGACAACTACAAAAAAAAAAGAAGGGTATTGTGGACAGCGTCTGTAGTCCCAGCTACATGGAACAGTGAGGCAAGAGACTCACTTAAGCCCAAGAGTTTGAGGTTGCTGTGAGCTGTGATGCTATAGCACACTACCAAGGGTGACATAGTAAAACTCTGTCTCAAAAAAAAAAAATTCAAAGAACTTGAAGTTTGTTATAGCTACAGTATATCATGTGGAGAAGGACAGTGCAGAAGACAGGACATAGGTATCAGTAAGATTTAGTGATCTATGGAAAAAGAGGAAAGGGGGCAAGGTAAATCCCCCAATTTGAAAGCTTGTATGATTGGTGATTTTTTAAAATGTGACTCAGAATACAGAAGGTAATTTGGGGGACACAGTGGTGAATTGAAATTTGCAGATGTTGAGATATTGCAAAACATAAAGGTGGAGGTGTCTGTAAGCAGCTCACAGTGAGTGTCTGGAGATCACGGCCTGTCCTGTTCTTTTCTTTTTCTAGCATTAATTACATTTGTGGCTAGGTGCGGTGGCTCACGCCTGTAATCCTAGCACTGTAGGGAGGATTGCCTGAGTTCAGGAGTTCCAGACCAGCCTGAGCAAAGTGAGACACCATCTCTACTAAACATAGAAAAACTAGTTGGGTGCTGAGGCAGCCTCCTCTAGTCCGAGATACTTGAGAGGCTGAAGCAAGAAGATTGTGTGAGCCCAACAGTTTGAGGTTGCTGTGAGCTATGATGCCATAGTGCTCAACCCCAGGGCAACTAAGTGAGACTCTGTTTCAAAAAAAAAAATTACATTTGGATATGCTTGTTCAGTGCCTTCCTTTCCTGCCAAGATAACTACTGCATTTATTTATGAATTTTATGTTTAGCAATAGGCAGAAGAACTAATACTTTGAATTTGCTTTGTTGTTTTATTAAGTAGTGAATGGTATATTCCAGGTGTCTGATAAACACCAGATGAGTGAAGGTCACTTAATGGTCCAAAGAAGAGATGGATTTGGGGAGTACCAAAGAGGGGTCTAAATTAGAGACATGAAGTTGAGTTGTGCTTGAAGTCAGGGAAGTGCATACACTTATTGAGGATTACATGTGTGTACACACACACACACACACACAGAGTAATAAAAGAATCACAAGGGCAATACCTTGACAGCACATTCACACTCAAAGGAGCAATGGAATAGAAAAAGCTGGTGAAGGATTCTGGGAAGTGACTAGAAAAAGAAGAGAATCAAGGAAAATGGCATTTGAGAAAATAGGGGAAAGTAGCATATTTAATGCTTTCTACTGCTACAAGTCAGTGTCTATGAGGGTGGTGACTCTCTTTTTCAGCCCTTGAACACCAGTTTGATTCACTTTTACTGGATATTCCTTATTTGGCTCATCCTTTCCTAGTTTAGCAACATATTGTATTTCCATACAACGACTGGTTAATGACTGGTTTCTCCATAGTGGGCACAGTTAAAAGCTATACCAATTGGGTTAGATCCCAGAGCCTTATGTAGGTGCCATTTTGGAAAAGGATGGCTCTTTTCTCTTGTGCATGAAGGTGAGAGATGTGAGGTTTGGAGTTGCTAAAGCCAACTTAAAATTACAGCAAGGGAGTCAACGTGAAAGAAAAAAACTGAGACAAGAAAACCAGGCCCTGGTGACATAATTTGAACCTCCACTTAAGGTATGCTCAAAACAAGGCCTAGCTCAGTGATATGAGATGGTAAACTTCTTTGCATTTTTTTTCTTGTTTTTTTAAAATTTATTATTTTTTTATTATTTGGGATTCATTGAGGGTACAAAGAATTAGGTTACACTGATTACATTTATTAGATAAAGTCCCTCTTATAATTATGTCCCACCCCAAAAGGTGTGCCATGACACCCCATCCTCCTCCCCTCTCCCCACTTGCTAATGCCCCTCCCCATCCCCTTTGCATTAGCTCATCTAATGCCTTCATATTAGAATTGAGTACACTGGATTCTCACTTCTTACTAAGAAGAATGTATTCTTCCTCTATCCAGGTTAATACAAAAGATGTAAAGTCTCTATCTTTTTTAGTGGCTGAATAGTATTCCACAGTATGTATATACCACATTCCATTTCTGGGTTTACGGCCATTTAGGCTGTTTCTACATTTTGGTGATTGTAAACTGGGCTGCAATAAACAGTCTAGTTTGACTGTCCTTATGATAAAATCATTTTTTTCCCTACTGGGTAGATGCCCAGTAATGGGATTGTAGGATCAAATGGAAGGTCTAATTTGAGTTCTTTGAGGATTCTCCATACTTCCTTCCAAAAAGGTTGTATTAGTTGGCAGTCCCACCAGCAACGTAAAAGTGTTCCCTTCTCTCCACATCCACACCAGCATCTGCAGCTTTGAGACTTTGTGATGTGGGCCATTCTCACTGGAGTTAGGTGATATCGCAGGGTAGTTGTGATTTGCATTACTCTGATGATTAGGGATGATGAGCATTTTTTCATGTTTGTTAGCCATTCATCTCTTTAGAGAAGGTTCTATTCATGTCTTTTGCCCAGTGATATACGAGATTGTTGGGTCTTTTTTTGTTGATTAATTTGAGCTCTCTATAGATCCTAGTTATCAAGTTTTTGTCCAATTCATAATATGCAAATATTTGTTCTCATTCTGAAGGTTGTCTGCTTTGATTGCTGTTTCCTTAGCTGTACAGAAGATTTTCAGTTTAATTAAGTCCCATTTGTTTATTTTTGTTGTTGTTAATGTCTTTGCATTTTTGTCTCAGCTCAAAGAGTCTTAAATGACTTTCCAAGAAATGAAATATACAAATACACTAGATTTCTGTATGAAATTAAATATACATACAAATAAGATACTTTCATTTAGTAAAAGTGGAAAAAAGACTTGTTTATATCAACCAAGGTTGTGATTCTAACTATGCATAAAATGGTGTTCTATGGAAATATTGTTGTATAACTTGTACAAAAAGCTAAGTGGGAGTGACATGACTGAATAGCAGCCAGCCCTGCTGAGTCAATGTTGACATATGTAACTCTTTCCTGGAAGGTTAGAAAATCTAAGGGTTGGCTGGTTTGCTCACTTACCCAGGCTTTTGTTTCCTAACAAACAGGTAATATTAGTCTTTCAGAATGATAACATAAAGCAGACTGATTTGCATCACTTGGTATTGTCAGCCTTGTGTGTTTGAGTTTGTTCTCTTATTTAACATGGTCTGTACTGAAACTGGGTAGTCCTGTTTGTTCAGTGGCCTCTTAGGAGGGCTTTCTGCTTTCTCTCCTGGATTGAACTGGACCAGGGAAAACAGAGATATGCAATAACGTAAGAAGAGAAGGTTTTCTCAGTTAAAAATACCTATTTCCAGACTTTTCACTTCTCCAAAGCCTTCCAATAGAATCTTGAGTAGCTTTGGAAATCTCATTTCAGATAGAGAATAGGATTGATTTGAGTTTCTTCTTTTGCTTAGGTGAAATTCTTGCCCTGCTGGTCTTTGGCTACCAACATCTTTTGCTGTGTCTTTGAATTAGGGTAGCATATTATTGTCATCTCTATGTATTTTCTGGTATTCATACTTGTAAAAATTGATAAGGTTCTGCTGTTTCATCATCAAAATGTAGGAATAGTTTCTGCTATTTGCAGAGTTGATATGAGGTTTAAATAAGGAAATACAAAGAACTTGGCCTCCAATCGCCATGAGTGTTCACAGGCCTGCATTGACACCCTAAACACTTCAGTCCTCTGACCCACTAAGACCTATCTTAAGCATCACCTTTAATAACTCCTCCTGGGAGAGCCCCCTCCCCCACTCCAGCCTGACCCCTCTGTCCACTCTCTGCTCATCTCTATGGCAATGCATATTATTTTGGGTTTTATTTTTTGCTTTTCTGATCATTCTTACCTGCTGACCTGTGGACTATTTGGGGGGCTCAATTCTACCTTCAGTCTATGTATTCCGAAAGAATGAACCATGTCTAGAACATTGGTCGGGGTTCAATAATAATATGTGAAATATTAAAATAAAAGGAATGAAATAACATCATCTTTTTTTTTCTAAGTCAGCCACGTACCAAACACTGTGAAAAGTCACTTTCACATACATAATTACATTTAATCCTGTCCGTGAACCACTTTTACAGATGGAGAAATTGAGATGAGGTTAAGTAGTTTGTGCAAGGTCTCACAGCTAGAGGGCGTCAGATCAGAATTCCTTTTCATTTCTATTGGGCTCTAAGGAGGCTGCTTCGAAGCAACTGAAAATTCTCTCCCTTTGTGACTTGTTTAACCTTTGGAATTTTTTCAGTGTCTGTACATATCTCAAAGGGCTTAGAAAATTTATTTATATATATACATATACACATATATATGTACGAATACACACATATATACACTATATATGTATACACATATACATATATATATTTAAAAGAAAGACAACTTGATATTTGAATTAAAAATGTGTTGTTCACGTAGAATCTTTAATGAATAAGTACATTGACTTGACTGGATTATATGAATTACTGTCTGGCGCTGAAGAGTCTGCTAGAGAGGTCTAAATCCAATTATTTTGAGTACTTTATTATTGACTTACTGTAATATCAGGCCATAATGTTTACATTGTGAGTGTTAAACGTAATCATGTTCATTTCCATAGATGTAAATGTTTAATAGTAGAGTATGCTGGCAATTCATTTTGTATAATAGCTAAACCTTTGATAACAAAAGTCAATTCATCATTTTAAAAAGAAAATGAAGTTTCTTTTCTTCTCATAAAATCCTTCTTATAAATTTTAAATTTATATGTAAGTCACTATGAAAGTTTTGAGACAGACCGTGTTATGGTCCATCATTTCATCTTCAAGGGAGACGGTTTGCAGTGTCCTTTTTGATTCCCCATGCCCCTTTCAACTTGCTTAGCTTATTGGTATTGCTGGGAGGGCTTCATTTGTTTCCTTCAGAGTGGATTTTACATTTCCAGATTTTTATATATCTCAAAACTTTTGTAATGATCCACGTATCTCAAAGAAGTTTTAGGTCTTAAGCACAGATGTGGACCTCAAGGAAAGGAAGTGCACCCACAGTGGGTTAGAGAACAGACAGACATCAGAAAGACTGGGGCTGAAGTGCTTTCTCTCTCTGATAAATGCTTGCAGCACAAACTTGGGTGGGTTACTTATCTTTTCAAACCTCAGTTTCCTCATCTTTAAAATAAGGATAATAATAGTGCATACCTGATAGGGTTATTTGGAGGATGGAATGGCAATCCACACAAGGGGGCTGAGCCCAGTGTCACAACCCCCCATTGAGTATTATCGTGTTTCCCTGAAAATAAGATACTGTCTTATATTTATTTTTTCTCAAGAAGACACACTAGGGCTTATTTTCAGGGGCTGTTTTATTTTTTGCAGGTTTTGGCTGGGACTGGGTTTGAACCCACTACCTCCGGCATATGGGGCCAGTGCCCTACTCTTTTGAGCCACAGGCACTGCCCAGGATGTATTATTTTTATTAAGTATAATACAACAATCTACATTTATTCAAATACAGTTACGTCATCTTCTTCTGGAACCTGACAGGGGGAACTGACCTTGTTGATGGAGCTGGCACTAGTGATGCGTGAACTCCTTTCCCCTAGCCGTTCGCATGTGCGCAATAGGATGCCTGCTATGGTGGTTACCACATGTGCACTCGCTCAAGTGCGAACAGCTCAGAGAAAGGAGCTGTGACAGATAAAAGGTATTCCAGTCTTCCTTCCTTCTCTGAACCGAAGTATATGGTGTTGCTATGCACATACACTGCATAGCCATGCCCATCACTAGGTCTTATTATCTGGGTAGGGCTTATATGTAACAAATGCATAGAAGCCCTGCTAGGGTTTATTTTTTGGGTAGGTCTTATTTTGGGGGAAACACAGTATTACCTGCTGTTTCTCTTCATAACTAAGTCTTGATTATTTCAGTTATGCCTACATGATCATATTAATATAAGCTTTACATTCCCAAAAAGTATAGCTCAGTCTAACCGTTAGAGATATATACAGAGTGGTCTGGAAGCTTGGTCCCTGCTAGACTGGGAGTAATTAGGGAGGGTTTCATACAAAAAGCAATGGGTAAAGTGAATCTTACAGGGAGGAAAACTCATTAGAGAGGAAGAGAAGGATTATAGTAGGTGTGAGGAGGACAGGCTGACCTAGTAATATTCATGAGCACCAGAGGATCAGAGATGTATTTCTGCCTATTTATTTCAACTTCACTGCATTTAAATATTTTATTCCTGAATAAAAGGGTAATTTTTTTTTTTAGAAATTGCACAGGCAATATTGATTTTGTAGACAATATGCTCATTACATATAAAATTGGTTTTTTGACATAAAATGGACAGAATGTTGGACAGATTTCTTTACCAGGCTTCAAATTGTTTTATGAGGTCTAGAGTAAATGAAAAGCTTGCTTTTGCTCTATTTTTTCAAGCAAGAGTGAATCTGAGAAACCGCAAAGCACTTTGTTGTTTTCTGTTGTGTTATAATACTTAGATTTTTAGTATATTTACCCCCATATCATTTCGACTAAATAGTAACTCAAATATTAACATGATGAGACTATTGATAGCAGTTATTTTGGAAAAAATGATACTTGTTACAATGAGAAAGAAACTTTCATTTGACCAATGAAAGAATTCATAGGCTTGACATTTCTGATTGAATATTGATTTTATAGCTGGTTCCCTTTTAAAGATCATACAACTTTTGAGTTTCTTACAAAACACAGCTCAATAAAGATAAAATATTAAGATAAAATATTAAAGATAATATATTTTATAGCTGGTTCCCTTTTAAAGATCATACAACTTTTGAGTTTCTTACAAAACACAGCTCAATAAAGATAAAATTAAGAGAAACAAATCATTGGAAACAGGAAACTAAAATAAGATAATCTTAATTCAATTTTTATAAAATTAACTATGCATACTAAAGCTCAAGATATACTTCTTGATGTGTAAATAATAGAGACTGTGAAATTTCATAGCCAGAGGATTTTTGCTTTTTCCTATACTTATAATAACGAGCCTCTGGGCTCATCCTGAGTAGGGAAGAAGCTTTTAAAAACAATGGTCATTTTAAGCTCTCCATTTTTATTCTTCTCTGCTTTCTCCTTCCCAGATTTAAAGCCTCCATCTGTTGGGCCCCAAAGTGGATTGTTTACTTTGACCATATGAACAGATAATCCCTTTCACCAGGTCTATGTCTTTAAAAAGATATTAAATCTTTGCACGGTTGAACTACTTTTATGACTTCATTTCCAGTATTTGGAGTGTTCAGGTTCTAAGGGTTATATCCACATTGTAGGCAAACAGTGACATCTTTTTTAAAAAATCAGTTTAATTAAGTTTGATCACATATGGTACAGAGTCATATGGTACACGATTATTTGAATATATTTTGGTATTCTTCCAAATCCTTTAAATCTAACCCTCTTAAATTAGAATTAATAGCCAAAGAGGTAAAGTGATAGATGGTAAATGTTTATCCAGAGAAACTTCCCTTGGTAAAAGTCACTGTGATTTCCAGTTAGGTTCTCTGAAAAGAAATTGACAAACCAACTTTATTGGGTAATGGGAAAGTTGATAATCTCAATGACATGGCATCTTTCTGCTTCACTGTTGTTGAGAGACTATTTCCTGGAGTTATATATAGATTGCTTGGGTGGTTTGGGATTTTAAAATATTAGTTTGTTTCAGTTTACTTTGACTAACTCTGTAAGCTAGAACCAAACTGACAATTTTAGGATGATTCACAATAATTAGTTAGCAATCTAATTATTGCTGTTCACATCTGTTCTGTCAAAAATATGGCCTAAATATGTGAACTCTGTGTATTGTTTTGGTTACCTGATTGACTAATTCAACCTGTCCCACCTTGATGTCTTTTCCTTCACGTTTGTTTGTTTGTTTGTTTGAGATAGAGTTTCACTCTGTCATCTTGGGTAGAGTGCTATGGTGTCCTCATAGTTCACAGCAACCTCAAACTCTTGGGCTCACTCAATCCTCTTGCCTTGGCTTCCTGAGTAGCTGGGACCACGGGCATGTGCCATCACACCTGGGTAATGTTTTCTACTTTTAGTAGAGACAGGGTCTCACTCTTGCTCAGGCTGGTCTTGAACTTATGAAATCAAGCAATCCAATTGACTCAGTCTCCCAGAGTGCTGGGCTTAGAGGCTTGAGTCACCGTGCCTGGCCTTTCCTCACATTTTGGCTTGCCCAACTCCTTCAAGGTCCAGTCCAAAGGCCATCTCTTCCTTCTAGTCTCTGTATTGTTCTAGCTGGAAGCTCTTCTAGCATTTTAAATAAAGCACTTGGTCTGGGCAGGTAGTAGTCACTTGGTAGCCCGCATATTGCCTGGCCTATAGGTATCTGTCTGCATGTTTCATCCATCATCTAAATTATAACTGATTTAGGGTAAAGAAACATATACATTTCTTTATTTCTTCACAGTGGCTTCTACGTAGGAAGGCTCAAGAAATATTTATGGAACAAATTAAGAAGTTTTTTGCCTAGTATTTGGATCTTACGACTACTACTCTTAGTAGCAGCTTCCAATTTTTTAAGAAATAATGATCAATATCAATTATGAATTGCTTAGAGTGTGTGTGGCATTTAACTCCATTTTACTCATGGTATCTCGTTTTTTAAAAATAACTCTCCACGTTAGGGTTTATTTTCACTCTTTCTTACACGAAAAATGTGAAGCTCAGAAAGGTTGACTAACTTGCCTGTGATCGCCCAGCTAGTATTAACATAAGTGGAATTCAATTGCTTCTTCTGTGAAGGAATGATGACGCTGAAGAAAGAAAAATAGAACTAAAACAGCTTAATGGTCTTGCCTAAGCTTGGATAGCAAGTAACCACTGCTGAAGTTTGAGTTCATCTTTCTTTGCTGGATTGAATTTTTCATGCTTGTTTCCAATTGATTTTTCTTATCTCAAGATAATAGCAGTAGATACTTCTTATATAATTGGGGCAAGCCTCAACTTTTGGAACGTATATCCTTATTACCAGTCCTTTGGGATTGCTTAATTCTATTTATTGATAATATTTGTTCCAGATGCTTGGTGAAAACAGGATAAAATAATACTTTCCTTTTTTTTTTTTTAATCCCTTTGTTTCTGTTTACCTCTTACCATTAAGCATGTTCTTTCAAGAGATGAAATAATGTACGTATTTCTGAAATCACCTTAAACAAATACCTACAGAGATATTTATGTATTTCTGGAATCCTCTTTGATTATTTACCCAAATGACCCCATGGATAGCTTTCTAGAAGGAAATGGAGAAAACACTCATGACGTAAGAGGGGTGAGGAGGGAAGTGAGAAAATAAAGTGAAAAATATGTTTTATCCAAGTAAAAATTAAGTTACATTCATGATCTTGAAGCCAAGATAACAAAGAAGGGCTATTTTACACATATGGTTACTTATAATACAGTTTTTTTTTTTTTTTTTGAGACAGAGCCTCAAGCTGTCCCCCTGGATAGAGTGCTGTGGCATCACAGCTCACAGCAACCTCAAACACCTGGGCTCAACTGAGTCTCCTGCCTCAGCCTCCCAAGTAGCTGGGAACACAGGCATCCACCACAACACCCAGCTATTTTTTTTTTTTTTTCGGTTGCAGCCGTCATTGTTGTTTGGTGGGTGCGGGCTGGATTCGAACCTGCCACCTTAGGTGTATGTGGCTGGCGTCTTAGCCACTTGAGCCACAGGCACTGAGCCAATATAATACAGTTTTAAATGTCCATAACATTGATCAGAATTCTAACTTCACACTCATTTAGAGAATTTTCACCTCTCTTTTCCTTTTCCAAAGAATGCTGGGCACTACTTTGGTACAGAGGTATACCTGGAATTGACAGAGAATTATTGGCCCAGGTCTTCAGGGGCAGAGGCTGAACCTGGGAGAAGATCCCTGCAGTGTATGGAGTACAGGAGTGAATGCCAGCACCACCCATGTCTGAGCCTCTGTTCATAGACCCAGTCTACACATGGACCAAGCCACACGGAGCAGGTAATGTGAGAAATGCCGTGCTGCTGACAGTTCATTGACTGACAGTCCGTGTCTTCTTCGAGGGCATCAGCTCTTCACTGGGAGAACCATTCTCAAGTTGACATTGGCCTAACTCTCCAGCAGGGCAGGGATTGGAGCCTTTGCCTGTTATGGGACTAAACCTTCAAGTCTAGGAACTCCAGTGGGTTGAATGTTTTCTTTGGTAGCATCAGAAACACGATCTTCTTGAAATGAGAACTACAAAGACACTCAGAGGTCAGTTTTCTATTTTCCTCATGCTTATCCTGTAGCCCCAGTTCCTAACCTTGGCTGCACTTTGGACTCAACCTTGGGAACATTAACAAATACTGATGCCTCTGCCATATGCCCAGATATTCTTTCTGATTCAATTGGTAGTGGGTGTTTCCTAGGGAATGTAGTTTTCAAAGTGCCCCAAGTAATTCTAATGGGCAACCAATGCTGAAAACCACTGCCCTAAAGTACCTCTTTCTTCCCAATAGCACATACATTTATTTTGCTTCCCCCTTCTGGTGCTGCCACAGATAACATCCATTTTTCAAACAAAACACAAGTGACTTTACTTTGTCTTTTACTAGGAAAAAGGGAAAGACATGAGCATTTTTCATAAAATTAAATCTAATGACTGAGAATTATTACCTATACATTGTAGACAGAATTTCTCTAACAAAAAGAAGCATTCTGTACTTAGAAGAAGGGCATGATAAATCACTAAATGCATAATGATAATATTAAGATACCTTTCAGGAAGATTTTTAAAATGCACATAATAGGACACCAAATAAAATAGGACATTATTTTTTAAATATTTAATGGAAGTTATCTTAATGATCCCAAGAAGGATATTGTGAATATTTTGCAAAGATGAGGGCATGTACAGCATGGGGACATTTGTCAACGACTTATCTTTTGGATATTATATTTTCCCATTTCTACTTAATATATTTCAAATACATGTATAGTAAGATTGTCCATAACATTCAGGTATTTAATGATTTTTCATACAAATCTGTGGATTTTAGATGTGATTATATAAAAGTAAATAGTGAGGAGAACAGTAATAGTCATGATCATAATACTGGAAGTCATGATTTCCATAATAAATGAGTGCCAAACAAAATTGAGTTTGAATAGAATTTATTGAATAGAATTTAGGAAACTTTCTTTCAAATTAGGAAACCTTACCATAATATTAAATATATTTTATGGAGTCTTTTGGTAGAGTGAGTTATCACAAATGTATTCTTGGTGTACATTTGGACTTCTATATATTGTTTTTTCCTCTCAAGTAGCTATTAAAATACTGTTTTGCCTTTCTTAAAAAAGATTTTACTCACCTAAGCCAGCTTGACTGCCCTCTGTGTCTATTCCAAATATTAGTGTGGCAATATCTTCTGAGCGCACATCTGATACTTGTTTTACTGCAGATGGTTAGTGGGATAAAATGACTTCTAAGGAATTAAGATTTTGGTGTTCAGTGGCCTTTTAAGTTTTTTTTTAGCATAAAAAAGAAGTAATGTGGAAAGTGTTATAAACAACATGTTATAGACTGGCTGACGTACACTAATATATTAAAAATAATATTTCACATACTAATGCACTTTTTGTGCCAACTGCTACTACTAAAAAAATACCTATTGTCATGGTTTTATTAGTGTTGAAAACACAACGTAGCTATTATTCCGGGAGTTTCTCCTCTAAAAGTTAAAACTGAATTGAAGTCTAGAAAAATGTTTCATCTCACAACTGAGAGCATGCAAATGTAGGTGAATACAGTCTAGAGTGTCCTTACCTTTTCCAATCTTAGAACAGGTGGGTCTCAGAGCTGGGTCCTGGCACGGAATTTGGAAAGCTCACAAGAAGAAGGTTAACAATGAGTTCCTTTGTTGGTTCATTAAAGGCAAGAGGTTGGGAAGCTACGTGATTCATGTTCCAGGACTTGGGATTGGAGTTGAACTTCATGAGTCACATGATGGAGAAGGAAGAGGAAACATTGCGTCCACCATCAGAAAATGCCCCTCTCATTTTCAGCTGTCACGTTTAATTGTCCTTGGCAGAGCTTTTCAAATGGCTGAGGATTCAGCAAGCACTTAATTAAATAAACATATAGGTACTAAATCTTTAGGTTTTATAATGAAAACTTTTCATGGCAAAGGATTTGTAACATCATGCTAAAATAATAGTCTTAAAACACATGAGTTTAACACCCACCATCTCGTTCCTTTTGGCCCTATGTCAGCTCTCCTGGTATTTTTTATTTATTTTATTTGTATGTGTATGTTTATTTTATTTATTTATTTTTTATTAAGTCAAATGCACATAGATCATGAATACCTTCATGCATACGTGGGGTACAATGTGCTAATTTTTTTTTTTTAAATACAATCTAAGGTGGTTACATTAAACCAACAGCCCTCCTATTTTAAGCCTTGAGGGCAGAAGTTATATTGTTTGCACCACAACGCAGAATTTCTAACAAAGACCGCATCTTCAGTAAATAATTACTAAATGAAGGAATGTCGAATTTTAAGTTTGCAGAAACTTTAGAGAGATAATCTGGTCCAACCTTCTTATTTTAAAGGCCAGAAAAATGAGACCCAGGGGAGAAAGTGACCAGCCAATGGCAACGCTGCTCTTAAAAGATCAAAGCTCTGGCTGTGACCCAGGACTTCCTAACTTAAGTTGCAGTGCTTTTTCTACTCCACCTTCAGAAGATAAATAAAGAAATTTGCCAGCTATTTTTCAAATTGCCCATGGAGAGTGGCCCAAATGGCAGGTGCAGTCACCGGACGTGGTTACTCGGTCTGTTCAGTTGTATTTACCTTTTAGCGTGTTTGCTTTCTGAACAAGAGAGTCCAGCTCCATTAGGTAGATGACTAATCCACTAAAATGGAATCTAAATAAATGAAGTGGCATCGTGGTGCTCCATGCTGTTATGGGGTGGGGAAAGGGGAAGCCAAGGACAGGGGGAGGAGGACTTAGGAAGAAAACCTCAATACAGTGGTTTTTTTTTTTTTAAAGTATGTTTTTCATCGAGATTTCAAAATGATGGCATTGTGTATATTGAGACCAAATAGCTTGTATAATCTCCTTTGTCAGTAAGAATTCCCTCCTCAACAAATGTAGGTTCATAGAAATTTTATTCGGTATTTCCTTCTTTTTAACAGTGACTTTGTGACTGTCTCGCCACAATGATTGAATTAAGTAAGAACATTGTATTTGGCTGTGAGCAATTTGCCTCACCAGGTGTTCGTTCATGCTTTCATCCATTCAGCAACATGCACAGGGCATCTACTGTGTTTTAAATGTTATGTTAGGCATTTGGGATACAGAGCCAAGGAAGCCTCACACCCTAACTTCTAGGAGCTCCCAGTCTTCTTGAGGGAAATGTTCATAATTTCAGGGAAATGTAAACTGCTTCTGAGTACCAAGGAGGAGGTGACTCCAATTCTGTGTATGGTACGTTGTAGAGGCACTTAGGGAAAGTGGCAAATAAAGGTCCAATGTTGGGGTGGTACCTGTGGCTCAAGGAGTAGGGCGCTGGCCCCATATCCTGAAGGTGGTGGCTTCAAACCTGGCCCCAGCCAAAAAAAAAAAAAAAAAAAAACCAGCAAAAAATAACAACAAAAAAACCCCCCAAACTGTAAAGGTACAATGTTGGAGCAGATTTCGGATTAGGAGTTGGTTAGCATTTATGGTAGCCTTGGACCTGGAAACAATGGTCCTGGCATTGAATAAAGACTCCAACTGTAATCCTCTCCATAGTTCAGCTACTAGTATGCTGGTGGGTGCACCACAAGTGTGACTGTTTAGTCAGAGCTGTGAATTGTGAATATATGAAAGTGAGATTCCGCAGCCAGGCAGCCTGACCTCAAAGGCCTGGCACCCTGGCTTGCTAGCGCGTGTCTTTCCTTCTCTGTCTTAGTTTCCTCATTTACTAGTGACGATGATAATAGAAGCTATGTCTAGAGTGGATGTTGATCCCATGTGTCCCCAGGTGATCTTGCCAGTTCTTTCTGGTTTGATATATGTTTAGATGGCTTGGGGTCTGTGCCATCTTGGCTATGGGGCATTTTGAGGGTCTCTCTTCCTGACTCACAGATTTGTGAGGTCTAATATTAAGGACTTATCTTAGTAACTGGCATATAGTAACATCCAGTAAATGTTCACCTTTAAATTATAAGCCTTCCCCAAAGTCACCATACTAGGGAAATTGGGAAATTGTAGCTAAATGTCCTTTTGCTCACAAAATATCTATTACAAAATTGTACAAAATATTTACAAACTATTCTGTTCATGTTGGCAACTTCTTTCTACACAAACACACAAAGTCTTCCCTCCCACTCATGGCACGTCCCAAGATATCTGTTGCTAGGTAATTTTTCCCTGTAATAATAGTATTTCCTGCTACATCTAATATGCTACATAATAAATGCTTATTAGTGTTGGATAACTCAATATAAAGAATTTCAACAAGGGGTCTTTTCATAGAAGTTCCATAGCTGCTTCTGGGTTAATGTCTCATTTTCAGAGCTGCATTTACTGGCAATTTAGCTTCCTTCTTTGTCCTCCCGATTTCTTTCCTCACTTCTTCCAAGCTCAGGAGCCAGCTCAGGGGCTGCCCTCCCTCCCTCCATTCTGACAATAAGGCAACAGCTTTTGCCATTTACACCCTCAGTATCTGCTTCTCCATCCAGAGACTAAGATGGTTGAGACATGTTCTGAGAAGAACAAGTCTCAATGCCTGTTCCATGCTCATCCCCTTTCAAGGGAAATCACCCACCCTCACTCAGCCACAGCTGTTTGAGCGGAGGATGGATATCCCACTAGGGGGAGTTGATCCCAGACTGACCAGCTAACCAATCACCTGGCATGGGCAATCAGATTCTCTCATAGCCGGGAACACAAAGGGAATTTGGCAGCTAGTAATAGAACTGAAGGAGAGGGATGTCTTTGCCCGTGGAAAGTCAAGGAGGTCTGCAAACCAAAATGGTAATAGATCAGAAAATACATGAATTAGAGGAGGAGGAACTGATCCTGAGAGTGGTGCGGGGAGAAGGGATGGGGAGATATGCGAGGAAGGTGAGAAGGAGTCAAAGCCTGTGGCTGATCCCGAGAGCTCCCTGGGACCCTGATGGCTTCAGGTTCTCCTTCTGATGACGATGGCAAAGGTGATGACGTTTACAACGTCCATAGCAACAGGTAACATTTCTTCAGCGTTTTATTTTGGGTTGTGTTTTAACTTTTCTAATCAATAAGCTCCATGCTCACACAAAATCTATGAAGAAATTTTATTTTACCCCAGTTTAACAGAGCGCCCATTTGTAGCCCCACAGACGCTTCCCAGGTGCACATATTCTCATCCATGTATATTTGAGGAAAAAACTAACAGACTGAGAAAAGGATTAGAACAGGGACTCGGCCATATTTCCGGGGGCAGGCCCCATGGCCTGGTCTCAGTTCCCTCACAAGGCTCCTCAGCTGCCAGCTGTGGCCAGCATCTGCAGAGGGCCCAGGGGTAATGCTGGAGTTGGGATCACTGGTCCCTTTTTGTCCTTACCAAGCCTACAGAACTGGATTCAGACCATGCCCCTGGCTCTTCTCTGATCCCTCCTGCCTAGTCCTTTAGAAATCAGAGCCCAGTCCTGGCCAAGTGATTAGATTGGGCACCCTATGGCCTCCTTCCCAACAGTCTGTATTCAGAGGGCCTTCATCCCCCTCTGCCTCTCTGAATCAAGGGCACAATCTCTGCCGAGCATGGACAGAGCCTCTAAACCAGAATAGAAGCCACGCTGGTTCAGCAGCCATGCCGGTTCCAAATTAGCAACAAGCAGGCTTTAGCTAGGACTTCCAGCTGGTGTTTATCTCTGTAAGAATTTTCTTTGGGCCTCTTACATTTCTCAGATTATGCCCAAGCAGTCTAACAGCTCTCTGGTTCAGGGTGTCTCTCAAACCCTAGTGTGCACTGCTGGGGGGGATCTTGTTAAAATGCCTATTCTGATGTGGCAGACCTAGGTTTCTGCATTTTTAGTAAGTTATTAGGGGAGGCCAAAGCTCACCTGATGCACAGACAACGCTCAGAGTAGTAAAGCTCTAGAGCAGACAATTTTCTAAAGAACTAGATTAGTATTTCAGGCTTTGCTGGCTACATCATCTGTGTTGTAACTACTCAACCACACTGTAGTGTGAAAGCAAACACAAACAACAGGTTAGCAAATGGATGTGGCTGTGTTCCAGCAAAATTTTACTTACAAAAACAAGCCAGGGCCAGATTTGGTCTGTGCCCTCCTTAGAGTCTTTCTGTAGGTGTAGCCACAATCCGTCACATGTCTGCTGCTGGATTTCACTGATGCTCCAAGTGATGGCCTCCCTCTATCCATGTCTATTCCAATGTCCCTTTGAATATTCTTTTGTCAAGAGGTAGACTCCATCTCCCTTTCACTTGAATCTGGGTTTCACTCGTGACTTGCTGTGGCCAAAACAACGAGGCAGAAGTAAGGTTGTGCCAGTAAAGAGCTCAGGCCTCAGGAGGCCTTCTTGCCTTCTGCCGTCTTGCAGCCCTGCCTCCTCCAAGGATCAAGTCTGCACTAACCACTGAGTGATAAGGAAACATCAGGAGGGCAGCCAAGGCTCCCCAGCAACTGCAGGAGCAGAGCTGTTGGCAGGTGCATGGGGGAGTGCAGCCAGGAACAGAGCTGCCAAGCTTAGCCCAGTCTAAATTGCCATATTTCAGAATTATGAATAAACAAAATAATTTTTATTCATGCCAATGGCATTGGAGTTGGTTTGTGGTGCACTAAAAGCTAACCAATATACCTACTATGTGATAAATACACGAATTATCCAGAATCCTCCAAAATCCCCCATGCATTTGGTATCATGCCCATTTTACAGATAAGGAGCCAAGGCTCACCTAGTCAACTTTTCCAAGGGAGAAGAATGATGAGTGAGTGACAAAGACAGGATTCTAACTGAATCCAGTTAGAGTGCCGCCGGCTGGCCTCTTATTACTGTCTCAGCATTGTCCAATTTCAGTGTGGTTTCATACCTCCCTCTCCACTAACATCCCCAACCCTAATATCATTCTCCTTTACACACACACCATGATAAAGGACATGAAGTTCAAACCCACCGAGAAAAACAGCTAACACTGATGCTGAGGCAGTTTTGGAAAACAACCCTGCAGTAGAACGTTATTGTTCTCGGCCAGGTTGCACGTGATACATTTCAGAGCAGGCAAGATTTAACCCCTAACATAACCAATGCCACAAGCTCACAAGTTACTTAAGAAATCTTGACATCAGGGTTCTAGTTTAAAACTTTAAAAAAAAATGTATTCTGGTTTTTTTTTTTTTGGAATGAAATGTTCATGTACATTTTGCAGAATGCAGGCATTGTATGAGGACGTAAGGCTTCCCCAGACACCCTACCTAGAATACCCTGCAGACTCTGCCAGGTCTACAGTCCTTTTTGTAAGCAGGATTCTTGGTCTTGCAGATTTAATGAAAGATTGATTTTCTTCCTTCCTTGACAAGGATAAACCTCATGAAATGGTGATTTAATTCACAACACAAAAGCATGAAAGCCCTCCTTAAAATTAAAAGAAGTCCTCACAGAAAATAAAGCAGGTTCATTCACAGTAATAGACCACTTTACTTTTTTTTTTTTAAAGGCAATAGAACTTTGCTAATTCTCACTAATGACAGAGAAGGCCTATTGTAGAGGAACCAATTTTACTGATTACTGAATCGTATAAAATATTCTGAGAAAGAAATAAAATCTTGGTCATTCAAGACCCTCCATGTGTCTTGCTGAGAAATAGGCACCCACTGCTGTTTTAATTGGGAGAATAATCAGGTTTGCAGTTTAGTGAACTGAGATAATCGCAAATACCTTCCAAGTGCAAACCTACATTTCAGCCATTATTCAAGAAGACACTTCCAGGTGATAAAACCCAGCAGATCCCATGGAGCAAATCACCAACTCATTGAATTCAAGGTAAGTGTTTTTGAAGGTGTGTTGAGTTTTTGAAGTCAGTGGGGGAAACAAGATCTCCAGTTATTCTTGAAAGAGTTTATTCATCTGACAAAATCTGACCCAATAATTTATTATCTCAGTGTACACTTACAGTTCCAGTATTAAAGTCGCATTTTGATGTATGAGGTCAAAACCAGTTGTGGACCTGAATACAGACCAGATTCATACTGTACATGAGGGATGGCTGAGATGCTGAAACTGGTAGTTTGTTAGAGTAATTAAGTAAAATGTCTTTGTTCATAAAATGGATAAAAGTGATAAAATCTTCCTAAAATAATACTTTACCATTTTTCCATTTTAAAATGTTTTCTTTTTTTATGCAAGAGTCTAGGTCATTTTATATAGCTAAGTACATTCATAAGTTTAATACTGTTAAAAACCACTAAATTTTTTTCTTGAACATTAATTCTAAATTTAGGAGTTGGATTTCATTACTTATTTTTTGACTATTGGGGAAAAAATAAAATTCACTATGTATTGGTTGAAAATATCTCTTCTTAGTGTCTACTTTAATATCTTTCGAATATTTATTTAATAAACACATTTTCTTCTGTTCTGCAGGAAATTGCAATTACAATTCATAGCAAAATTTAAGACATACATTTTTCTGTTCTCATTTACTTTCCTGTTTTGGTTGTATTACTAGCTTTTACATTTCCACTAGATTTTGCAACAGTTATGTGGATTTGTTTTTTATTTTCTTTTGTTTCTGTTTTTCTAGACAGAGTCTCACTCTGTTGCTTTTGGTAGAGTGCCATGGTGTCATAGTTCACTGAAACCTCAAACTCCTGGGCTCAAGCAATCCTCCTGCCTCAGCCTTCTGAGTAGCTGAGACTTAGGTGGTGGGGCTGCAAAAATGAACAAGTATAGACTCCAATGTAGACTTCTGAGTAGCTGAAACTATAGGTGCCCACCACAACTACAATGCCTGATTAAATTTTTCTATCTTTAGTAGAGATGGGATCTTGTTTTTTGTCAGGCTGGTCTTGAACTCCTGAGCTACAGGGATCCTCCCACCTCAGCCTTCCAGAGTGCTAAGATTACAGGTATGAACTGCTGTGCCTGGCCAATTTGTTTTAAATTTACAAATCTCTCTGTACGTTTTATTGTAAAATAATTCAGTTATATTATAATTAAAAGGAGATTTTTAGCTGGTTGCTATAGTTCAGTAGTTAGAGCGCTGGCCCTGCACCAGGGCAGTGATTTCAAACCTCACCTGGGCCTGATTAAAAAGAACAAAAAAAGAAAATGAGTTTTTAAAATTCTATTACAAGTTAAGATTTACCCTATAATTGTGCTGTGTGCATAAAATTAAATAAACAAATTACTATATGGCAAAAAAAAATCAATAAAACATTTGGAACATATAGGAGTCTCTAATGTACAATCACAAAGCTTTTCTATAGTGATAAATGGGAGTGGCTGCTGGCAGAGAAATTACCTTGCATGTCTTATCCCATTTCTAGGACCACAAGAAGCATTACTGAGCTATTCTGCCAATGTAAGGCACCACCATAGTTGGCACGGATCGTAACCCAAGTTATTCCTAAGCTAGTGCACAAGTGCATTGGTGGTATAGTAGTGAGCATAGCTGCCTTCCAAAGCTAGTGCATGTGTATATATTAAGTTCAAATTTCTTTGTTGCTTTATTTGAAGAACATACACGAGTATATTCATCATGTAAATGAGAGGTTGTTGTGGTTGGTTCTCCAAACACAATATTAATATAGTAATAGTTGTTAAACAACTGCTGTGTGAAAGGCATTGCACTAGAGTCTTTTCATATGTGAACTCTCTAAATGGTCACTTCAGCACTATCACAAGTACTATTATTAAAGCCATATAAAGATGATGAAATTAAAGCACAGAGGTTATATATATGGGACACTGTGCCTAAACCCATTTGGAACAGTTGTACAGCTGGATCATATTATAAATCATAAAGGATATATTAAGTTGAAAACAGTTTACCAATAATGTATAAGAAGGATCATACACCACAATCAACTGGGATTTACCCCCAGGTATGCAAGGCTGGTTTGACATTCAAAAAGACCTAAAATAATGAGGACATAGAGTAGGAAAGTTTAAATGAAACATCTAAAATGATCAGTCGTTTATTGTTTTCTTGACCCTCTTGGTTTCTCTACCTTTAGTCAGGTACCATATTGGTCAAATTACCATATTGGAGAAAAGAGGGATAAATCCAGCAAAAAAGGAAACGTAATTTTAATATATTTGTCACAAAGCCTGCCATGAGTATAAACCGAACTACCAAAGTTATTTTAGTACAACAACTCTAGAACATCTATGTCCTGAAATATACAACAATTAGCATAAAATTTTCAGTAGTACTTATGAAAATCTATTTATAACCTACAATTAGTTTGCTCCAGCTCAGAACATTCATGATGTTTGAGCAGATAGATGCTTTCAAAGTGATTTTTAATTAGTAAAGTTATAGCCATTTGAACATGAAAATTGGCATATTCAATATTTGAGTATGGAAATCTGCATATCTTTTAGCATTTATATACTGAGTCCTTTTTAGGTGATGGGGCTGCAAAAAATCAACAAGATTAAGTTATATACTTCAACGTCCTTAGTGATCCAGCAGGAGAAAGAATATAAGTTCATGAAAAATACCAAGCAAAGTAGAGTAGAAGAATTCATAACTGAGAAATAAAGTAAGTAATATGGGGAAATCTGAGAAGACTCATAAAGGACCTTGAAGGTTTGATATGTGTACGTGGTTAGGGAAAAATTTTCTAAGAGGAGGAACAGCAAGAACAAGGGCAAGGCATAGCCCGTTAAGTGGTCCAATATGGCAACAACATTACGCTATTAATTTTTGAAAAGTAATCCAATAATGTAAATGCAATGTAAGGTACAGGGAGATGCCTGATCCTCAAGTCCACAAAGTGGTGAGTGGGATGTGCTGTAGACCAATGAGCAGGCCAGTGCAGGGTGAGGCTGCATTTGGCATTGTTCTTATGAAAGCAGATTTCTTCAGAGAGTATAACCATCATACTAAGAACTTCTTCCTCAGTCCTCCATCTCCAGCAGCCACAATCAACAAAGAACTACCATGACAAATCTCTCCAAAACAGTAGTCAGCTGAAATAATAATAATAATAAAGATATACTAGACTTGAAGAATAAAATTAGCAAGACTATTCCAATAGGCACATATGGAACACTGTGCCTAAGCTCATGATAGTTATATAGTTATATAGGCCATATCTTCTATTATAAATGATGCATCAGTGAATTTCAAAAAATTAGTATACCAATAATGTTTAAAAAGAATTACATACCACAACCAAGTGGGATTTATCCATGGCATGCAAGACTTGTTCAAAATTCAAAAATCAATCAGTGTAATCCATTGCATCAACAGGATAAAGAAGAAAACCATATATCCTATTAAGATATTTCAAAACAGTGTTTGACAAAATTAAATATCCAATCACGATGAACAATTTCAGTCAACTAGGAGAGAAACTTCCTTAACTTGATAAAGAGTACCTACAATTAACCTACAGCTAGCATTATAATTAATGGTGAGAAACTCAGTTTTCCCACTGAGCTCAGGAAAAAAAATCAAGGATCTTTCTTATTGCCAGTCCTTCTCAAAGTCATATTGGAAGTTGCAGGTAATGCAATAAGATGAGAAAAGGAAATAAAAGGTATATATGTTGGAAAGAGAGACATAAAATTTTCTGTTGGTAGATGATATGACTGTCCATGTAAAAAATCTGAAATAATTAACAAAAAACCTGCTGGAACTAGTAAGTAATTATAGCAAAGCTTGAGGGTAGAAGGTTAATATATAAAATGTATATAAAATCCAATCACTTTCCTATATATAAAATACCAGAAATAAACAAGTAAAATTTGGAATTAAAACACAATACCATCTACATTAGCACTTCCTCCCAACTAAATACTCAGTTATAAATTTAGCAAAATATTTGCAAGATCTTCATAAAAAAACTACAAAACTTATATGAAAGAAATCCAAGAACTAAATAAATGGAGGGATATTCCATGTTCATGGATAGGAAAACTCAGTATTGTCAAGATGTTAGTCCTCACCAACTTGAGCTATAGATTCAACACTTTCCTGGTCAAAATCCTTGTAAGTTATTTAAGCTCTATTAACAAAGTGATTCTAACATTTATTTGTAGAGGCAAAATATCCATGATAGCCAACACAATACTGAAGAAAAATTTGGAGGACTGACAATCTCTGATCTTGCGACTTCCTCCAAAGCTACAGTAATCAAGATAGTGTTGTATTGAGAACAGAATAGACAAATGTGTTGATAGAACAGAACACAGAGCCCAGAATTAGACCTAGATAAATGTGGTCAACTGTTTTCTTATGAAGATGCACAGGTAACTCAATGACAAAAAAATTAGTCTTTTTAAGAAATGGTGTCAAACCAGCTGGACATTCACATGCAAAAAAGAAAAAAAGTCTTAATACAGATCTTACACCCTTTACAAAAATTAACTCAAAATTAACTCAAAATTTATCATAGAGCTAAATGTAAAAGATAAAACTATAAAACTCTTAGATGCTAACAGAGAGACAATCTAGATGACTTTTGGTTTGGTGATGACTTTTTAGATACAATACACAATCTAGCAAAGAAAAAATTGATAAGATTGACTTAATTAAAATTAAAATTCTCCACTCTTCTAAAGATATTGTTAGAAAAATGAAATGACAAGTCACATACTGGGAGAAAATATTTGGTAAAGGCATTGCCCCTCAGCACAGGAATGGATTAATAAACTGTGGTGCATGTATACCATAGAGTATGCTATGACTCAGCCATGAAAAGATGGAGATTATATATCATTTGCAAGAACCTGGGTGGAATTGGAATCCATTCTCCTAAGTGAAGTATTATAAGAATGGAAAAATAAACATTAGATGTGCCCAGTACTAAATTGGAGCTAGTAGATTAACAACTACATGCTCACATGAGAAAAAAACTCAGTGAAATTCTATCAAGGGGAAGGGGGCAAAAGAGGATGGGTTGGGTAAATTCCCACCTAATAGGTGTTAACACATGCACAGGAATTTGGCACACTACCTGGTGTGGGACACACCTGCAAATCAGACTTCAACCTTACAAATACAGACTATGCAATCTAATTTTTTGTATCCCTATGTTAATCTAAAATGAAAAACAAATGTAAAACAGATCTAGTAAAAAATAATTGATAAACAGTAAACTACACTTACTGAAAGTGAAAAAATCCTGTTATCCAAAATATATGAAAGATCCTTAAAATTCAACAGTATAAAAGCAAACAACTCAATTTACAAATGGGCCAAGGACCTTAACAGACCTTCTGATGAAGGTCTACAAAGGGCAAATAAGTATATGAGAAGATGCTTCATATCATATATCAGATACCACTACGATATCATAATGAGATACCACTATGATACATCTATTAAAATGGACAAAATCCAGAACGCTGACAATATCCAATGCTGGTGAAGATGTGGAGCAATAAGGACTCTTGTTAAAGGCTTGTGGGAATGATAAATGGTACAGCCATTTATTACAATACAATATAGCTATTGCACTCTTTGGTATTTACTCAAAGCACTTAAATAAAAACTTACGTCCACATAAAAATCTGCCTTTTGCAAGAATTTGGATGGAACTGGAGACTGTAACTCTCAGTGAAGCGTCTAAAGAATGGAAAAACCAATGTCACATGTCCTCTCTGTCAAATTGGAACTAACTGAGGAACACACATGTACTTAGAGGAAGTAAAAACAGAAATCAAGCAGGGGAGGAGGGAGAAGGAGTGAATGGGTAAAACGTACCTAACGGAGCAATGAACATTATCTGGGTGGCCGGCACACTTATAATCATGGCTCAAGCATTATAAAATACTCCATGGAACCAAAAATATTTGTAGCCCTGTTATACTCAGAAATTAAAATAAAAAATCTGCACATGAATGCTGTTAGCAGTTTTACTTATAATTGCCCAAACTTGGAAGCAACTAAGATATTCTTTAGTAGATGAAAGTATAAATAAACTGTGGCACATCCAGACAATGCAACGTTATTCAGTACTAAAAAGAAACAGGCTATCAAGCCATAAAAAGACACGGAGGAAAAACTGAAATGCGTGTTCCTTGTGAAAGAAGCCAATCTGAAAAGGCGGCGTACGATGTGATTCCAATTACCTGACATTCTGGAAAAGAGAAAAGTACAAAGTCCAAATGTCAGCGGTGTCTAGGGGTAGAGGGGCGGGAGAGGTGCATTGAGGGGGCACCCAGGATGCTCAGGGCAGTGAAGCTACTCTCCCCTGTGATATTATAATGGTGGATACAGGTCCTCATGAATTTGTCCAAACCCACAGAATGCAGAATGCCAAGTCCAAACCCACAGAATGCAGAATGCCAAGAGCAAACCCTAGTGGAAGCTCTGGACTTGGGGTGATAATGATGTGTCAGTATAAATTCATCAGCTGTAGTAAATGTATCTCTCTGGTGGGGAATGTTGACGGTGGGGGAGGCTCTGCATGTGTGCTAGCACTCACTATATAGAAGATTAGCGTGAAATGTGTAGGGATGGTCGGGAAAGAAGGCATAGTCTTTGCTCTTCGGGGTCTTACATATACCACGGAGTCCTAAGAAATTACATTGCTTTAAAAAACGTATCAAATACTGAAACAAATGAATGAAATCTTGAAAAGTGAGAGTGGACTTGACTTTAGCACACTACCCAGCATACAGTAGATATTCAATAAATGAATGCTATGCGGATTTTGAGCCCTAAAATATTCAATGTTCTTGAAGGAAACATTCCATAGAGCTTGGGATTTCATATGGATATTTTACAGGTTATTCTTTGGGAAAGTGGGTTGGCTGGACGAGAACAATTTCCAAAATGATGATAGCATAAAAACAACAGATGTAAAATGTTGATCGAGTTCCCAGTTGTGCTTGTTAAATTCTCTCTCTCTCTCTGGAACGTTCTATAATCCTCTCTCTGTGGTATCTTTCTCCCAACTTATTTCAAACATTCATATGGCTTCAGTCAAAATAAGACAAGTATTTCCTGAATCGTTTGACATTCAGCTGTTGCTGAAGATGTTAAAACTACAAGCAAACCTGCTAATCATTGACAACAAAGCAGCTTAATCCCGGTTGACCGGCGATTTGTTTTGGAGCCTTTGGAGCAACAGAGAGATTCAAGTTTATGAAAAGAGGTAAATAGTGGGTTAGAGATTAGAAGCAGAAAAAAGGAAAAGACTTCTTTTCCCCAGACCACACACCGATAGGGAATCTTCCTCGAGCGATTGTTCAAGAATGTTTCATGTCTTACCCCCTCCCCTCCCCTGTGCTTCTCCACTGCCCATTCCACCCCCTCCCAGCCACAGAAGGCTTGATTGGCACTTGTCACCACTGATAGAGAGAGGAAGATGCTTCAGGAAAGGGGGGGGGTAAAGGGGAGGCCTCCGCCTCGTCAAAAGCAGCGGTAGTCAAAAGATGATTCCTTCTTTCTGCATGCCTGTTTTGTCTCCTTCTAAATTATTCAAATCTGGGTGGCATCTAGGATAACTGGCATTTTGACACAGCTTAAGGGATTGTCTCACTAACACTATTGAACTGAAGCTGCCACCCTTTAAAAAAAAATGTATAAAGAGAGATCTTTGGTATAATCTGATATGTCTACAAATGAAAGGCAGTTTCATGCAAAAGGCCTTCAATATTTTTAAATAATTAGATTCATTTTTAGCTTATTGTTTTGTTCCATCCATCTACAAGTATAATCTCTATTAGCTTAAAAAAGGGAAAAGCTCTTACTTGGGTTTCTTTAAAGAATATGCATAATAGCTTGGGATAGGTTGTGGGTTACAAAGCTGAGGCAGCTGTAGAGAAGAAAGGTTTGGAATTTCTCAGAAAACGTTGTCTTTGTCGGAAATATCTTTGGTGCGGCTTGTGGAAGGAGCTTTGGACTAGGAGTTAGGGTGACCTGGTTCTAGCTCCAGACAGATTGCTGCCAGTTCTGAGGCCTTAGATGAGTCACAGAATCACTCTGGGCCATAGGCAGTAGATAGGAAGTTCCCACCTGCTTCCAGCTTTAGAATCATGTGATGACTGAGCTGTTGTTTTACTTATTTTAGTAAAATACTGCCCTTCCTTGTCCTTTGTGGATGGAAACATGTGGTGGAATTTTAAAACTTTAGTTCAATCAATAACAATGTATTGGTGACTTTGCAGCAGGCAGTGTGCTGGGTGCTTTGCCGGGTGGGACGAGGACAGGTAGTGTGGGTGCAAATAGGAAGGTGTATTGCCTGGATCCTGCTCTCAAAGAGGTCACAGTTTTTGTTTGTTTGTTTTGGGGGGCTTTTTTTTGTTTGTTTGTTTTTTGTTTTTGCAGTTTTTGGCTGGGGCTGGGTTTGAACTTGTCACCTCCGGTACATGGGGCTGGTGCCCTACTCCTTTGAGCCACAGGCACCACCTGAGATGTCACAGTTTTTACTTCTCTTCTTGCTTTACTTTCCTCTTTCCTATTAGTAAGGGGTTCTGAAAATTGGGTTGCTAAAGTTACCGAAGAAAAAATACAGGATGCCTAGTGAAGTGAGAAAGTTTAATAAATAAGAAATATGGATCATGCAATATTTGTACACGCACTAAAAAATTATCTGTGTTTACTTATATTTCCATTTAACTGGGTATCTTGTGATTTCTCTGGCAATTCTTAAACAAAATCACTTATGTTTCCTTCAAATGCTAGAAAAATTTAGCTCTTTCAAGAATTTATTCATTTAAAGTAAAACTGAGTCCAGGACAAAACAATGAATATGGATTTTTTTTTTTTACTATGGTAGGATATTTTATTTGTGCACTTAACAGATTTGTTTTGAGGGCCTACTATGTGCTGGGAATTAGGCTAGGTCCTGAGCCCACAGTCTGAGCAATAAAAGTATCAAGAATCATGTGACATGGGTGGCACCTGTGGTTCAAAGGAGAAGGGCGCCAGCCCCATATGCCAGAGGTGGCGGGTTCAAACCCAGCCCCAACCAAAAACTACAACAACAACAACAAAAAAAAAAAAAAAAAAAGAAGAAGAAGAAGAAGAAGAATCATGTGACAACATTTTCTGTGGAATATTTGAGATGTTATAAAATTTCCTCTAGAAATTAATGAATGGCCTTTATTAGAATTTCTGTCCTAACACATCATGAAATTAATTTCTATTTAAAGCTTATTGGGAAAATCAAATTCTGTGATGGAATTATATGTTGGTTAATCTGGTTTCATGTTGAATATCTTTAATTTCAAGAGAAATACGAACTCTGGGTTCTTTTAATACTTTTATATGGCAACACAGAGGTTGATCTACCACTTTAATGAAGCATGAGGAAATTAAAGGAAAAAATAAAAATTTATAATGGCCTAATCGCCAAGTTCAAGACATCTAAAAATATAGGCTGTTTTCTTATTTATTAAAAAAATTAGGCTCTATGTAAAAAGAAAATGCTCCTTATTTTTAAGCATCCCAAGATGATTAGAAATAGGGTAAGGAAATAATAAAGAATTAGCATTTTTAGGTATTTGGAAGAAAATCCTGCTATGTAGGGTCAGAGAGATGTGAGTCAAAATCAAATCTCTGTTTCCTCACTTTCTAGCTGATGCAAATTACTGAATAGTCATGGGCGTAATAATGGATGTTACTTAACAATCACAAGAATAATAGTGCTAATTTAGTGAAAGTCTATGCAGCCCTTTTACGGGGCAGACACCCTTCCAAACAATGTGTACACGTTGAGTCAGTTCATTTAATTTCTCTAAGCTTTCTGTTTTCTCATCTAAAAATACTAAAAATGATAAAGTCTACCTCATAGGATTGTGATGAGAATTATATGAAGTAAGTTCATGTCACCTCAACAAATGCTAGTTATTGTTCATAACATTAGCAACAGTGATAGTTTGACTTCTTTAACTGTAAACTATCTGCTTTATGCATTACTATAGATAGATAGAACATATATATGTATATTCTTTTTTTGAGACAGAGTCTTACTCAGAGTGCCATGGTATCATAACTCATAGCAATCTCAAACTCCTGGGCTCAAATGATCCTCTTGCCTCAGCCTCCCAAGTAGCTGGGACTATTATTGGTCCCAATGCCTGGCTAGTTTTTCTATTTTTGGTAGAGACTAGGTCTCACTCTTGCTCAGGCTGGTCTCAAACTCCTGAGCTCAAGCATCCACCCACCTGGGCCTCTCAGCATGCTAGGATTACAGGTATGAGCCACTATGCCTGGCCACCATTAATATTTTAAAATACCATAGAGATATCTTTCTATCCTGTGTTCAGAAATGGTGCGACAGGACTGAGGAAACAATTCTAGTGTGAGACGGCAGTTGAACAAGATTATCTCTAAGGGGTTTTCTTTTGCAGCCCTCAGTCTATAAGTTGGAAAAGTTGATCTACTGTGGAAATAAACAGAAAGTAAAAACAGCCTTTTCTTATTTCCTGCCTCATCGCTCTCCTTCCTTGGGGCATGTAGCAGAGACGGCTGTGTATTGTCTGCTTTTGAGCCCCAAACCTGAGCTACCTGGCACAATCCACAGGCTGACCACATAATCCAAATACAAGAAAGATACCCCTGCTTCTGTCGTCTGAGGTTGGGTAGCAGTAGAATTAGCTCAGACATACTCAAAGGTCTGCAGTTCCCCAAATACCGAGGTCTTGGAATTGCCAGCAGTATTTTTGTAGCCCCTAATTCAAATCCCTGGGTTCAGTATTAGGGCGGCCAAAGGACACACGTGGAGGCCATCGCTGTCACTTCAAATGCTTTTACAGTCTGTGGCTAAAACCAGAGTTAGGCTACTTTCCCTGACTGCAGGAAGAGTAGTATTATCCTAGCGAGGAGAAAGGAAGGATTTTTCTTAAATGAGTGAAAAGGGACAAATGAGTGGCACAGACAAGAAATGTATCAGGATTTCAGCAGAGGGTGAGACTCCCAGGAGCTCTGAGGATGGACAAGGTCAGCAAGGACACCTTCATCCAGGACCGGGAAGAGCTGGGTGGTGAGAGGGTGGGAGCAAGGACAGCGTCCCAAGGAAGGAAAGGCTGTGAGCCCATGGAGAGAGACAAGAGTAAGCAGATCTCTCTCCATGAGAAAAGTTTCTTAACACACTATGCTTCAGGCCAGATTCCTTGAGCAAAAAGCAGCCGGGGAAGGTTTCCAGCCAGGAGGTGTCCTGCACAGTCCAGGGTGATATATCCAGAAAGGGCAGGGCATTCTAGAGTGAGCAGTGACCCAAGAAAGAGAGTTGTATCCAGTTTTTTGGGAAGCAGTTTAACAACTATATTTGAGCATTTACAATGTGTTCTGGGCAAGAATTTTAAAACCATGGTAACCAGGGCGGCACCTGTGGCTCAAAGGAGCCCCATATGCTCCATATGCTCTATATGCTGGAGGTGGCGGGTTCAAACCCAGCCCTGGCCCAAAACTGCAAAAAACAAACAAACAAAAAAACCCCAAACAAAAACATGTTAACCAGACAAACGAGTCTTGGTTGGAATAGGAGGACATGGTATTTGACCTGTATGTGACCTTAGGGGATTAATAGCATCTCTCGATTTGTTTCTGCATCTGAAAAATGGGACTGAAATGGCCTGCTCCGCCTTCCATCTGGGATTCTATCTTATGAAGACAAATTGAAACACTCTTCCAAAAAGATGAAAGCATCATTTTCTAGCAGAGGGAATTCTGGCTCTGAAAGTCACATTTTAAGGTGTAAAAAGAGATGAGAGGAAACAGAAGATTGTTGTATCTCTGGCCCCAAACCTGTAAAAATATGGCAATCCCTACTACCCCGAACTCTTATTTAAAGAAGAATTGCTCTCCTGGAATCCCATGTTAGTGTTTCCAGGGACCATAACAAAGGCTCATACTAACAGGAAAAGAGAGAGACAATTGACTTGGGTTTTTTGCCCCTGGATTCTCTCCCGGGACCAGTGTTCTGTAAACTTAACTGCTATTGGAAGAACTCTTTCAATAAGAGATTAATCCAA
This sequence comes from Otolemur garnettii, assembly GCF_000181295.1. NCBI lineage: Eukaryota > Metazoa > Chordata > Mammalia > Primates > Galagidae > Otolemur > Otolemur garnettii. The sequence goes on from NW_003852402.1 coordinate 18,041,562, forward strand.
CATCATTGTTACCACTTGATACGGTGGGTAGAATGGGAGGCTGGACTCTGCTGTCTCCTCTTAGGAGGGAGGCATTTCAAATATTGCTGTCTTCCTAGAAAATTTAGAAATTTGCTGCAGAGGAAACGTTAGTCCCAGATCTATCTTTCTCTTCCAGCATGTTCAAACATTCTCACCGAGTCCTATGTTCCAGGGCTTGGGCATTTTCATCCTCTCCCAAGTGGGCAGCACGGCACAGCTTTATTCTGGACAGAGCTAGATTGGAGGATGCACTCAGGTGACCAGTCCCATGGGCCACTTGCTCTCCTCTGGAGAGTCTTCAAATCTCAGCCTTTAGGCAGGGTATGAAGGGCAGAGCAGACTCTTATGCAGAACTACTGCCTTTTATAAAGAATGTCTGGGCAGAGAGAGATGAAAAGAGAATATATCCTCAGGGATTAAGGTGTTTGAGTTGATCGGCGGCTGTTACCCCTCTGTTAGGTTACCCCTCTCTTCTCCAGTGGGAGGAATGCATCAGAGACGGGGTCGGACGCCAGGAGGGATACTCCAGTAGAGCTCCCTCCATGCAGAGAAAACCCTGACAGATATTTGATTAGTATCAGTACCTGCATCAGCATTATTACCCATATTAGTGTCAGTATCAGTGTCAGTATTAATATTTGTATTACTATAATCAAGTATGAATATAATAAAACATCCAGAACAATATTTTAACACAAATAGGGACTCAAGAGATGTTTAGTTTAGTTTTTTCCTGTTCACTGAAATTTTCCCTTTTGTTTTGGGGAAAGATTGATACTTTCCCTTCCATGCAGTAAGTGTTTATTAAGAATCATTTGACTAAATCAACTGTTTCTGCAGTATATCAAAAAGATCCTTGGGTGAGAGGAACATTAAATAATGGATTCATTCCTGGGGAACGCGGGGTAGCTTTTGGCAGAGAAGGGAACATCTTTTGACAGCTTTGCAGAGGTTTGGTCCGGGAGAAATATGGAAGTAGAGAGATCAGGGTATCTGGAGGTGGTGGCATGGCATGAATAAAACTCCTTCTCTCCAGGGCAGAGCCTTAGAGAGATGCAACAGAAATGGTGGTTAAACATTTCAGGAGACCTGTCAGTGAAGTAGGAGGAAGTCACTTGGGTTTTCTGTGGATTCCCATTGTGCTGGTAGTTGTTTCCATGTAACCAATAATGGCAGTGGGACCTTCCATCTTAAGATCCATCCTGCCTGTGGATGATCTTCTCTTCTGTGGATGTGATTCTGATATGTTCCTACCTCAGCGATCTTATTACTCAGGATACATTTTTTAAAAAGCATTTTCTGGCACCCTTTATGTTTTTTTTTTTTTTTCCAATTTTTAGCTGGGACTGGGTTTGAACCTGCCACCTCCGGCATATGGGGCTGGCGCCCTACTCCTTTGCGCCACAGGTGCCACCCTCAGGATACATTTTCTAAGTATTAGCTTGATGCCCCACTTTGTGAAACACAGGATGTCACTTGAGGGGTAAACCAGACCTTGGTGTGGGAGGAATTGAACTTTTTTTTTTTTTTTTTGACACAAAGTCTCACAATATCACCCTTCATAGGGTGCCGTGGCAACATAGCTCACAGCAACCTCCAACTCTTGGGCTTAAGCTATTCTCTTGCCTCAGCCTCCCAAGTAGCTGGGACCATGGGTGCCTGCCACAACGCCCAGCTATTTTCTGTTGCATTTGTCATTGTTGTTTAGCTGGCCCGGGCTGGGTTCGAACCTGCCAGCCTCCGTGTATGTGGCTGGCGCCATAACCGCTGTACTATGGGTGCTGAGCTGGGAACTGAACTACTGATACCAAGATGAAGTGGGATCCAGTGAGTGGAAACCGCATTTGTCACTAGTGCCATTGTTTGATGCCTCAGTCTTTCCCTCGTGGAGCTAGTCATCATTCAACAAGCCTTCATGAAATATTTTTAGTTGCCCCTAAATCATCTCTACAGGAAAAAAAGAAAGTGAGACAACCCACGTGCCCATTAATCCATGAATAAATTAATAAACTGTGATATATGTATGCCGTGGAGTACAATAAAGCCACATACACAGAGACTTTACATCTTTTATATTTATATAGATGGAGCTGAAGAACATTCTCCTCAGCAAAGTATCTCAAGAATGGAAAATCAAGGATCCCTTCCTGGTACTCTATACTAATTTGAAATGCATAGATGAAAACCATGGGCCCACATGAAAGAAAAACACAGTTAAATTCAGGAAGGGCAGAAGCGGGGAAAGGAAAGGGGATTTGGTGAGCTACAACCCAACAGGTGCAATGTAGGGTGTATGGATTATATCCTGGGTGATGGGCTCATCTACAACTTGGGCTTTACCTAGCCAGCGCAAACAACTTAACCTGATCGTATGTACCCTTATATTAATCTGAACATTTTTAAAAAGCTAAATAAAAAAGTGAGAGTGAGAAACTACAGGCTTGTACCAATGAACTGAACAGTGGGGTTTTTCTATTTATGTTCCGCAATATCAAGGAAGCCTATCTTCTAAGACTAAGCATCCCGTCATGGTGACTATAGTGAAATTATTGAGAGAATAGGCTCCTGGGTCAAACTGGGAGAGACCAAGTTCATTGTTACCATTTCCCAAGAGGCAACTCAAGTCACCTGCATAATAAATGAGGTGTTATGAATATAAAGTGCTCAGAATGGTACAGAGCCCTTTTAAGGAAGCGCTTTCAGAGTGTTAGTTAAGGTCATGGATTTTTTTTTTTTTAATTGTTGGGGATTCACTGAGAGTACCAAGAACCAGGTTATACTACTTGCCTTTGTTAGGTAAAATCCCCCTTATAATTGTGTCCTGCCCCCAAGAGGTGTGTGACACATCACAACCCCTAATCCCTTCCCTCCTTCCCTCTCTCTGTTCCCCCACTCTCTCCCCCTGGCCATGTACTAGAATCAATTGTCCTCACATCAGAATTGAGTACATTGGATTCTTGCTTCTCCATTCATGCGATGTTTTACTAAGAATAATGTTTTTCAGCTCCATCCAGGTTAACACAAAAGATGTAAAGTCTCCATCTTTTATAGTGTCTGAATAGTATTCCATGGTATACATATACCACAGCCTGTTAATCCATTCCTGGATTGGTGGGCATTTAGGTTGTTTCCACAATTTGGCCATTTGCCAATGATCAGGTGAAGGCACGTAAACCTCGATTCCCAGCCTCAGATGATCCTGGTTGTTAATCACCATTTACGTCCTTTCACCTGATCATTGGCAAACGGCTAGAACAGGAAAAGAAGCCGGTTTGCTTTTTCTCGGCTCACGTATTATCAACCCATGGAAAATAATGAAGTGCATGAAATTCCATCCTGTTGTCAACCCCAGACTCGGTCTACAAGGAGAGAGCTCAGATGTTAAACACAAGTGATGGGGAAAGGAGCCTGCACAGACCGTGGCCAATACCTCAACAGCACACCGGCAACAATGTGAAACTTGCCGGTGAGTTTTCCTCATCTCCCTAGCTGCTTCTTAATAGTTTTTCCTATTTGCGTCTTGGCTTTCTTTCTTTCTTTCTTTTTTTTTTTTTTGCTGTTGTTTGCATTCTTTTTTAGAGATGAAGTCTTGCTCTATTGCCTGGGATAGTCTAGAACTTCTGTGCTTAGGGGATCCTCCGGCCTCTACTTCTGGAGCAGCTGTGGCTACAGGCAGTGCCACTGCACACAACTTTGGATTTTTCACATTCATTTTTCACACCAGTGTGTATAAGCTCTTGGGGACATCAAAAGGTGGTACAATCCCACAGAGAGTCGGGGGTGATGAAGGAGTGCTGACCGGTCTTGCTGGGATGACTTCTGTTTTGCTGGCACTCAGGCCTTGTGCTTTGCGATGTTGGTGAAGCATGAACAGGCTTCACATTCTTCAGCTTTAGATGCCCCGGTTCCCTTTCAGACTAAAGAATGCACATGTCGGGATGCGTCTGTAGCTCAAAGGAGTAGGGTGCCGGCCCCCTATGCTGGAGGTGGTGGGTTCAAACCCAGCCCTGGCCAAAAACTGCAGGAAAAAAAAAAAGAATGCACATGTCCATGTTGATTCAAGCCCTTTCAGAGTCTAGCTAGCTGGTTTGGGTGGGGCAAATTGCTTAACCTTTCTCCAATAAAAAGATTTTTTTTAATTGCATGATTTAAAGTGAAGGTAATCTTGAGTAGGCTCTGGAGTTAGACCCCTCCTGGGTTCCAATCATGACTCTATAGTTTACTTGAGCTTGGCTAGCAAATCTCTGAGCGTCAGTTTTTTCTGTGAAATGGAAATAATAGTTGTGCTGTATTATCGTTCAAAGGATAAGATGGGATCTCCTATGGGAAGCACCTAGTACCTGGCACATAGAAAACCTAAGAATTCTTTAGCTTTGAGCAAAACTGCCTTTTATTCTGGCCAAAAATGGCGTTTTATTCAATATTTTAAGTTGCAACCTTATCCTGAAATTTAGAGAACATTCAGAGTTTGCATAATCTTTTCAATTGTGTAACTTTAATCATTTAAAATCATAGAT
>NW_003852402.1:18046176-18113568 GCF_000181295.1 Otolemur garnettii
CTGAAATTTAGAGAACATTCAGAGTTTGCATAATCTTTTCAATTGTGTAACTTTAATCATTTAAAATCATAGATTATCTTGAATATATATATATATACACACACACACATATATAAAATGTGTTACATATCTAACATGTAGAATAGTACTGTTACTAAAGACTCTAGAACACCTTTGGGGCGAAATGTTTGCTGTTAAACTAAGAAAGATGCCTATGCAGATTATACACCCTCACACTATCTTTCAGGACAGCCAAATGGGGTAGGTGGTCAGAGCAAGTGTTTCTTTTACAGAAGTTTTCCAGCTAATAAATAAAAATGGAATAATAGCATTAACACTTTATTGTTTCATCCCCCAATGATTAATGGATTTAAACATTGATTTTTGGTGGCTGCTAACATCAGAAAAAGAGAGACAAGAGACAGTGGGCACTTTCTGATGGATACACCCAATGCTCTCCACGAAGTAGACTTTCCCTTCCCCCCAAAATGGGATCTGAGTCTGCTCCACTAACTTACTAAGAATATAGGGAATGGAGGAACACATTCAACGCCACTGGAGACACAGAGCCAGCAAAACTCAAACTATGTGGTATTTGGGACATAAAAGAACAAATAAGGGTGGTGCCTATGGCTCAAAAGAGTAGGGCGCTGGCCCCATATGCCAGAAGTGGTGGGATCAAACGCAACCCCTGCCAAAAAACAAAAAAACAAAAAAACAAAAAAACTGCAAAGAACAAATAACTTGTTTCTTCAACAACATTTAAAAAAAAGAGAGATGAAAGGCATATAAATTAAAAAAGTAAAGAAATATATCCATCAATTGCACTGTGTTGCCCTCCTTTTGATCCAGATGTGAATAAACGAACTATAAAAATGAAACACATCGACAGATATTAAAGAACAATAATACTGAGGAATAATTGTTAATTTGGGTGGGTAAGAAGGATATTGAAGTTATATTTTTAAGAGGTTGCCTTGATGGAAAGAAAAAAGATAATAAACATTAATCTCATCTCATGCCACGCACAAAGTTTAGTTCAAAATGAATCAAATAGTTAATTATAAGAGCTGTCACTGTTAACATTCTAGAAAAAAGAGTGGGAGAAATTTTCATGACACCGGGTTAGGCAAAAGTTTCTTAAATAGGATAGAAAACATACTCTTTATGAAAGAAAGAAATTATAAGATGTACCTCATTTTTCTTTTAAATTGCTTTTCAAAAGACAGTGTTCAGGAAGCAGAAGAGTAAGACATACTGGGAACATAGTTGCAAACTGTCTGATAAGTGCAAGTGTATTCATCATCTATTACTATTCCACTAGCTATCCCAAACAGCTGCAGAAAACTACAAAATGAATTACCTGTCATTGTTTCTACAAGGGTCAGGAGGGTAGGACTGGCTTAGCTGAGCTGTTTGGAATTCAGCCGAGTTGTTACCTAGATGTCATTCTCAAGGCTGGGGAATAGACTTCTTGCATTCACAGGGTTGATGGCAGGCCTCAGTTTCCTGCTGGACATCGGCTAGATATCTCTATTCTTTAAGCCATAACCCAATTCCTAGGCTGCCTGGCAGCTGGCTTCTCTCAGAGAGAGTGATCTGAGAGGGACAAAATCTAAAATGTGAGCTACAGTTTTCATAACTTAATCTTTTTTCTTTTTTTTGCAGTTTTGGCCAGGGCCATATTTAAACCCACCACCTCCGGTGTATGGGGCTGGTGCCCTACTCCTTGAGCCACAGGCACCACTGACCCATAACTTAATCTTAGAAGTAACACATTACTGAATCAGGTCCCTCCAAAATCTGTATGTTGAAGTCCTAAGCCTCAATGTAACTGTATTTGGAGACACCGCTTTTAGGAGGTAATTAAGGTTAAATGAGGTCATAAGTGTGGGGTCCTAATCAGATAGGACTGGTGGCTTTTGAAGAAGAGGAGAAGTCACCAGATGTTCATTAGTTTATTAAGCATTTTTGGATAAACAAAATCTCCACATGCATACACAAAACCTTTGTGGTCCACCTTCCTTTAGGGATAGAGGGTGAGTTACTCCAAGATGGGGATATAAACAATGGTAGCAGAAGAATTGACATAACAGGATATAGCACACAAGAGGCAAAGGGATTTCTCAGGCAGTGGCTATAAGAAGTCCTGGGTTGGTGGCCCTGCACAGTGAGAGAGGAAGCCATTTCCAGATGGGCAGGACCAGAAGTGGCAGAATGTATGAGGAAAAAATTATTAAGTGGTTTACAGTTCAGTGGTAAGTTTGGGAAGAATCACAAATATAGAAATGTAGAAAATTACGCAAATGAAAAAGGAAGTGGTTGACTCGAGATAAAAGTTAAGCAAAGAAAAACTGGAATTATAGTTCATGACTTGACTCAGCAATGCACATTATTTGCCTAGACAAAATAATGCAAATATTCAATATTGATTTAACTGAACATTGTGATAGTGCTATAATTTGGAATAATGGGACAGAGAAAATAGGCAGGAGGAACACAAAAGTGATCAATTGTCATTTTTCAAATTAGAAAGACAATAGAAAATACCTAAAATTGAAATACTTTCAATTGAAGTTTCAATTGAAAAAATTGAAATTTTTTTTTAATGGAATAAATAGCTGAGAGACCAGGATGGGGTTGTCGTCAAAGAACAGGGCTGAGGACAGTGGGACAGGGGGCTGCTGGGTTGATTTAAACACAGTCCGTTTTCCTTATCAAACTATGTGTCCATGTGATTCTGCAATGAAAGAAAATTTTAACTTCATTAAGAAATTGTTTGGAGATAAAAACTAAAAATCACAGTGGGGAAAACACTTGCTTCCATGCCATACATAGAAGTGTAGCTACTGAATAGAAAGTACTAGCCAGGCCTGGAGGGTTGACCAGCCATGCAGGTGAGGCGGAGCAATGCAAAGGGGTCATCCAGGAAGAACTGAAAGGTTGAGACCCTCAAATCTACTGGGAGATTAGTTGAGGAATGAGGCTTCTCCAAGGAGTGTCCTCTAGGTCCTCTTCTTTGATAAACGACCCAATTTTGTGGCTCAATGCTGGCTGTTGTGTACAGGTTAGACATGGGATATTTTAGAATGGATGACACTTGTAGAGTGTTATTGGCTTGAAAATCATCTTTTATTAATCTTATAGCCTTAGGATTATATGACATAAGCTAACAAATGGAGATCAGAGAAAGAAACTTTGCTGGAAAGATGCAGACATGTGCAGCTTTCTAAGTAATGATACAGATTTAAAATTTTGAGTGGGAGTCCGTTATGTCCGTTATTCAATTCTCCATTATGTTGTTATGTCTGCTAAAGTTTATTACAATTGAGACATGTATTATGTAATATTTCTTACATAATGAAATCAGTGAATTGGAAACTATTGACATTTTAGGGAAATTTTGTGAGATAAACAACCTGCCTATTCAAGTATACCCTATTTGTACATTATTTACATTAAGAGGACCTTATGATGAGAGGGTTTGTTTGGTTGACACTGACATTTCCTATTCTGCTGGTAACCTCTCCCCCCAAAACCACTTTAAGGAGTTGCATTAGTGATCCTCAAATTTTGATTATTTATTCATTTTACTCTGCTTTTTACCAAACTTGAGGAGAAGTAGGGTGGAAAGGAAATTACTTAACAAAATCAGTTTCAAGCAGTAATGGTCAGTCAAAACACAAACAAAAAGACTTTCACTTTGTTTCTATGAAAATGAGATTAGAAAAACAGCGAACTGTGATCAGGAGGATAATTCTTTCTTACTGTAAGGGCTGAGAGTTTTTATAAGGAAGGACACAGCCCATTTTACATCACACAGAATCTAGCATTGCCACCTGCTTAGAGGGACAGCAAAACTGAGCAAAAATAGCAACAATGAATGCAAGAAGTTACCCCCAAGAAGGTCTGTTCCAAGATTAAAGTGGAGAAATAAAAACACATTTTCTTTTGCAAAAAATACCAGCGAAGAATGAAATTGCTGTTGTGCTGAATGTTTCCCTGAATTGAGTCTGACCAGAGCCCAAGAAGGATGCGTTGAAGATGAGGCCAAAGAAATGACTCTTTCTGGGAAAAAAAAAAAAAAAAAAAAAAAAAATCAGTCTTAATTCCCTTTGTCGTAATCTAACGCTTTCATGGAACGGTTACATTTTTCTTTAGCCAACAACAGCGTAAAAACAAATTTATCGTCGATCTCAAAATTGTTTTTTGTGGGGCGTAAAAACGCTCTGCGGTTTATATAAATGTAGTAATTCTCTAGATTACCATTTCATGGTACACTGCACACCAAAGAAAGCAACCTGTGTCTTTGACGCGAGAGTGTGGGTGGGTGGGGAGGTCAGAAGGGAGGCGGTGCGGGGAGCCGGCGGCCCCAGAAGTAATCAGATAAAGCTAGTGGCTTGGCATTAGTGTGTTGGCTTTGTCTACGTCCTAGCATCTTCAATGGGCCAGCCCCTCTTCATTTGTCACCCCAGCGCACCTTTTGTGCAAATAATTTCCCATTGGTATTACCCAGAGCTTGGAGTCGATAGCCGACTAGCCTCTTTGCTTGCACCATTATTTCCAGCAAGCTTGCTACATCTGCAATAAATCCTGCAGGATTTGTGGGTGGACGGAGGAAGGACGAGTGACAGAATGGGGTGATAAGGCCTGGATACGGCCGAAACAAGACCTATCCCTTTCTCGCCTGATGCAGCTGAATCATAGCGTCCGAAGATTTGATGTGATCGAGTTTTTACCAGCTGTTACAGGGAGTTCAAGCAAGTTAAAAATGAGGCCCGTGAGCGTCTCTCTCATCTCCTCTAAAGCTTGCATCTGAGTACCGGTGATGAAAATCTCTCTTGTCTCGGTCTTTTTATGTTGTGGTGGTTGTAGAGAAGAGTGGAGGTTCAAGACGATGACTCAGATGTGCCAAGGAACTGTTTTAAGTGATAGGCCCAGATGAAAAGGTGGTCTCTGGCTTTATACAGCACTCGCTGGTGACTTTCGGGTAGTTTAATCAAAATTTCTCAGCCTGGTTGCCGAGCAGCTGTGAGGAGCTCTTCAAAGCAGAGTTGTTTTTAAGGAAGATCAAATCCATGGCTGTCGTGTTGTAGACATTTTCCTCCTCTTGGATTTTATTTTCTCTTTAATCCAGAAAAGCTTAACTTGCAAGTGGTGTCTGTTTATCAGCCATGGCTCATTATGTCTACCCCGTGTGTGGCGTGTGTGTGTTTCAACATATGGAGGAAGGGAGGCGGTGTGGCTTTGGAAAGTCATGGTGCACAAGCCCCTGGCAGTTGCATGGATATTCAGCAGTGTGCTTGGATGTGAGGGTCCCCTGGTAGGACTTTGTATCCGTCAGAATAGTCTGAGTTATGTCTTGATACCAAACAACCCTAAATTTTCAGAGGCTTATAACAAAAAATGTTGGTTTTTAACCCACCTATGGGTCCATCCAGGGACAGCGGATGGGGCAGGTTCTATGCCATTTGCCTGCACCCTAGGACCTAGGTGGATGGAGAAGCCCCTTTCTGGGACATTGCTTGCCTCATGGCAGTGGGAAGAGGGACAATGACAAATAACCTGGTGACTCAACACATACTTACAAGAGGCACAGGTCATTTCCACTCACATTTTCTTGGCCAAAGCACATCCCACAGAGAGATTCCAAACGAAGGAACTAGGACTGGTTGAAGGCACAGTGGGTAAACTCTCTGGCAACCTCACGTTCCTCATTTGCAGTGTGGGGGAATCAAAGTTCTCTGCTTCCACTCAGGGGCACCATGAGGCAGAGGGCGATGCTTTAGGGCAGAGGATGCTGTAGGGTCGTCATAATATGGCAGGCAACTGTGAAGTCCCCACTGGTGAAGGAAAACCAAAGAACCCAGAAGAAATTGTTTTTGAAATGTGGCTTACACTTCATGTTTTCCTATTGGTTATTTCTCATCTTTGTCCCAAGAAGGAGTCGTGTCTGAAAAGTTAAACTTCTATTTCCATTTCAAGAAAGGATATGAACAAACCATGCCTTCTAGTAATTAACCCAAAGGAGAAGTTCATTTTAAAGTAATTATGGGCTTTCATTGTTCAAGTGTCTACAAGTTCTGATAAAGTTAAGTCATTTAGCTTTGACAACGACTACAAATCAAGTCTGTCTTAGAAGCTTTTGCAAGGGTCCAATAGATGTTATTCTTTTGCACTGCTGAGGCTCTGAACAAAATTGAGAAAGTAAAAACAAAACGCTCAGGGAAATACGATAAAAATCCTGTAATAGCATGCCCTGTGATACTGCAGGGTTGGAGCAATTCTCTCTGGATTCCACCCTCCCTTCTCCAGTTGCAGAAATGAGGAGAGTGGGGAGCAAAAGCCAAAGTAGGGCAGGAAACTTCAGGCAACTCCAGCTTGAAAAATGGGGAAGTGAAAGGTGGGTTTTCATATGCCCATATTCACCTGTCACGGTATCCCTGAATCACTATGACAAAACAGGCATCAAGTGTCTGGGAAAGTCTGGAGTTTCTGCACCACCCTGGAAGTTCTAGCCAGGCACAGAAATCCTGAGTCAATCATCCCCTATGAAGTTGTACCAGTGTAGATTCAGATCACAAATTGGAACACCATAACGGTGTGTGAGGACACATTTAGCTTGCAAATTGATATACCAGCTAGCTGCTCAGGCTCACCTGGGTACTCTCGCAATCTCACAATCAAATGACATAAAATCCCACAACTAAATGTTTGCCCCCCCCCCCATACCTACCACATTGCTGCAGGGTTCTTATCATCTGTCTCTATCTTACCAATAAAGGCTAAGTTTAAGAAAATAGTTCATTTTGCAACAACTAAGTTTTCTGCCTGAATCCTGTGAGTAGACAGGTTTATCTACCAGACATAAGCAATGCTTCCTACATTGGAGTTAGGGGAACGGTAACTGAGGTAGGACTGACAGTGTGGGGGAGAGGCGGGTTTCGATGGCAGCCCTCCCTGAAGAGGAAAAATGGCAGAGCTGACCCAGGAATACACAGTTTATTCCTCCCAGATTTTCCAGTTATGCTCAACTGCTAAAACCTTCTCTTAAGAAGAGACACACTAACTTCCTTCCAGATACATTCAGGGTGCATGATTTCAAATCAATTAACCATCTACATGTATAAAATCTTAGAAAGTAGCAGTATTTGCAGGGGTTTATCTGCAGAATGGGTAGACCATTCATTTCTCTAAGTCAGTGGTTCTCAAAAGGATTTTGGTCAGTTGCCTAAAGACTCTTTACTAAAATTGTTTTTTTTTTTTTTTAAATGTGAAATACACATATCCAAGAAAAGACTAGTGAAATGGGCCTGGGGGAGCACAGATCTATCTTTACTCGTCCTGACCCTTGCCAGCCAATATGTGCGCCAGGGAAACTTTCACTAGGCTAGAGAAACAGAAACAGTTCCCTAGATCAATGGAGGGCTATACAAAGCTGGATTCCCAGACGCTGTGGTCTTCGACCCTGGTAGAGTTACTTTTACTTAACCATATTTAGTTACAATACCTTCCCCTTACACTAGAAGATGTTAATGAAAAAACAAACAGGCGTACAAAACTAACTTTACTCATTGCAAGGATATTGTTAAGGAGGTTTACCACATTAAATAGTGTCCTTCTTTTGTTCAAATCCAACATCTTTTTTATTTAACTTTTTTTACATACAAAAAGCTGTGCATAATAAATGCATACACCTCGATGAGTTTGAAGCTAAGTATACATCCATGAAACCATCAGCACGATCTATGCGTAAACATAGCCATCACCTCCAAAAATTCTCTCCTTCTTTGTTATCTATTATCATTTCTGTGGTAAGACCACATCCCGATACCTATTCTTAGCAAATTTTTAGTATAAAATACAGTATTGTTAACTCTATGTGCTATACCATATGGAAGAGCTCTCTATAATTTTATTATCTTGTACAGCCAAAACTTTGTACCTTTTGACTTATACCTCTCTGTTTCCCTGTTCCCCAAGTCCCTGGCAACTACCTTTCCAGTCTCTGCTTCTATGAGTATGATATTTTAGACTTACCATAGGAGTAGTGTCGTGTGGCCTTTGTCCCTCTCTATCTGGCTTACTTAGCCCAAAGTTTTCTAAGTTTTCCCATGCTGTTTCAAATGGCAGGGTTTCATTCTTTTCTTTTCTGAGGCTGAATGATATTCCATTTTATGTATACCCCACATTTTCTCTCTCCATTCATCCACTGATGGACATTTAGCTCGCTTCTATGTCCTTGCTGTTGTGAATAATGCTGCAGTGAACACAGGAATGCAGATCCCTCTTTTAGATCCTGATTTGAGTTTCCTTGTATATATACCTAGGAATGGGACTCCTGGATCCTACAGTTGTGTATAAGTTGGATGTCTGTAACTCTGTGACTGCCTGTACTTTTAGTTTTTTAAGGTATCTCCCTTCAACTTTCCATAGAGCTTGTATTAGTTTGCAGTCCCACCAACAGTGTCTGAGAGTCCTTTCTGTATCCATGCCAGCACCTGTTGTTTTGGAATTTTTGATAAAACCCATTCCCAGTGGAGTTAGGTGGTATCTCATTGTGGTTTTGATTTACATTTCCCTGATGATTAAAGACCATTCAGTATTTTTTCTATGTTTATTGGTCATTAGTCTGTCTTCTTTTGAATAGCTTCTGTTCAAGTGTTTTGGCCACTTTTTATGTTTTTTTTCTCCTTGCTGATTTACTTGAGTTCTTTATAGATTCTGGTTATCAGCCCTTTATTGAATGTGTGGCATCTAGGCATTTTCTTCCACTCTGCATGTTATCTATTCACCCTATTGATTGTTTTCTTGGCTATCCAGAAGCTTTTGAATTAGGTCTCATTTGTTAATTTTTGTTGTTGCTGTGATTGTTTTGGGGATCTTTATAAATTCCTTGCCTGGGCTGATGTCTATAAGAATTTTTCCAGAACTTTCTTCTAGAATTGTTATAGTTTCATGCCTTAGGTTTAAGTCTGCTATCCATCATAAATTAATTTTTGTGAGTGCTGAGAGGTACAGATCCTGTTTCAATCTTCCGCATGTGGTTATCCAATTTTCTCAGCACCATTTATTGAATGGGGTTTCTTTTCCCCAGTATATGTTATTGTCTTTTGTCAAAGATTGAACGGCAATATGAGGATGGTTTTATATCTGGGGTTTCTGTTTTGGTCTAGATCTCTGTTCTTGTGCCAGTACCATGCTGTTTTGATTGCCATAGCCTAGTAGTATAGCTGAATTCTGGGGAAGTGATGCATCCCAATTTGTCCTTTTTCCTTAAGGTTGCTTTGGCTATTCAGGCTCTTTTCTGGTTCCATACAAAGTATAGAATTATTTTTTCTAGATCGGAGACAAATGATGTTGGTATTTAATTGGGATTGCATTGACTCTGTAGGTCATTTTGGGTAATATGGACATTTTAATGTTAATTCTGCTGATCCATGAATGCAAAATGTCTTTCCATGTGTTCTGTGTTTGCTAAACTTCTTTCACAAGGGTTTTAGTTCTCAGTATAGATCTTTTTCATCCTCTTGTTTGAGTTTATTTCTAAGTATTTGATTCCTTTTGATACTATTATAAATGACATCTTTAAAATGAGCAATTTATTTTTAGTGTATGTAAATATCACTTATTTTAGTATGTTAATTTTGTATGCTGCCACTTTGCTGAATTTATTAGTTCTAACTATTTTTGTGGAATCTTTCAAATTTTCTAGATATGAGATCATGTCACTTGCAAGCTGAGATAATCTTAATTGTTTCTCTCCAATCTGGATGTCTTTGATTTCCTTCTCTTGCCTCATTTCTCTGGCTAGGCTTTCCAGTACTAGGTTGAACACAAATGGCAAAACTGGATATCTTTGCCTCATTTCAGATAGTTCAGGAAAAGCTTTCAGATTTTCATTCTTGAGATTTGTGGCCTTTTCATATATGGCCTTTATTGTGTTGAGGTAATTTTCTTCTATACTTAATTTGTTGAGTGGGTTTATCATGAAAAATGTTGAATTTTGTCAAACACTTTTTCTGCATCTATTGAAATGAGAATATGATTTTTATCCTTCATCCTGTTGATCAGGACTGTCACATCGATCAGTTTGCCCATGTTGAACCATCCTTGCATATTAGGGATAAATCCCACTTGGTCATAATGTATGATGCTTCTAATGTGCTGTTTAATTCTGTTTGCTGATGTTTGTTTGAAGATTTTGCCTTCATGTTCATCCAGAATATTGGCCTGTAGCTTTCTTTTGGTGTGGTGGTATTGCCTGGCTATACTACAGTGATACTGGCATCATAAAAAAGAGCTCAGAAGTATTCCCTCTTCTAATTTAAAAAGGATTGGCATTAATTCTTTTTTAAATGTTTAGTAGAATTCATCTGTGATGCCATATGGTCCTGAGATTTTCTTTGTTGGAAGATTTGATTATGAATTCAATCTCTTCATTATTGGTCTATTCAGAGTTTCTTTTTCTTCTTGATTAAGTCTTCTTAGTTTGTATGTTCTAGGAATTTATCCATTTCTTATAGATTGTTCATTTTTTTGGCATGTAACTATTCATAATAATTCCATATAATTCTTTTATTTCTGTGGCAATGGTTGTAATGTGTCCTCTTTGATTTTATACATTTATTTGAGTCTTTTTTTTATTGATTGTAATTAATCTCTTTGAGGGACCAGCTCAATGTTATTGATTTTTCCCTACCATTTAAAAATTCTCAATTTCATGTATTTCTCTTCTTACATTTACTATTCTTTTTCTTTGTTAACTTTGGTCTTAACATGTTCTTCTTTTTTACTTTCTTGAGGTAAAATGTCAAGTTGTTTATTGGAGAGTTTTTCTTTTTAATCCATATGTTTATTGCTACGAACTTTCCTCTTTGTACTGCTTTTAATGTATCTAATATATTTTGATATGTTGTTTTTTTTTTTGTCTCAAGATATTTTTTAATTTTTTTTTCATTTTTTCTTTGACCCATTGGTTGTTCAAGACTGTGTTGTTTGTGTTGTGTATTTTCTGTATATTTGTGAATTTTTCCTTTTGTAATAATGTGTCCTTTATGAAAGCCTTAGGTTGTGTTTCTAGGAATAGTTGCTCTTTCTCTAAGCATCTGGCTTGCTTTAATCTATGGACGCTGTGAATATCAAAAATAACTGTTCATATTTCGGTCTTTGTACTGGCTGCTAAAAATCTTGGATTAAAATCATTAGCCTACCCGAAGCAAAGAGATGCACAGATGCATTTGGGTATTAATCTCAGCCCTGATTTTATCCCATATTTCTTATTCTGCTTTTTAATCTTTGTTTCAATTAAGTGTCATTATTTTGCAAGTAACAGAAAACTCAATCAACCTATCTTAATCAATTAAGCAAACAAATAGGGCAATCCAGAAGAAATTCTCAAATAACAGACATACTTAAATTTCAATTATTTATCAGCCTTTTCCAGCTATTTTCTCCTTTCCCTATTAATAAACAATGACTCACACCCTAGAAAAACAAAAAGAAATATGTTTTTAGGGGGCAAAGAGACATTACCACTGTGATCATGTTTTCCTATTGATAGGCGAGTCAACAGCATGACTTTAGTGCTCGTCCCATCTGTCCTTTTTAAGATTCAGCTTAGCTAAGTAGTAAGAGTTGGCCTCTAGGGCCGGAATGCCTGGATTTGAATATTGGCTGCATTATTTATCAGTGTGATGGCCATGGAAAAGTTTCCTAACTTACCTGTGCCCAAGTTTCCTTGTCTATAAATCTGGTGATTGAACCTACCTCATGGGGCTTTTTATGAGGATTAAATGAGTCAATTGGTAAAATTAATCTACAAAATGTGTCTAAAATGTTATGTTGTCCTTAGTAAACATGATATGAATCCTAGTATTTTATTTTATTTTTTTGCAGGAGGGGGAAGAGGAGAGATGAATCCTAGTATTTTATGTCCCTCGAAGATAAGCATTCTCTTCCATTTTTAGGCTCCTCTCACCTCCTACAGAATGAGTCTAGTACTCAGGGCTAACCATGAACAAAATCAAGAGTCAGGCAAACCTGACTAGAGTGTTTCTCTAGGATTTCTTTTCTTTCTTTCTTTCTTTTTTTTTTTTTTTTTAAGACAAATCTCACTCTGTTACCCAGGATGAAATACAGTGACAAAATCATAGCTCTCTGCAACCTCAAACTTCTGGGTTCAAGTGATCCTCTCCATTTAGCTTCTCAAGTAAGTAGAAATACAAGCATGTTCCATAAGACACAGATAACATTTTCTTTTTCTTTTTGTAGAGACAGGATCTTTCTGTGTTGCCCAGGCTAGTCTTGAACTTTTGGTCTGAAGGAATCCTCCTACAGCCTCCCAAAGTGGGCCTGGGCACTCATGAGCCTGTAACTCAGGGAGTTTTCCTTTTATACATCTCCCCCAGTGATGATGGTAGGCGAGAGGATCATGTCTCTCATTCAAACACTTAGTCTCAATTGAAATTTTTATTGATAAATAATCTAAATAGTCCTATAGCCATTAAATAAATTACATTTTTTGTAATTAAAAATTCCACACATAAAAGAAGCCATAGGCTCAATTCCACTGGAGAATTCATTCAAACATTTTAAAAAGAATTAAATGTACCATCTCCTCCAGAAAATACAAGGGAGAAATAGTGATTATAACAAGCCAACTTGTGATGAAATTGTTTCTTGACTCTGGTGGTGGATACTTGAACCTACATGTTATAAAATTGTATAGAACTAAATGCATGTGCAGAAATAAGTGCATGTAAAATGGGAAATTTGAATAAAATTGGTGGGTTGAATTAGTACCTGGTGGTTAAATTGTATTCTTTTGCAAAATGTTACTACTAGGGGAAACTGTATAAAAGTTATAGAGTATTTCTGTGTATTAATTTTTACAAATGTATTTAAACCTATAAATATCTCAATAAAAATTTCAATTGAGACCATACAGAGAGATAAGGGAGGGGGCAGGTGAGGGTAGGAGGTATAAAACTCCTAGTGGTTACTGTACCACTAACAAAACCCTTGTAGCAATCTTTTCTGACCTCACTCCCTTGAATACAGGTAAGTGGAGCCCAAAGCTGGAGTCTACCCTGAAGACCACGTGGGTTCTTGGCTTTGTGCAAGGAGGAATTCAAAAGTGAGCCAATTAAGGCAAAAGCAAAATTTTTTTGTTTGTTTTTATTAAATCATAACTGTATACCACTGATGCATTTATGGGGTTCTGTATGCTGATTTGATATAGAGGGTGAAATGCTTACATTGAACTGATTAACACATCCATCACAATTATACTCTTTTCTTAATAGTTTTGAAATGTACCATTGCATCATGCACATTAGGTGAGGTCCCCCTAAATACCCTTCCTCCTCTCCTATCCCCCTTCCCCTCCGCTTTCTCTCCTCTTCCCTTTTACTTTCTGGACTATAGTTATATTTTACCATTCATACAAATGTGTAGGTGATTATATATTGATTTCATAGTAGTATTGAGTACATTGGTTACTTTTTTCCCCATTCTTGAAATACTTTACTAAGACTATGTTTGAGCTCCATCCAGGTAAACATAAAAGATGTGAAGTCTCCATCTTTTTTATGGCTGTGTAGTATTTCATGGTATACATATACCACAATTTGTTAATCCATTCATGGGTTGATGAGCACTTGGGCTGTTTCCAAGTCTTGGCAATTATGAATTAGGCAGCAATAAACATTCTGGTTCAAATGTCTTTGTTGTAAAATAATTTTTGATCATCTGGGCATATACCTAGTAGAAGAATTACAGGATCAATGGTAGGGGGTTCCTCCTCATAAAATATTCTCCCAGGCCAATTTCTTCAAGTGTTTTCCCTGCACTCTCTTCTAGTATTTTTATAGTTTCATGACTTAAGTTTAAATCTTTTACCCAGTGAGAATCAATTTTTGTTCATGGTGAAAGGTGGGGGTCCAGTTTCAGTCTTCTGCACATCGCCAGCCAGTTCACCCGGCATCATTTGTTAAATAGGGAGTCTTTCCCCCACTGAATGTTTCTGATAGGTTTATTGAAGATCAAATGACATAAGTAGCCGGGTTCATCTCTTGGTTCTCTATTCTGTTTCCATATATCTACCTCTCTGTTTTTATGCCGTTTTGATCACTATAGATTTACAGTATACCCTGAAGTCTGGTAACATGATTCCTCCAGATTTATTTTTATTTCTGAGTAATGTATAGGCTATTCAAGGTTTTTTCTGATTCTGTATAAAACAAAGCACTATTTTTTCAAGCTCTGTAAAGTATGACAATGGTGAAAAGCAAATTTATTGAGATAGAAAAGAAAAAATGGCTACTCAAAGGGCTGCGTTTGTGTGTGGCTGGTTACCTGCTTTTATGCTCATTTCTTGGTTGCATATTAAACAAAGAGGACTGTTTGTGAGTTTCTCAGGAGAAGGGTAGAAAGCCTTGGAGCTTAGGGGTCTTCCCCCCATTTAAACCATATAGGACAATTTCCAGAAGTTGTGATGGCAATTTGTAAGCGGTCATGGCCCTAGTGAGAGTTTATTTAACATACTAATGCATTTTAGCTAGCATGTCACAAGCAGTGAGAATAACCTAAGGTTGTTTTCCATC
Source organism: Otolemur garnettii (assembly GCF_000181295.1). NCBI lineage: Eukaryota > Metazoa > Chordata > Mammalia > Primates > Galagidae > Otolemur > Otolemur garnettii. Next base: position 18,060,783 of record NW_003852402.1, read on the forward strand.
ACCACCTGAGCTCCAACTGCTGTTGGCTGATTTTCCCACAGTCTCTTGTTTTAACAGAAACCTGCTGGTTCCCTATCTCACTGTCTTTGGGTATCCCCTACTGAATGCAATGCCATCACATGATTAGAACTGAGTAGAATATGGTTCTCTTGACCTTATGGATCCTGATCCTCTCCTCTCCCATGCCATTTTCTTCAGAGTTTACCTATTTCATATCTGTTTCCTTGCAGCTTTGCCCTGAGCTGGGATGGGTCAATCAGATAACTAATCCCTGCTCAGCTGGTAACTTCCAGATAACATAATGCCTTACCCTTATTTACAAGTGCTTTAAAGACCCATAAACATGTAGCTCTGGCATATTTTCTATTTAATGACACAAAATGGAAGTAAAAACAAGGCTAATAAAAACATACATAGTGCCGGACCCCTTCTGCTTGCAATTAACAGTGAGCAAGTCTGGCTTCTGCCCAAAATGAATGCCGTGGCCATGAGATTAAATGAAAATAACAAGGGGAGAGGAACCTTACTATTGTTAACCACTCTAACAGAAATAGCCACCAGAAGAGCATGTTGAGGCAGTGAAGTGCATACCCTCAAGGGCATCCTTGCTACTGACATGATGACAAAATGGGAAGTGTCCTTCTTCACAGAGAAATGTGATACAAGTTCATGAAGTTTTCTAAAGTTAGCTTAGCATTTTACTAAATGTATCTTAGCTCTTCTACCCAGTAGTGGGACAGGGGAGGGGTAGCAGCATAAGATATGATGCTTTAGCTTTACAGAAGTGAGGGGTCCATTGTGTGACTTCCAGGCAATCTCCATCAATGCTATTTCTCTGATGAGTTTTTGGTGGGTACATTTTGACTCCAGAGTTTAGGCAGTACCTGGAAGAGGGTAGGATTGTTGGGTGAAGGAAGAAGATTATGTTAGACCTTTCACAGTTCAGGTAGAAGTAACATCACTGGGATACCCACTGTTTGCCAGTGGATTAACTTCTTTTCAGTTTTTGTTTTGCAGTTTTGGCTGGGGCCAGGCTTGAACCCACCACTCCCAGTATAAGGGGCTGGTGCCCTACTCCTTGAGTGGCAGGCACTGCCCTCCTTTTCAGTTTTCACAGACCACTGACATTTCAAGCTGAAACCACTACACCATGTTGCCAGAGCTTACTCCACTTCTGTCTTCCTCCTTTTTGTAGAGTGATGTGTGGACTCTTCTAAGATTTGAAAAGTGAGGCCCATATTCCAAAATTCCAGTCAACTAGGATGCCAGTGCTTTAAAACTGCATCTTCTTTTTGTAATTTCATTCCCTCCAATCTAATCTCAGATCCCTGCATTTTTTAGTTAGAATAGGGTAGAAGAAGCAATTAGTTAATTTATTTAAAATAAAAATCCCTGGGCACTACTCACATGGAATTCTGAATCAGTATCACCACAGGAGGTGGGAGAGGCATAAGCTACATTTCCATAAGCACGTTGAGTGATCCTGACTTCAGAGGGTCATGCTGAACAGTCCAGGAGCTTTGTCTCTAATTCAAATCCTGACCCAAGCTCCATTTTAGCCAACGAAGTCATCTGTCTCTTGGCTTTTAACATCAAACAATAAGACCATAGTTTTAAGTCACTTTGTTTCCCGACTTTGGTTGATTAGTGCCATGTCAAGGAGCATTTTTAGACTTTTTAAAAAAACTTACTTGCCACCCAACCTTCTCCCCTTCCTCCCATGAAATTTTAATACCACTATAGATATGTGTATATACTTTGACCCTTCTTAAGGGCCACAAACCATTGTAATATTTAAGAGCTTTTGCCTACTCCTCCCCCCAACAACTAACTTTCCCCTCCTTGGGGGAGATGGTGGCCTCATTAGGAAGGCCTGGTGTACATCAAAGGCTTTGGGAAGCTCACTGTGCCTGTGTCTGACTGTCCTCCACACCCTCTGCTCCAGTAGGCACCAGCATTCAAGGTGGTCCCCATTCATTTCATCTCTTCTCCTTCCCCTTCACACTCTCCTTCCCCTGTTGACCAACGGCACTGTAGACTAAGCTAGAAATCTGTTAATTATCTTAGTCTCTCTGTTTTCCTAACTCTGCTAGTTTCACCTGCCATGTACTTTACAAATATGAATTTTCTTTCCCAACTGGACCATCAAATTCCTCATTCAAAATTTTATTCTTTCTTCCCTAAATGGCTGTGGTAGTCTGCTAACCATTCCCCCATGGCCAGTTTCCACATCTATTCTCACAAAGTGGTAACTACATTCACATCTAACCCCCTTTTAATACCAGTGCTTTATCCTTTCAGTGGCTCCCCATTTCCTGAGATGAAGTACAGATGATTCAGAAGGGTGGATACCTCAGTTTGGTGTCTGATCTGTTTCTCCACCTCATCCCTCTTTTTCTATCTTCACGTTTCATGCTCCGGATCTACTGAACTGCTAATCCCCACATTTTGTGCCTCTTTGTTACCTGGTTTATTCACCATATCCTTCAAAACTCAGCCCATTCTTCACTGCCTTGAAAAACCATTCCCGAGGGTCTCAGACTATACTGAAGTCTCCTCCCCAGCAGTGCCCAGCCACTCTGGGCTTCTTTTCACAGCATTGCTTTGAAATCATGTCTGTCTCCCATTAAATCCCCAACTTGGTGATGGCAGCAGTCATGTCTTTTTATCTTTCCACCTCCAGCGCTAGCAGTGCACTTGGCATGTGCCAGATATTCAATAAAATCTTCATTGAACTCCACTGAACTGCCCTTCCTGAGGTTGGGGTACTAATTAGTATTAAAATGGACCCCCCAAAAGCAGGTGCCCAGGAAGAAAATAGAAAGAAAGCACCGACCTTGCTAATCCACCAATGGGGTAATTACTTCACCAAAACAACTGGTCAGTTCATTGGAAAAGTCAGCCAGTTGGCATCACGGACACCAAAACATTCAACCAGGCATTTCACTGGACTTGTGACTTTCCAGCAGGTGTCCACGCAGCCTGTGATGGAAGAAGTTACTGATCATTCTTTGTTTATTTTTACTTTCTCCTCTTTCCCTACCCTCTCACATAGCCTGCGATTTATGCTGGTGCTCTCGTATCCGTTTGGAAAGACAAACATGGCAAAGCATTCCTATTTGAGCAAACTCCCCCAAACTGCCTAGAGAACAAATAATGTCCACACGGAAAATCCCACACATGAAAAGGCAAGTTGAACCACGTTGCTGTAAAGCACTGGCCCTTTCAGGTTTGGGACACGTGGCCTCTCTGGCTGAATGGACAGAAGGTCTGAATGCGTAAGAGCGGCTCCAAACAACAAGCACCCAAACAAGACCGCCATTCTCGCTCCCCTCAGACGACTGCCCCGAGAGGCTTGCTCTCCAACGGGTCCTACATGCTAAATAACTCCTATTCTCAGGTCACGTTGACTTGGGGGCTCGAGCCAGGTGAAAAGACAATTGACCCAAACAGCCAAACCGAACTCCAAACTTCACTAACGAGGTGGTTGATTTGCTAATGCCAGTCAGCCATGCGGGGTGCTGGGTGCCACTTTCTACAAATATATCTTTTATGCAAAAGAAAAATTATTAAAAGGAGGTGGGGGGGGTACGCCGAAAAGGGGGCCTTTAAATGGGCTGTGTTAGACTTTTGTTATGTTGTGTGCTTTCTTGCAGGCGACTTTTTGGCAAATGCTGTATCTTCAGCAGGAGAAGTTGGCCGAGCACAAAAGGGCTTTTGAAGCGGTGAGTGTAAATTCAGACCCCTTTTCTTTCTTCCTTCCTTCCTTTCTTAGCCCTCTCTCTTCTCCTGTGTCTGGAGACCACTAAGGAGAAATAATAAGCGCCATTGCTTGCAGGACACGTCCCATGAATTACTCAAACATCCAATGTAACTTTAGAAAAGGGGCACGCTTTTTTCTTCCCTGCAGAAGTTTCCCTGTCCATTCTTTATTTACTTGTCGTTGTGAGGCCAAGTGATGCACAGCTAGGCAACACACACACACGCACACACACACGCACACGCACAGGAGGCCATTAAACAAATTAAAAGGGATGGAGATGACTAATACAGTACTCTCGGAATCCCCAATTTGATTAGTCTGTCTTTAATACACAAAAGCAGTGCCGGAGGGGGAAGGGAGGCAAACTGCTCTTTAATAACCTGTACAATCAAATTATGGGGATGAATTTAACTAGTCCGTACTTCTTAAAGGAGCCTTATTATCGGATTGCTTGTAAAAAGAAAGTCAGTTTTCCAGCCGAGTTTCTGGCACGTCTCTGGAACATCCACGTGGCAGTTCTGTGCTTTCACGACTCTTTCTTTTCCCCTTCTGGAAAATTTTGTCTCCAAAAATTATTCAGATGGTTTATCTCCTGGTGGGCCCTTACCTTTTTTTTTTATTCCTTAATCAAGGATTGGAAGGGGGAGTGCAGGGGCTAGGAATTGGTTTTCCCCTTGGTAGCTGTAGATAGATACTTTGGGGTGACTTTTTAAAATTAAATCATAGCTGTGTACATGGATGCATTTATGGGGTTCAGTGTACTGATCTGATATACAATGCGAAATGCTTACCCTGAACTGAATAACACACCCATCACCTCACTACCTTATTTGTTGTGGTGAGTCAATTATATTCTTTTCTTAACAGTTTTGAGATGTACCATTGCAGCATGCACATTAGGTGAGGCGGGAGGTGGGGTGCCTTTTGGGTAAAGGCCTTAACCTACTTCAGATTGTGGAGGGCCGTCTGCTTCTTACTTCATGGAGCCTGATTTTGCCTCAGAAATCGGGGCATTTCTCCAAACCTCAGCGGGTCACTGTGTCAGAAGCTGAGACGGTGTGGACTGATACTCCAGGGACCAGGCCACTCCTTTTGAGGAGTGATTCTGTTATAAAATAGGATGTCCGTGTCCATCCAGTAGATCTTCATAGAAATGCCTTCCTTTCCCCTTTACGGAACAGTTATAGCTCTGGCAATTTCTATCCTAACAGAGAATGCTCTGCAATTCAGGGCACATTCCTACTGAAGCAAGGAGCACAGACAGAAAGCAGGGGACTTTAAAAAAAAAAAAAAAAAACCAAATTATTGACCTCAAACTCAGCTTCCACTAGACCTTTCTAAGTTGCTATTAGAAAATCAGGCCTACCTGTGGCCACCTCAAGTGCTCAAGTATAAGTGCTGAGTAGTAACTACGCACGGGGACATCATTTCCAGCTATAAATGCTAACAGTGTCTTACTGGCACGCAGGTTCCACATGGCCTTCCTGTGCCTATGGTCGCCAGACTGAACTTTGTCTCACGGGGTGAGGAGCACAGATCCTGGAACCAGACAGTCTGGCTTCAAATCCTGGCTCTGTCACCACTGTCTTCGGAACCTCACCATGTTGTTTACCTCTCTGTGCCTCAGTTTCCGCATTGCACTCAGTTTCCTCATTGCAAAATGTAGGGAATTAATGATATAACAGCCAAAGATTCTTACGAGTGTTAACTGACACATGGAGAACCATAGAACAGGGCCAGAGAAGTGAACTGGGACTTTTACCACCTGGAACATTTATCATATGGTGGGGACTTTCAGGACGCCTTGCGTGCGTCATTATCTCATTTATACAACAAACCTAAAAGCTTAGGGTTTTTTCTCCTCTGATTTAAAGATGAGAAACTGAAGTATAGAGAGACTAAGCATCTTGCCTAAGGTCTCAGGGATAGGAGATGATAAATCACGGAGCTCAGACTGTAAGACACCTGTGCCCAGCCACTTCTCATACAATGTATATTCGACCCTATTTTCCTGGTCCCCAACAACGTCTAATCTAATCAGAGAGGATAAAGGTGAAACAAACACAGTATTTCCAAGGGGTAGTATTGAATGAGGTGGGGGAAAATGTGGCATGGCAGGAGGAGTGGAAAAGGGCAGGGTCACGGTGGCCGATGAAGGCAGCAGGACCACAGCCATCTGGCACGTGGGACAGCAGGGAGCGAGTTCAGTGGTCTCCGCAGAGGATCAGGGTCCAGTGTCCAGTGTGCTGATCTAAGGAGGTCAAAGCGTGATCATGGGGGCATGTGCCAGCTGTCCTGGCTGCTCTATCCTGCCAGGCATTTCAGTATGTACTTAGCATTGGCTGACTTAATCATCCACTTAGTTTGGGTCATGGTGCCCGGTCACCTTGTCAGAGGTCAGCTCTGAGAAAACCTTCCAATCGGAGTCAACTGATAAGCTCTGCACCTCTCTCCCAGGATCACGCTCTCAACACAGAGGTGTGCTATGATTCATTAGATTTCCCACGATTTTCATGATCGATCTGGGGATGTTGAACATGAAGGGTAAGAGGGGTTAGTCCGTTTATTTCTCTTTAAATTTTAAACTTGGTGGATCCCTGGACATCATTTCCTTCCCTTTGGCAGTCCAGGCCACATAATTTCCTTGAGGTTTATTTTTCACGGTGGTGAAGATGGCATGTGCATTTTGAAACTTCTGGCTTACCAACTCTCAGCTAGGATGAACTTTGCAACATTTCTTGGTTTGAACTGTCCTTTCATTGGGGTTCATCAGACATAATGCCAAATGGAGAGCTTGCACATAAGCGGATTTTGTTTTTACTTTGTATTTGCAGCTAGAGATGAGGGCGACTTTGTGCTTTGCTCACCATTATTAAGAAAGCAAAGGAGACCACAGGTGAATGATGTATAGAGATTACACATGATATGGTATGTTTTGCCATTTCATTTTTAAATGAAATCAATTATAGACTCTCATGCTGCCATGAGAGATTTCTCCACACTCTAGATCTGAGCATAATATAAGTAAGTGTGTATGCATGTATGATTTCCTAGATTACCTACTTGGAAAAAAAATCTCCCTATAGCATAAAATATCCTTGCATTTTTAATATATAAAAATTACAATGGATCTAAATTGGTTAGATACCAGTAATTATTATTTTTATTTGTGCTAGTGACTTGTCAAATGGAAACCAGAAGAATTTTATACATAGGCATGTATGTAGCTACTCAACAATGAAATGTACTTTTCACTGGTTACGCGAGACAGCCATCAGTGGCAACAACATTTATGTTATCTTGGTTTATTTGGAGTAAAATTCAATGTTCTGTGAACACTAATATTGTTTGGTGAGATCTTATAACACTTTCTCACCACTAGTAAATGTATTTTATTAAAATCATTTAAACTGTTAGAAGATCTACCTTTGAAAATAAATTGGATATGCCTCCTAGTTTCAAAATGGAAAAAAAAGATCCACACTTTGATATATATTATTATTTGTTAAATGACACCTGAATCTGTTAAGTGTTTGAACATTTTCTTAACTAACAAATGGATTTCAGAAGGAATGTTGATTACTGAATAGGAGTCAGGCTTGGAAACAGATTCTCTGGATTTGAATCCTAGTTTTATTACCCAATAGGTATGTGAGCTGGGGCAACATACCTATCTTCTCTGCCTCCATTTCCTCATCTGTAAAGTGGAGATGTTGATGCTCGTACCTACATAATGGGTTGATTGGAGAACTCTGTCATTTACATATGTAAAATATTTAGACCAGTGCTTGGCACATGGCTCCCATATTAACCCTGAGACTCTGTTCTTTTGGTGCATTTTGACACACACTGGGCCTTTTGTTCTTGCAAGGTCTGTACTTCTGGAATGCAGGTAAGCTCAGCTGACATGCAATCTAAGTACAGGCTCTGCCATTGGTTCTGTGACCTTTGACAAGGCATGGAATCTCTGAGTTACTCCATCTGTGAAATGGGAATAATAGTGATGAACTTACAGGACTGTTATAGTAACGAACTCATAAGGTAAACTAAGCACTGGGGACAATGCCCAACACACAGTAAATATTCAACACCTAGTAACTATAATTTTTATTAGCCAATAGAGACATGTTGTTTCAAGAAACAGACAGTCATCTGGAAATCTGGAGAGACAGCCTCTAGTTTGGATTCATGATTTCTTTTCTGTAGGGCAAGATAGTCCATTACTATTTCCAAAATCCATGAATATCTAAAAGTAAATAGAGGGAATACTCGAATGCCTGCAGTGAACCAAGATTGGGTAGAACAAGGTGGGAGAGAATCAAGGGGGAAGGCAAAGTGGGGAACAGCAGCTATCAGCAGGAAGGAGTGAGGGGCAGGTGCTGCCATCCAAGGGAAAAATCACAGAGCTAGGGCTTCCCAGAGAGAAGGGGGGGCTTGTTTGACGCAAGCACAAGGAGTAGAAATTCAATGAAAGTCACAAAAGGCTTTTGGTAGCTTTCACCATAAAGGTCTAAGATACAGTGAAAGGCCAAAGTTGTCTTGTCATGGTACAAAGCCTTCAAACCTGCATGAATAAATAGGCAAGTTCACAGGTCTTCAGGCAGGGGTTTTTAGATTCCTAAGAAACTACCAGAAATTGTGATTCAGAAAGGCCAGGGGGAAGCAGATTTTCTTTAAAACACGATTTTCTTATAAAACACGTTAAGGAAGGCATCCATGGACTGTTAAAGACTTACAGAAAGGCATCTCAGGATTGTATTTCAAGAAGCACCACCCTGTGCAAAACCTCCAAATGGGGAATTAGGAGGCCTCAAGTTCAGCTTTTCTGCTAGTTTCCCATGTGAGCTTAGGTATCACTTAGACTCGCTGAGTCTCTGTTTCTGCATTTACATAATGAGAGCATTACACTGGATAATTTCTGATCAATTATATTTCACAATTTTATATACAGGATGTACAAATGCCAGTAAAAATGAATAACATGTGGATTTGGTAAAACGCACTAACAGCTCTGGGACCTTAAAGAAATAACTAAACTCCTCAGTGCCTTAGGCTTGGCTTGTAAGTAAGGGGCCAGTGTGTGTTACTAAGGGACTGGCTTATCTATAACAGCCACGGTGGTGGGAAATGTCCCAGAGAACCATTTGGTTCCTGGAGAGAAGAGGACACACACTTCAAAGTCTTGTTTGGGAAAAACTTTTGTCCCTAGAGGTCAATTATTGGGCAATATAAACTAATACAACCATGGGATTATGTGGTGGGAACTTTAATTATTAACTCATAAGGTATGAGTTCAAGAGATACATTTGATGAAATTTGGATTCTGGGGACAAAGGAGCTTGATGTTAGCTTCAGCATTGGGTTATTACACCATGTTCTTCTTTTGGATAACATTCCAAAAAAATACTTCAGACTCTTGGAAATATTTTCTAGGAATGTCCTTGAAAGAGGACAATGAAGAATGGTATGATTTACTAGAAAACAAAATAATTCATCAGAGGACCATGTGAGTTTGCCACACAACACTGCAGTGAAATTTCTCACCTCCAACTTAGAGTTGGCCTGAGAAATGTGAACTTCAGACAAATCCTTCCTTTGTATCTCCAAGCCTTTGTTTCCTTATCCATGAATAATGGGGAATATTATATACCACATGACATTGTGAGGAATGAGAAATGAATGGGATATGTTGGCAGAGGGGAAAGGTAAGCAGACAAAAAAGGAAGTGATAGCTCTGTAAAAATATTATAACTGTCCTTGGAACTATGGGCTGCTCATATACGTGTCAACTTCCTGGTACCCTTCAGTCACTTAATTACTTCTTTCTTGTGAGCAAGACTTCCTTAGTGTCACCACTTCTCACTCAACTCTCCAACTTTCCTGCTTTCTTTCCTTTACATTACTCCCTCCTGTTTTTCTGCTATCACAAACTGGGAAATTTATGACAGTAGTAGACCTATCTTATCTGTGAATTACAGTTACCTCCCTCTTGCCCCAAATTCGAAAGATACAAATGAATGAATGAGTGATGTCCATTCTTAGAAATAGACTGGACTCGGTTACCACTTTTATACTCTCCCTTTTGCCCTATCTTGCACCTGTATAATTCATTTTGGTGGCCTAAACAAGCACTTCTTCCATGGTGTGGCCTTATGGTGCTCAACAGAGAGATCTTGGCTTTTTACTTGTCCTCCTTGAGTTATCCCTAGCACCTTAGCCCTTCTGTATCACTTTCACTGGGATCCCTCTATTATCCCCAGCCCACCAACTAGCTCACCTATCGTTAGGTGCATTGTCCAGTCCCAAAATACCAAATACTGAAAAAAAAGAAAGGAAGGCTTTCTTCTTCTTTCCCAGTCCCAAGGTTTAACTTTAGCCTTTTTCCCTTCTCCCCCTTGTTATTCTAGTCTGAAATCTTATCCAGCCTTATATTTCAATACCACTGTCTCTCTACTAACTTTAATTTCCCTCCTAGCACTTATTTCTATGTTCTAACTCCTTGATTTCCTAAAAATGCTATTTTTCCAGCTCCTAACAGTCACAAAATCTTTGTTCTCTTTAATCTTCTCTTTCATCATGGTCCAGTCAATTGCCATGGTTATAAAATATTTATGTTCATAATTTTTTTTCTATCTTGTCCTTTACTCATACTTTTAAATTTTACTTCTTCTGCCTAATCATATGTTCTCATATTCACTCATCCAGCCCTTCATTCAACAAATATTTATTAAGGGAAAACAATATCTCTGCCCTCATGCAACTTACTCTGTAGAAGAGGAAGACAGACAATAAAAAAATTAATAAACATATACTTAGATGTTTACATAGTGTCAGGTAGTAATGAGCAATATAAATTGTGTGGGATGAGTGGATAGATAATATTAAGATGGCTGCTATTTTAATGGTCCACTTGAGTCTATGATGTTTGGAGGATAATGTCATTGACAATGGCCATCTTGGATAAGAGTCATCTAGAAAAGCAAAACTTCATCACAGAAGCCCCAGGAGAGAAGGTGCTTGGTGCATTCCAGGAACAGTATAGAGATAACATGAGAGCAAGTATAACATCGTGGAAAGAACAGTGATTAAGAGATAAAGGGTACTGACTTCTTGTCCTAATATGCAAGCCCAAGTCACTTCACTTCTCTGGATTGAAAGGGTTGTGCTAGATGATCTCTAAGATATCTTATTAGTGCTAAAATATCTTACCAGTTCAATTAGCTCACCAGTTATTTTAGGACAAGGAGCCAATTTATGTTTATATTCTCCTTAGTTCACAGTGCCATAGCCTACATTGAGTCGAATTGAGTACATTGGGTGTAAACTGAGTGATGAAGATGGGTTGGGGGATAAGGACAGAGAGAGATCAGAGGAGTGCTCATGCGGGACCTAGTTGAGGAGCAGAGGTCTTGGATTCTACTGTGTTAGGCAATCAATGAAGAATTTTGAGCAAGGTAGTGGTATACTGTGACTTCCTTTTTAAAAAAGATCACTGTGACTGCTATCTAGAGAGCAGATATTGGAGTGTGTGAGGAGGCAGAGAGCAGGTGAATGAGGAAAGTGAAAGGCTAGTGGGAACTTGCAATAGAGCTTCAAGGGAAGTAGTAGAATGTGGTCAAATTCAGAAAACAAAGCCAAATTTCTGACAAAGTGTATATGAAAGAAGAGTCAAGACTGACTATTAGCCTCTGAATAAATGGAGGGAGGAGCAAACTTTGAAGGAATACCAAGGTGTCAGTTTTTCATTGGCCACAAGGAAGGCTAGATATCCGATTGAAAATGCTAAGTATGCAATTACGAATTATCAGCATATGGAGGAGATTTAGTGCCATAAGGGCACAAGTATAAATAGAGAAGAGATTTGAGAACGGAAATCTGGGGCACTCTAAAATTTAAGGGTCAAGAAGTCAAAGAAAACCCAGCAAAAGAGATTCAAAGATATAGCAAGGGATTAGGAGAAAGTCAGAGTGCTCACCACCCACGCCTGGATGACTGCACGTGTGTCCTGCCTTTCATTTCAGATTAACATGAGGGTACAGATGTTTAGGTAGCACTGTTTGCATTTGTTAGGCAAAGTTCAGTTGTGGTTGAGCACTTCACCCAGGAAGTGTGCTGTACACCTGTCTTGCCTTTCAGCCTCTTGGGTTTCCCAATTCTTTTTGATGTATTGCTATTTATTTAATTCACATAAAAAGTTAAATGTATTTTTACATTGTTAATATTCAACTCAGAAAACTCAAAGGGATATGTCCAGTAGCAGAGATTCTATATCATTTCTTTTGGTATCTCTTAGACTTCTTAGCATGAACCATTGCACTAGTCTTGGTCTCATCAGTATTCTATAAATGTCTTATGCATTCACATTTCCTCACATTTATTCATATTTTATCCCTTTATTGTTTAAACATATCAAAATCCTATATGTATATACTTTCAAAGATATATCCTATCTCATCCAAAATATATTCTCTTATAAACTAATACAATAATAATTTTTCCCACACAACATTGTCATAGCATTTATTGTCTGAAAAATCTATACTTTGGGAAATGGTAATACATTATCTTTAAGACCGTTAGCATTAAAGCTGAATTTCCTGAACCCAAAGCTCATCTCCTGTAGACACTAGCCATACAACTTTGGATAAGTTACTCAACTTTCTCCTACATCGTTTACTAAGAAGCACATTGTAATAATGCTTATCTCCTAGAGAGTTTCTGATTCTTAAATGAGTTAATAAATAGACTAATAATGGTTCCTGATACCTAGTAAGCACTCAGTGAATGAGAACTAATGGTCTTTTTATAATTTTTTAGCTCTCATCATTTCCCATATAACATGGTGGCAATAGTATATTTGGGTAAAAAGATAAGGATGTGACTTCCTGTTCTGATCTGCAATCTCAAGAAAGTCACATCACCTATCTGCATTGAAAGGGTTGAGTTAATCTCTAAACTGTGATCTGGCTTGAAAATATTTGATCAGTTCAACTAGATTGTCAGTTGTTTGAGGGTTCAGAGCCAAGTTACATTTATCTTTGAGTTTTCTGTAGTTCACAAAGCAAGATATACAGTGAATTGAACTGAGTACACTGAATATTAAGTCATGGATGATTTGATGGATTGGAATAAGCAGAAGGAAAATGGAAGAATCTTCTCTTGATACATGTTGGGCCTTGCATTGCCTACATCAACCTCATGTTTAAAGATTTCTATTATGGGGAATAAAAGCATAAATGCCCATAAGTAAAAATTATATACTATTATAGTTTAATCATTTCCTTTTTCTCCCAATCTCCCTAACTCTCCAGTGAAAACATGCACACACACATAAACACAGATACAGCTCAAAACATGGAAATTATTTAGAATTTAATCATAAAAGAACACTGTTTATAACTATCTATAGTGTGTGTGTGTATATATACACACACACACACACACACACACGTCCCTGGAGAAAGGAGTGTTAAATATTTCTGTTTCTAGTTTACTTTCCTTTAGACTTCCATTTAGAATGCATTTTTCTTTCTCATTTAGTATTGATTTCTTCCACTATTCTGAAAGTTCTTTTGAGAGTAAGTCTGGCTTTTTTGTGTTTTTCAGTGTTTAAACCTAGTGATGCTTCATACTAAATGGTTATTGGCATGCAATTTTTAAATCTCATTTGGTGGATTGAAGAAATACAACAGAAGAGTTTGGTAAATATAGGTGAGGAGTAGTGTTTTTCCTCCAGGAAAAATCCACTGGGTTACAGCAAGAACCTAGCCAGAGGCTGGGGTTCCAGGTGGAGGGAGCTGTAAGAGGTAGACATATATCAGGGCTTCAGGAGGTCAAAGATAAGACTCAGCTCAGATAACTAATGTGCAAATCAGGGACTAGAGATTTGTCATCTGAGCCACATAAAGGCTATTGGAAGCATCGCTTTAGGAGTTTACAAAATTTTCCAGCAAGTCTTCAGATGCCCATAGTCCAGTCTTAGCAAAGTAAGACTAAATATATACATGACTTACTGTTGGAGATGCAGCTCCTATTTCCTGCAGACTTGGTTATCTTTGGAAAGGGAACCTGCTGACTTGAGCCTGAGGGTCCATGGTACTTGGAGATGAGCCAAGTTGAAGCAGGCCAAGACATGCACCTGGTAGAATCTAGATGTGGAGAAGAACATGATTGCACAACTAGTAAGGCTATCAGGTCAGAGAAACCTGCCAAATTAGAGGTGTAATATGATGCACAGGCCATATATACCAGTGAGCACAGTAATTTATTTCCAAAGCCTGAACATTTGGACAACAAGGAGAAATTTATTTTAGAATTAAGAATATAAAAATGTTGTCAGATAGATATTTTTAAAAGGCAGGAAAGATAAAGGCTAATAATGACAGCTGAGCCATTAATAGATGTCAAGCTCTGTTCTAAGCTTATTCTATTGCATAGCCATGTAAGGAAAAGGATCAATGGATGGAACTTCTCCCTAAGAAATTAATTTGCAGATTCAGAAAGGAAAATTTACTCATGTCAACATAAAATTAAATGAACTAGGTATGAAGAAAGAAAATAAAGGCAGTACCAGAAGAAAGAAACAGATAAATATGAAATGAAACATCTCCACTCATTTCAGGTGAGAATTTGAAAAATGGAGACAGGGTTTATTGTTTTATTATTCAATAATTTATTAAATTAGTATTGACTAGTTGAAAGAGTATGCCTTTTGGGAACCCATAGACCTAGATTCAAATTTTGATTCCATTTATTATGTTATTAACTTAATTTAAATTCTCTAAATCCTTATATTCTTGTCCATAAAATGGGAATGTTAATACCTACCTCATTAGGTTGTTATGAAAGTCAAGTGGAATGAGATAAAATACCTATTAGAGATTCTTATTCTTAAAGCTAAATACATCACTGTACTTTGATAACCATGATCACTAACATTTATTAAACATTTATCATTTAACAGGAGCTTTGCCTAACTCTTCCTCTATTATACCTCATTAAATATTCAGAATAACCAATCCACGAAACTACTCCTATTTTCTGTACAAAGTAGATGAGGAAACCAAGGCACAGATACATGCACAAGGACACAGGGGCCTTGCTGAGGAGCTAGGATTAAGACTTAGGAAGTCCCCTGCTCCTGACAGCACACTTGTGGCTTCATTAAGCTCACTGCAGTTTCTTTAAATAATTAGCTTCTTAAGGGTAGTGGTTTTTTTTTTTTTTTTTTCCTGGCTTATCACTGCTGTCTCCACAGCTCTTGGTACAGTACTAGGAACATAATAGGTTGAAAGACTAACCTATGTGATTCTTTTAATGGCATTTGTTAAAGAAAAACAGGAAGAAGGCAGTGAGTGCATTGCTTGGCTAAGTTATGTGAGTTTAAGACTGTACCTGCTATTGTTTTCATATGCCTCTTTCACATATAGACATGTAGTTATCTCTAATATATATACTTGAAACTCTCTCCCTCACCTTGCAAGTGCATTTAAGTGTGATGAAAATGAACCTGAATCCACTGAAAAGAATTTTCTTTGAAAAAAACAAAAGAGACTTTATTCCAGGAAACAGTTTGCAAACCGGGGAGATGAAGCCTTGGCTGGAAATCAAGATATATTCAGAGAGAACAAAGAGAAAGCCTATCATCTTTTATAGAGAAAGTTTTCACCCAGGTTCCCACTCGGATCTGCTTATGCACATGAAGGGTGCAAACTTGCCTAGTTCTGACTGGTTGATGCAGGTCAAGGCCATTGGTTGATTCAGGTGGTATGAATAGGCATAGACAACCATGAAAGTCCCAAAGTTAAGAAAGCATGGGGACTTTCCAGGAAAGCAGAGTAGGTGTGTGACCTCTAGTCAGCAAATAACCACTTGGCTCTTGGAATTTAGGCCCAGTTGGCCACTCAGGAGCCATCATGAAGGATTGATTCTTTCAAGATTCACATATGTGATTGTAAACCTCGATGTCTTTTTCTGAAGACCGTTGTCCTATCTAAGTATCATAGGTCCCATCACTCTAAATTCTTCCAACTCTAGGCATATTTCATCCTAATATTCAAATATTCTGAATGTTTTGGAGTATATTAATACACTTGTGTTTCCTGCCAATTTATCTCACCCTTCCTTACTGAATCAGTGATTCAATTCAATATGACAAAGTGCAAAATTCTTGTGCAAGGTGTCGTGTAGCGTAAATTAAAGAGGTATTAGTCACAGTTCCCACTCTCCAAGAGCTTAGAATCTGGAATTTTTTAAAAGTTGTACAAAAATAACACAGAAGAACACAGAAAATACTTGTAGGAATACAAATGCACGGACAATTTTAGTGAACGCCCTTGTACCCAGACAGGAGTTATACAAGCAAAGCCCAATTCTTCTGTGGGAAGTAAAGGGATATATTCATTCATTCATTCATTCATTCATCCATCCAGCATCTGTTTGCCTGGCACTCACCATGAACATTTTAGGCATTGTGTTAGGTACAAGAAATTCAAACATAATCTGCTCCCAAAACTTGTTTTCCAGGAGCTGCTACTCAGACAAAGAGGAAGTAATATATAAATGGACAATTTCCAGGAAAGGAAGTGAGATTTAGAAGCACACACAAACAGCTTGGTGGTGTTAGAGAGCAAGAAGGGACTAGTGAAAGTTTCCTGAGACTCAATCCTGCTGGCAAAGGCATCTGTGGAGCTGGGAATAGAATTGGTGCTGTCTGCAGCGGCACGAAGCCTGTTTTGGAGATGTATTTTGCCTGTGGTCAGCACCAAACATTAATGTTCCTTGTCTAGGCTGCCTTTGAGAAGAAAAATGATGCATTAGATTTCTTGTGTCTTTCTTTACAGATATGAGTGCAGAACATATAGCACGGGGTGGATAATGTTTGCTTTGGATTATTGCAACACTGCGATACAAGGTGCCAGATTTGGTATCTAGTAAATATAGTTTAGACCCCCCCACTCCCAAGGCTGTGAATTATCAGTAGTGAGGCCAGGCACAAGTCAACGTCTCTGAGTCTCTTTTCCTGAATGAGAATAATAAATACTGTAGAAAATGCTATTTTAAGAATGATCACATTTAGTCCTCTCCAGGGGCCTATGATGTAGGCACTTTCATCATGCCATTTCTCAATTTGCAGATGAGGAAACTGAGGCTAGGAGGCTAAGTGACTTACTTGCCCCTAATCGCAGAGCTGATCAGCGGGAGCTGGGGTGCACATCTAGGCAATTTCACCTGATGACTGACTTTTCAGGCCTGCGATATGAAAAATAATCTAGCTCAGTGCCAGAAGCATAGAAGTTCCTCCTTGCTGCTGTTGTTTACTTAATTGGAAATAGAAGGTCAAACACAGACTTGACAAGCTGTGGACAAAACAAAAGGCACAATGGAAGGATCATATTTCTCTGGCTCTTTCTTTCTGAGCCCACTGCAGTCCAGCCCTCAGCTCAGAAGTCAGGGCAGTCCCAGAGCACACAATTCAAGGGTCTTGGTGCGTAGGGAGTAATAAAACCATCATGCAAGGGGGGGTGTTTTTGCTCCTTACAGCCAGTCCTATCCCAGAAATAGTGGGCTGCCTGATTCCTTCCCCTGGCTTCACATCACACCCCAATCTGCCATTGATTGGATGGAGATGAAGCACCTTTTCTATGGAGCAGGATCAATTTAGCCAATTTGTCTGATTTAGAGGCTGCTGAGATCAGTTCCTTGAAGCCCAGGATTGGCAAAGGGCGAACTTCTTTATGTGATTCTGTATTTAGTTAAACTGCTCCTTGTTTGGCTAGTAAAATTCTTTCCCTAGTTACCAGGCACTCATGTGATCAAAAAGTGACCTCTGAAGTTGGACAATTAATGTTAAATGGTGCTACCAACCAAAAAGAATGGCTCCTGGAAAAAAAAAAAAAAAGAAGGATTTTTGTCCCTCTCAGGAAACATGGATTTCAAATATAATTTACTATTTCTACCTGGTGAAAGGGCATCTCTCCTCATGAATCTGGGGGACGCTAAGAGAAGTGCCATTTCTTTTCAGAAGGACATGTTTCCAAATTAACTTGTTCAGATGCTAAGCAGAGAAGTGGCCGTGCTGCTAGGAAGAACAATTACTTCCCCTGGGTTATCTACACGCTGGTTTATTCAACTCATTTCATGTTCCAAACCTTGGCTGGGTCTGGACTGGTGATTCAACACTGTGGAGCACTTAGAATTTTTATTTCCGCCAAATCAGTGACACAGAAATGAGAGCCTGGTGAGAATCTTGTAAAATGCCAGGTTTGTGCACAACCTGTCTTCTGAGTCGGTCAAACTGAGTCCCAAGAGAGAAGCTGAGAAATATAGGGGAACTTTTGATCAGCTTCCCTCTCCTGGGGAAGAGGAATATGTGCGCACACACACAGAGGCACAGAGGCTTGACATCTGTGTAGCATCAGAGTTGTAATTGGAGGTGACTTTGAATGAAAGGCCATTTCAACTCTGGCTATAGCTTCCCTCTGGCCAACCTAGCAAAGCAGGCCCTGTGGGAGGTTTGGACCTGGGCGCTCTAGCTCACGGCAGAGGTTGAAAGGGGGTAGGAGTGGTGGAGTGGCCCCCACATGACTTCTCCATACTGTCACTGCCTCTGCTGATGGCCCAAAATGTACCGCCTCTTTACCGAGTGCTCTCGATGCCAATTGGCTCTCAGGCCACATAGGACAAAGGTGCACACTGGATCTTCACATTTTAGAAAGAGGATAATCAATCTTCCTCCATGTATAGAGCAGAGCCAATGTCGGGGAAGGGCAATAAACCCTACCAGCTGCTCTAGGGCATTGGAGGGGAAGAGGGAAGGGGGGTCTGGGTTTGTTTTTCTCTCCCCCAAACCTATGGGAACAGATTCTGTAGTATATTACTACACAAAGAGGGTGTGGGTTGGGGGGGAGGAAACATACTGGTGCGGGATGAAGTTCAGCGATCAGTTTTCTAAGAAAGACACTTTTTTTCTAAAAATCCCAAATCAACTCCAGCTCTTTGTGCTTAATAAGCACATAATGTTTTTCACAAATAAACAGGTCACCTGTGTGTCCATGACCCTTGTAACCACGCCAGAGTCAGCAAGAATTCCGGTATTTGGCCAGTTTAGGTCATTTAGCGAAAGGAGAACCGTGCTCAATAGTAACTACAGAATAATTTTTTAAAAGGTTTTTTGAGAATCTGGCAGAATGGAAGGCTGGATAATTCCCGTAGCATTGTATATCGTTGCCCTTGATGCTTTTCTCTATTTCCAACGTGTTTTCCTGAGAACACAAATTCCAGGACATTAACCAACAAAGCGTCAATGGTAAAATAAATGGCAAAAACTATGTGAGATGAAGCCGAATAGGTTTCTTTCCTACAGGATCTTTTTGAAATCTTCAAGATGGTAGGTAGTATTTTTACAATGTATTTGATTGTGGGAGTCTGCTCTCCATGAACTCGTGGCAGAAACAATGCTGGGAAGAACACACTTGGGGCCTACTCATGTGAAGAATGTTCCCTGGGAATTACTCTCAAAGAAAATGTTCCACACCCAGCCTTTTAGCGGTTAACTATTTGGAGGTTAGAACATCCCTCTTCTACTTCGGGGTTCAGGGTTCAAAGGTTCAGATTTTCCACAAGACTTGGAGAACTTCAAAAGAAACCCTGAGAGTTAGAATCCATGCAAATACAAGAATGGGAAGCCTACCCCATCTTGGAAGGGGAGGGTATCCATTGTACATTTTGAGTCTGAGATCCAGTGGAGTGGGACAAATAGTTATTGACTGAGCACCCCAGCAGGCCAGGTTTCATATAGATGGGCTAATTTAGTCTTGAGGGTTATTACTACTATTTCACAGTGAAGAAAACTGAGGTTAAGCAAATTACCCCACAGTATAATAATGTGGTGAATCATGGAACTGGGACACAAACAGAGTGTCTAGAATGAAATGAGGCAATCTGACTTTTAGGTGCCTTGCTGTGTTGACACATCTAGATATCCTGCTTCATCCAGGGTCATAGTTTAGTTGAGTCCTAGAAATTTATTTTGCTGTAAAGATAGAAATCATCTAAGATGTGAAGACTAGCTTATTAGGAGTCTAGTTGCCTTTTGAAGGTATGGGCTAAGATTCACTGAGGGGTTTGGGATATTCCAGGGTCTAGTGGATGCTCACTACGGGGATCTTAGAAGCAAATGTGAGAAGTTTGTGCTTGCAGTAGCCTTGAGGACACTTTGTGGAATCTGACCCATTCCTTGCAAATGTTGACCTTAATGCCTAAAACTGCTTACCTTTTGCTTTACTTGGAGGAAAACTGTATTTGCAGAATTAGTCTATCTCATAGAGTAATCTACTATAACCCTCTCCCATTAACCTCTAGAATAAATGGACCTTTCTAGGGATAAAAAATGGGCATGGAATAGCACTGGACAGTTTTGCTCATAAGAACTCTATGTATTTCCTTATGGAAAATTATTCCACTTTGTTGTGGAATTTTTGATACCAGGACAGATTCTGGGAAGGACCAATGATTGCACTTTTTAAAATTTCAGATTAAGATGAGGGTATATGTGATTAGGTTACATTGTTTGCATTACTAAGGTAAAGTTCAAGTTGCAGTTGAGCCCCTCATCCAGGGGGTGTGCTGTACATCCTTACATTGTGCACATGGGGTGAGAGCTTACCAAGCCCCCTTGCTGCCTCCCCTTTCCCTTTCTTCCCCCCTTACCTTGAATATACTTGTGTTTTTCTCTCCTGTAGGCATGTAGTTGTTTATCTACTGGTTTTGTATTAGTATTAAGTACATTAGATACTTGCTTTTCCATCCTTATGATACTTCACTAAGAAGAATGTGTTTCAGCTACATACAGGTAAATACTAAAGATGTAAAGTCTCCATCTTTTTTTTAAGGCTGAATAGTTTTCCATGATATACATATACCAAGTTTATTAATCTACTCATATCTACTCATGGGTTGATGGGCACTTGTGTTGGGTAATTGTGAACTAAACTGCAATAAATATTCTAGTGCAAATACCCTTGTGGTAAAATGATTTTTTTCTTCTGGGTAGATACCTCATAATAGGATTGGGGGATCAAATGGAAGGTCAACTTTTAGTTCTTTGAGAATTCTCCAGTTCTTTCCATAAAGGTTGTATTAGCTTGCAGTCCCACCAGCAGTGTAGAAGTGTTCCTTTCTCTCCACATCCCCACTAGCACCTGCAGCTTTGAGATTTTGTGATGCGGGCTATTCTCACAGGAGTTATGTGATATCTCAGAGTGGTTTTGATTTGCATTTCTCTGATGATTAGGGGTGAGCATCTTTTCATGAGCATCTTTTCATGTGATTGTTGGCCATTCATGTGTCTTCTTCAAAGAGAGAAGCTTGAGCTTTTTCTGCTCAAGTTTCTTGCCCACTTATAAATGGGATTGTCTGCTCTTTTCTTATTGATTAACTTGAGTTCTTTGTAGATTCTGGTTGTTGGTCCTTTTTCAGATTCATAGCATGCAAAAACCTTCTCCCATTCTGAAAGCTGCCTGTTTGCTTTAGTTGTTGTACCCATAGCTTTGCAAAAGCTATTTAGCTTGATCAGGTCCTGTTCATTTATTTTGGGGGTTGCCACAATTGTCAATGGGTCTTCATAAATTCTTTGCCAAGGCTGATAGCATCAAGAGTTTTTTTTCCACACTGTCTTCTAGGATTTTTATTGTTTTGGATTTAAATTTAAATCTTTTATCCAGCTAGGGCTGATTTTTGTCAGTGGTGAGAGGTGCAGGTCCAGTTTCAGTCTTCCACTTGTGGCTAACCAGTTGTCCCAGCACCATTTATTGAATAGGAATTCTTTTCTTCAGTGTATGCTATTGTTCTGGTTTATCAAAGATCCTATGGGGATACATGGCTGGGTTCATCTCTAGGTTCTCTATTCTATAAATCTATTCCATACATCCATATGTCTGTTTTTGTGCCTGTACCATGCTGTTTTGATTACTGTAGACTTGTCATATAACCTGGATTCCGGTAAAGTGATGCCTCTATATTTGTTTTTATTTCTTAAAATTGCATTGGCTATTTGGGTTGTTTCTTCTCATTCCATATAAAAAGAAGCACTATTTTTTTCAAGTTCTTCAAAGTATGACATTGGTGCTTTAATGGGGATTGCATTAAATCTGTAGATCACTTTGAGTAGTATGGACATTTTAACAATGTTAATTCTTACCAGCCATGAGCATGGTATGTTCTTCCACTTGTTAACACCTTTCATATTTGCTATTTCTTTTCTCAGGGTTCTTTAATTCTCTTTATAGAGATCTTTCCTGTCCTTTGTTAGGTATATTCCCAGGTTTTTCATTTTCTTTAAGCTACTATGAAGGGCATTTTTATTGAAAGTCATAATGACCTCTTTTTCTCACTGAACTAACTTTAACAAGGGAAGCCCAGTACTCATTATCAGTCACTATTGGGAAACTCTTGGCATCTGATTATACATTAAACACAATAAGCTAAACATACTATCAAACAGTGCTTTGCTGGCCTCATCACAGAGCAATGCTTCTGGACTAGGTGACTTGGTTTGAAATATGGGATAGGTGGTATCACTCAGTCTATCAGTTTGGGATAGGTGGTATCACTCAGTCTATCAGTTGATCAAGAATGCTTTTTAAGCTAAACTGACTGTGTAAACTAAGTCTAAACAAGGCATTCTAAGCATACACATGTGAAAATCAGGGGTCCTTGCATTCAAAAAGTTGGAGAGATGACATACATGCTCCTGGGATACAGACGAAAGGTACTGTGAATATAGTATACAGACAAATAAGACAATGAAAAGGAAATTATAAACCTGAGGGTGAAAGGAGATTAAACAGGTACAAAAAGCAGATTACTTGTTAAATAAAGGTGTGGGTAGGATGGGAGGATGTGTTATGGCAGACTCTATCTCAGATGGTTTGATCCAAATAAAACGAGTAGTTCTGAGAGTATGCTATACCTCCAGGACAGCTTTCAAATGTCTTTGAGAGTAAAGGACCCCAAACCCATTAGTGAAGAGACCAGAAGGTTCTTGAGGGCAGGGAGAATGTTTGACTTAGCATTGTAGCCTCAGCATCCAATACATGCACTGTCTGGTATATGACAGGCACTCAGGCTAAATTAATTTAATTAAGGACAAATTAATCTGTGTAAGTGTGAAAGCAGACCAAAGTATCAGGCCAGGAACTCCTTCTGCAGACACAGATGCACTATTGGAACTCAAATAGAAGTAGTGTGACTTTGACAAAGAGGTAAACTTGAAAAGGAGGTAAAGGAAGAGAAGTTTGTCTATAACACAATTTATCAGCTAATTTTGATGTTTATGTACATTTAAAAACATTCTATGTATGTAGCTTAACTTCCTCATATTCTTGTGAGTGGACAGATGCAACTTCCTCTTTTCTCTCCTCCAGGAGGGTTTAAAAGTTTCCTATGATGTTCAAGTGGGATCTATGTGTCCTGTTTTGTGCCTTGACTGGAGATTATTTTTTTCTCTTAAATAAAACTTCATTATCCACTACCCCTAACTCATGTCTCATCATTTTATTTACTATACCTGTAGGAAAAAAAATCAGCTTTAGGATATCTAGACCATCTTTCCTTTTTTTTTTGTTGTTTGTTTGTAAAAAGCAAAGGCTAAAATGGAATCCAATGCATTGCCATGGTCTACCCAGCTCTGCCTAGGTAAGGGGAAATTTGCTTAGAATTTCCTCAGCCTAATGATTTCCTAGGAAATGAAAATGGAAGCAATTGAGTTCCCAATCTCTAGATTGCAGTGCCAGGTAGTTAGTGGGTAAACTGTCTTCAAGGCATATTTAGAAAACTGGCATTGTCCCAAGAAACAGACATGGATGGTGTGGTGTGGTACAAAAAAGAACAGATTAGGAAATGAAACAAACTTCACTTAAAAGTCTGTGTGGCCTTGGGCAAATTAACTAGGGTCTCTGTGCCTCAGTTACCCCTTCTGCAAAAAGAGAATAACAGAACTCATCTTGCTAGATATTGGGAGTATTAGAAACAAACTATAAAATGCTTCTGACACATAGTAGATATTGAAAATATGATAGCTGCTATTTTTATGATTGACATCCTTGCCACTAGAATGAAAAGATTTTTCCTTGTTTCTTAATGTTCTTTTATGGAACATAATAGAGTGCACATTAAAACAACAACAACAGCAAAATAATCAAGCAAATATTTCTTAGTATAAATGATAGAGTGATAAATTAAGAAACTTTTATAATATAGATTAAAACAGAATTTTATGAAATTATAATTTCTATACTATGTAATAAGTATAGTTATTTTATGTAAATCATTTATAGGCAAGAATTTGAACAAATTACCTTTGTAAAATTTTGCCTTTTATTGGAGTGTAATGTTTGTTCAGAGAAGTATACATAGACACCCACAGCTCAGTGGATTTTCACAATCAGCACCCAGATGAGAAAGAGGACACGATGGCAACCTGGAAGCCCTGTCTCTGCTTCATGTCCCATCCCTGTCACTAGTATCCCTAGATATGACCATGATCCTGAAGCCCTGTCTCTGCTTCATGTCTCTTCCCTGTCACTAGTATCCTAGATATGACCATCTGTTATAACATCATAGATCAGTTTGGTCTGTTTACAGACTTACATAAACAGAATCATACATTAGGTATGCTTTCTGTGGCTGGGTTGAATGAGTCATGTTTTTAAATGTCAACAACAACTGTGTGGCCTGGTCATTAAAACATTCAAATTGAGGCTAGATAGGGTGGTTCACTCCTATAATCCTAGTACTCTGGGAGGCTAAGATGGGAAGATTGCTTGAGCTCAGGAGTTTGAGCCCAGTCTGAGCAAGAGTGAGACACCATCCCTACTCAAAATAGAAAATTAGCCGGGCATTATGGCAGGCACTTGTAGCCCCAGTTACTCAGGATACTGAGGCAAGATCACTTGAGCCCAAGAGTTTGAGGTTGCTGTGAGCTATGATGCCATGCGCTCAAGCCTGGGGCAACAGAGTGAGATTCTGTCTCAACAAAAAATAAAAAATAAAACATTCAAAATGATCTAAAAGAATAATTTTTAGATTTGATCTATCCCTAGGCAGTAAGTACTAGTCTTTGACTACATAGATAATATAAATTATGATTATAACACTATATAATAATTATTGCTATTATTCATGATTAATATATACATATATGTGTGTGTGTGTATATATATATATATATATAAAAATAATGGTGATCTATCAGCAAGTAGCGTTTATTTATTTATTTTAGAATATTATGGGGGTACACATATTTTGGCTAGTTTGCTTTTATACTTAAAAGTCAAAGTTATAAATTTGCTCTTCACCCACAAAATGTGTACCAATGTGATAGGTATTACCTGCTACATGTTAATTTATCCATCCTTTCTTCCCCCTCATGGCCACCTACTTGATTCCCATTGAGTTTTGCTTCCATAGGAGCACATAAGTGTTCAGCACATGTGGTATTTGTTGTAATACTTCATTTAGGAGAAAATGGTCTCCAATTCCATCCAGGTTGTTATAAAACATACTAGATCACCATCATTTTTATGGCTGAATAGTATTTGATGATATACATACACCAAATTTTATTGGTCCATTCATGTATTAATAGGCATTTGGGTTGTTTCTGTATCTTTGTGATTGTGAATTGTGTTACTATAAACATTCAAGTTCAAGCATCTTTTATAAAATGTCTTTTTTTTTCCCTTTAAGTAAATATCTAGGAGTAGAATTTCAGGATCAAATGGTAGGTCTACTTTTAGTTCTTTGAGGTATCTCCCTACTACTTTCCATAGAGGCTGTCCTAGTTTGTAGTCTCACCAAGAGAGACTACATTAGTAGTGTATTAGTACTCTGTATTAGTGTTCCTTTCTCTCTGCATACGTGCCAGCATCTGTTATATTGGAGCTTTATGACATGAACCATAGTCACTGGGGTTGGTGATATCTTAATGTGGTTTTGATTTGCATTTCCCTATGATTAGAGATGTTGAGCATTTTTTCATGTTTGTTGGCCGTTAGTCTATCATGAGAAAATTTTTGGTTTATGGTTTTCCCTGATTTTTAATAAGGTTTTTTTTTTTTTTATCTTTTCTTGCTGATTTGCTTGAGTTCTTTGTAGATTCTGTTTATCAGCCCTTTACTGGATGTGTAGCATGCAAATATTTTCTCCTATTCTGTACATTGCCTATTTGCCCTATTGAAAAAGAGAAACTAAAAAAAAATGTTTTGGGAAATTAACAAATAAGTCACCAAAGAACTGGACAATATTAGGGAAAGATATAATGGAGCTTAAAATATTAAAAGAGGTATTCAAGGAATTTCAAAACACAGCATAAAAGTTTCAGAAACAAATTGAACCACAGAGAAGTAAGAATCTCAGGGCTTAAAGGCAAGTCTTTCTAGCTAACCCAGTCATTCAAAGGAGGCAGAAAAGAAGATAAAGAAGGCATAGAAATCCTTTAGAGAGATTTGGGACTATGCAAAGCATACAAGCGTATAATTTATAGGTATCCCTGAGGGAGAAGAAGAGAGTGGTAAAAACATGGAAACTCTAGTTGAAAATACTACTGTAGGAAATTTCCTAAATATTGCCAGAGATTCAGACATCCAGTTGCCAGCTGGTCATCCAACTCAGGAAAGACTCATTGCAAATACAACATCTCTAAGACACATAATATTAATCTGGCCAAAGGCAGAAGGAAAGAGAAAATTCCTTAAGTCACTAGACATTAAGCAACAACTGACCTACAAGGAAAAACCCATTAGGATAATGGAAGATTTCCTCAGAAAGCGATTTTAATAAATTCTTCAGAAATAATCTACACTGAACAATCTGAGCACCCCACTGTGTTCTCTGGGAGAAGTATGGCTGCCAGATAAGGAGCCAATGTGCCCTGCCCTTTTTCTGCTATACTCCCCGTTACTCTTTGCTCACAAAATTAGCTCATCATTGTGAGTGATTTGAGCCATCTTTGTTATTAGTGCCTTTGTGATTCACATAGAAGATATAGTGAAGGACCAAATTTTGTGACCAGACTTTACATTTCACCTTTGAATAACTGCAAAAATGTTTCATTCCAAATACCTCGAGGTTCCATGTCCATTGGTGGAGGTTCTTATCACCTACCCCCATACCAATCTCTTCAAATGTGAGTCTTCACTCAATGCTGTGACTTGGCCATTGCACAAAAGGAAGGAGAAACTAATGGCAAGAAAATAATTTAGGACGTCATTGTTAAAGTATGATTTTAAAAGGCTTGAACTAAGGCAGGGGCAGGGAGAATAGAGAAGAAAGATTGGTATATTCAGATATATTGCTGGATAAATATTTAGATCTATGCAAATTTCTACAGTAGAATGTAGAGATCTTTATACAGATTTAAGACAGGAGAGAAAGAGAGAGAGAGAGAGACTCAGGTAACACAGTACCATTTGTTGCAAAGTGCATTTTCCCTTACTTAGGTGATGTATAACAATACATTTTTCTGGTCTCTTTTCAGACTCCTGAATTTCCATATGAATTTTAGACCAACTAGTTAGTTAATTTTGCCCCCCAAAAGTAAAAACTTCTGGAATTTATATTAGGACTGCATAAGGTATATGGATAATTTGTGGGCACTTTATCTATTTCCAATGTTATACTACTTTATGAACATGGTGTATCTCTCTGTTATTCAGATCCTATTTAATTACTTTAAATATTTTTTAGCTTTTAGCATAGAAGTCATACACATGTTTAATTATATTGCTTGTATGTTTCTGATTTTTTCATGCTATCATAAATGGTATTTAAAAATTTTATTGCTATTTTTGTTGCTTACTGGGTACATTAGATAAAAATAAAATTATTGTTGTCTATTGACCCTATATCCAGCAACATTTCTATATTCCTTTGTAAATTCTTTTTGAACAATATACAAATTCTTTTTCTACAAATCTAAGTTTATAGATTCTTCTTGATATTCTAACATTATAGATATACAATCATCTGTGATAGTAATGGTTTTGTTTATGATTTTTCTTTTTTTCTTTTCTTTTCTTTCTTTCTTTCTTTCTTTTTTTTTTTTAGAGACAGAGTCTCATTTTATCACCCTTGGTAGAGTTCCATGGCATCACAGATCACAGCAACCTCCAACTCCTGGGCTTAGGCAATTCTCTTGCCTCAGCCTCCTGAGTAGCTGGGACTACAGGTGCCTGCCACAAAGCCTGGCTATTTTTTGTTGCAGTTTTTCTAGGGCTGGGTTCAAACCTGTCACCCTCAGTATATGGGGTGCCCTACCCACTGAGCCACAGGTGCTGCCCTTGTTTATGATTTTTCAATCCTTGTGCTTTATATGCTTTTATTTATTTCTTTTGTTTATTTGTTTTGTGCATTTGCTAGGCTGGCTGGTAAGTAATGAATGGTTATAGTGAAATGTGAATTCTTAATCTCAGGAGAGTTTCTACTGTTTATCATTGAGTATGACATTTCCACTAATGAAAATTTCAGTTGTGCTACTTATAGAAAACTCATTCTAAACAAGAGTATTCTTTTGAAAGTCAATGAAAGGAGGATGCAATTTAAGCCCAATCTTTGAAAACCATTATAATTATACCCCCAAATAGATTTTTGAAATGTGAAGTTGGCAGGTAGTTAGGTATTTGAGCTAGCTGACCCCCTGCAAAGGATACTTAACTTTCAGGATCAATAAAAACTAAGGATTGCTCACTAACTAGTCTAAATCCACAGCTCTAGTCTTAATATAAATTTGTATCAAGAAATGCTATGATATACAAATTCTTTCTTGCTTTGAACAATGATTCTCTGGATTTATAAACATCTCAGGCAGCTTGCTCCTGAGTTTCTCTAGCCCTGATTTTAACAGGTGAAAAAATCATGATTTTTTTTATAACACTTAACCAATCTGTGTTTAATTTCCCAGACAATGAAACTATTATATACTCCCACCTACATTACAGAGACAATTAAAGAAATACTGAGATAATATGAAACTAATTCCATTTGATTTCTCAGTTATTCCAAGATACCTCATTTTATAAAAGTGAACACTACCATTTACATCTTTTAGAAAATCCCCTTAGCTAGAATGAACCCTATTTAGCATCTGCTCACTCTGTGGTCCATATACTCAGGGAACAATGTGTAGGACTAGAGGAAGAAACTGACCTAGACCTTCATGATGTAAATCTAACCATCAAAAGAAAAAAGTGTTATCCTTTTAGTAACACTCTTCAAAAAATTTTTTTCAAACAAAAATGGAAAATTATGAAGTCATTTGGGAAATAAAAGAATTGGGCTGTAAACACTATGTAAAATGGGATTTGCAGAGAATTTAAGTGTTCCTGTTGGTATAGTATAGGCCAAATTAGACCATAACAAATCAAGGCTATACATTAGGAGTCCTTTTAAAAAGGACTGGAACTATGGGAGTGGCCTGGATTAAGGTAAACCACAAAGGGCTGAGATCGGTAAAACTAGAGTCAAATTCAAGGGCCCATTGGGATTCTATCAAGCTACTCTTGATAGAATCATAGAATGACAAATTCAACAACAACCCTTAATAATAAGCAAGACCCTTTACCTGTAGGAACCTAAAACAACTGGCCTTCTAGCAGACCCACTGATAAACAGAACTGTGCTGCTAGTATACCATAGTGAGGCTCCAGTTCCAGAGATCTGCATTGTTTGCTATTGTTGAATGAAGTAAATTCATTTTCTATCTGCATTATTGTCACCCATCAATAATAAATTGAAAAAGATATTCTACCATCTGTGCTTATCCTTTTAAAGTTCAGTGATTCTCTCCTGAATGAGGCATAAAAAAGGGAGGGGATACCACCACCATTTATTTCTCCCATTGTTCCCCCCACAAACTTTGTCCTGTGATTTCAGCTTTAAGAAAAGTTAAACCACAAAGTTGGTCAGGCTGTTTCGGCTGCCAGGCCATGAGCCTTAGGTAAACAGACTCTCCCTTCAAATTTTCCATTCCCATTTTTGCAGGGCATTTTGTTCTCCCTTGTAATGGCTGAACAAGGTTTTTCAAAGCCAAGAGAGAAAAGCAGGCCAGAGACCTAAACATGGTGACATGCACTGTACCAACATTCTAGGAGAACACCCGCCTCGCACAATTGCGGCTTTACAGAGCACACTTTGTGTAGTCGTTACTGTTGTGCACCGCAAAAAAAGGAGAGGGAACCAGCAGCGGAATCCAGTAGGTCACATTCAATTCTGAGACACAAAGACAACTGGCAGGAAAAAAGGAGAAAGTTTCATTAGAAAGCATGAAAAAAAAAAAAAAATTAACCTCTGCTTTGCCCCTGGGTCATAACCATGGATTTCTGTATAGAAAATGGTTCATTCATTGCGAGGGCCCACACTTTAATTTGGCATAAGGCTAGTTCTTCATTTGACAAAGTGTCTTTCATCATTTCGACCTGAAAGTTCTTCGTAGGCAACTTAATTAGGAAATCATTGTTTAGAAAAATGAAAACTCGAAGCTGAGGTAAGGGGGAAAGAAGGAGGCAAAATTGTTTTCCTCCTTTGAGCCTTATTTTTGACCATAGCACAGAGAAGCGCTCAGTGCGTGCTTTTCTGCTTCCTTTATGGTCCTCCTTGTTTGCAGAGACTACTGTAAAGGCTTAATTTCAATAAAAAGCACACTGTGTTTGTCTCGAGCCGCTCTAGGTGAGCATTCTGAGGCACTCTCTTAAGTAAGCTCCATAGGCCAACCTTGCCCTTCTAGAAATGAGGCCCTGGATCATTTTCCTTGCTGAAGCCCTTTGGGTACCTTAGTGAGCGCTCTGTTAATCTGGCAAAATGCAGTTTTCCCTTCTACCCGTGGCCAAATGAAGTCCAGCATCTCCTGCTACCCCTCGGTTTCTGCAAATCTTAATGGGTAGGTAATATTTGGAAAAAAATGCCTCAGCCTTGCAATGCGAACAAGGCATCAGAAAGAACATTCTGTGTCTCAGAAACGTATAAGGATGTTTTCAAGCGTGTAAAAGCACAATTTACACAAAGCACATTTCTGAAATATTATCCGTGACGTTGGTTTTGCACGCTCATTTGTCTCATCCTGTATTTTCTTAATGTAAATACAACTTATAAATAACATTTATTAAACTTTCCATTACGTATGTATTATATAAAGATTAAGAAACAAACAAAATACAAATAAAAACATAAAAACCACTCGTAACCTCACCACTCTAGATGACTAGCAGCATTTTAGCGCGTAACTTCCCAGATTCCCTCCCTCTTTCTCTCTCTTTAATTGTGTGTATATATATGTGTAGATATATTTGCAGTTTTTTATTTTTTGTTGTTTGTTTGTTTGTTTGGCCAGGGGCTGGGTTTGAACCCACTACCTCCGGTATATGGGGCCAGCATCCTACTCCTTTGAGCCACAGGCGCCACCCCTATGTGTATATATATTTGTATATACTAATCCACATTAACTATACTTGTAATTTTTTTGAAATCTAAAGAGCAACATACTTCACATATTCTTTTGGGCTCTCTGTTGTCATATTAGTTCAACAACTATCATAAATATGTTAAATGTTAACACACACAATTCTGTCGCATCTTTTGATTAGTGCAAATTATGTCATTATGTGGTTATACCGTAGTTCAATCAGCCGCTTTTGTTGAATATTTTTATGGTTTTTAATTTTTCATGATTATATACAATATCATAATAAACTTTTTATAACAGTATTTTTGTGTTTACACTAATTTTTCCTTGAAAATAAATTCCCAGAAATGGATTCAATCGGTCAGAGGGTGGAAACACTTTTGAGCCTTTTTTTTTTTTTTTTGCACTTTTTGGCTGGGGCTGGGTTTGAACCCACCACCTCCAGCATATGGGGCTGGCGCCCTACTCCTTTGAGCCACGGGCACTGCCCATTGAGCCTTTTGATACATGATGCCAACTTGACCATCAGATGGGCTGCATCAGTCAATCTCCTACCAATAATGTCTGAGAGTGGTTGGTATGCTATACTCTCATTACCTCTGGTTATTATTCTATTTTTATGTTGGTCAATTTCATACACAAAAATAATAACGATTTTAGCCCATCCATTTCAAAGCAAGGGAGATGGTCCTGGACTGTCACATCTCTGTCACTGGCCGGGAGCTGTCACTGTCTTTTCTCACTAGGGCTCTTTGAGGTTGCTAAAGACCCACAATGTTCTGAATTATAACTAGAAAAGTCAAAGTGTTACCTTTGTGGAGTAAGAATAGAAAATATTTGCCCATGAGAAAGATAGTAATTATAATTAGAAATAACAGAGTTTCATTCTAAGTTTTTCTGGAATGTTTTGAAAAGTATAGTATAAAAGGTTTTGCTGTTGTTTTGTTCGCTAACCACTGCTAACTCTCATAACATCGTGATAGCTTTTCTGGATAGTTCCCCCATTGTGTGTTATTGTGTGAAAAGACAGTGCCCACTGAACTGAACATAGTTCCAACACAGTCCGGGATAGTCAGGGAAAGACACAGTGATAGATATGATTGTCAGTCATGTGTCATAAGCAGCAGTGAGTGCTCCTTACAGTTCATCCTTCAGGGTTTTCATGGTCCTTGCTCATTTTAAGTCCGGTCTTCCTAAGCAGTCCCTATACCCTTCTCCCAAATTCCCTTCTACTTAAGTTTTCTAAGTTAGTTTCTCACACTCAAGAATCCCAACCACACATAAATGGACAACATGATTTTTTTTTAAAGCTGTAAAGCCTAATTTTTCTTTCACCCTCTCAACATTTTATCACACACTAAAATCTTTTCTTTTTTTAATACCACAAGGAAGCTCAACCCTCAAATGTAATAAATCCATTTTGGAAGAGCTTTCTCATTGCCTTGCAGGGATGAAAACTGATAAGTCAATGCCTAGCCCATTGCAAAATCAGAAAACTGGACTCCCTGCTTCTCTGTTATCTCATTTTTCATGAAGGGACTTACCTTATGCACTTAAAGTATAGCTTAAGGATGGAAAAATACCATGGGACTTTCCTCAGTCTTGCTAAGGTGACTGCAAATAGCCACAGAATCCTGGAGAGGTAAAGGATTTGTATTCAGAGCCCAGATTGCCTTTGTCTCCTTCCTCTGACTTCTTTTTTTCTGTTAACAGAATGAAGCCAAAATAACTTATTCTAAAGCATTTCAAACCAAGCTTCACAAATATAGGTCCAAGACCCTTTAGCCAGGGGTCCCCCAATAAATGTCTAAGTTTATGTTTTCTTTCTGATCTAGAAGATAATAATGATGAACATAGTCGTAATTAAGTTATGAAGTGGTTCCTAAGCACGTAATATCTGTGGTGCACCGTGGTATGCTGTATTTGAATGATTTTATTTGATCTTCATCAGAACCATGTGATGATGATGATAATACTAATTAAAAGCAGTAGTAGTATACTATCATTATCCCCATTTTGCAGATTGGAAAACTGAAACAAGGTTTCCTAGAAATAGAAAAATCTAGTTCAACATATATAAATAATAAATAACAGAGGTGAGATTTATACTCAGGCAGTCTGATTCTTAACCAGTGTTTGCTTTGCTTGTGTTTCACAGACAGATTGCAACATACAAAAATGTTTTTAAACAATTCTGTGATTAATCCTTTTCTCCTATTAGAGAAGGACTTTGTAGACACTATTTGGAAGTGCAAGCCTTTGGAGGTACTCTCGAGTGAATTTTTGTTTCTCTCAAATAAATGGAATGTGGCTTTGAAAGTCTTCACTGAGTCTGCGCAAACAATCTGGCACTGGCAGGAGTGAGGTTCAAGTTTCTGCAGCTCATCACAGAGCAGTTTTCTTGGGCTCCTGGGTCTTACTGGTTTCTAGTATCCCGGCTTCCTAGGACCTCACTGATTCCTCCTGACGGGCATGTGACCCAAGCAAGAAGGAAGGATAAAGGCCAGGAATGCTGCCCAAAGTAAGCAGAGCCTGGCCTCCTCCTCCTCTGCCTTATTTTGCTCTGATACAATTGTATTTACTTCTACCCAGTAATTTCCCAATTCTAGATTCCAAACCAGCGATTTGGTGAGCGTTGGAATCCCAACGTCTTTCATGGGTCAGGGTGTTGAAAATGCTGTCATTGGCTTGAAAAAGAGGACACCCCACAGTGTCTACTATTCTGAGCTTGCTTATTCAGACGCAGAAAGTTGTTCAAATACATCCCCATTTTGTTCCTCTCTTCTTTATTCCCTGGAGTGAAAACTTGCAGAC
Organism: Otolemur garnettii; assembly: GCF_000181295.1. Taxonomy (NCBI): domain Eukaryota; kingdom Metazoa; phylum Chordata; class Mammalia; order Primates; family Galagidae; genus Otolemur; species Otolemur garnettii. Next base: position 18,094,814 of record NW_003852402.1, read on the forward strand.
AATAACTTTTTTGCCTGTCACATTCCAGTATAGAATGTGCTGCTCGCAGACAGATATGTTTGTACTAACCCAAGTCTCTAACCTTGGCCCCTGTGATTATGTTCTGAGCTGTGCGGCTTCTCCATGAAGCAGTTTTGTATATTAAATGGAATTTCACATCCTTTCATTTTAATTCAACATCTCGTGCTTAAAAACTTGACTGGAACGCATTGGGTGGACTTTGTTAAAATATGTCTATATTTATACTCTGGCTATTGGTTGTTGCTGAAAAGGGGAGCTTGCTACACATGGTGAGTTAGGTATGAAGTGCCCTGAGCGTGGAGATGAAGCTCTTTTGAGACACATACAGACAAATGCACCTAGAACTTTTAGGGTTACTGTAACAAGGACTGCTATTCCCTACATTTCTTTCCCCTTTCTGATTTCTCCCATCACTGAATCAAAACTGCCTTTTGTAGATTAGTTTAAAAGGTAGATAAATGAAGAATTTAGAAATAAAAATTTTCCTTTTTACTCTCTTTCTCTTACATGCAAGACTCTTAAATTCAGGGATAGTCTTTCTCAGTGAAAAATAAATCTTTCCAGTCTAGTTATTTAGAACTACTGAAGGCTTGCAAGATAAGTAAACTAGATATAACTATCTTGAGTAGTTGGAGTAAATCATTCCAAATTAGCATCCTCAAACACCTGAGGGTTTTTTTTTTTTTTAATTCTCTCTTTAAAGTATGTGTTTGTTGGGAGAAAAAGCTTGTCAGCTGTGAGAAGACATGAAGAATGTGTATTCCTCATCTCAGAGAGAGTCCAGAGACCACGTGCGAAAAAGTAACAGTAAAATCTACTTGGGGCAAATTTTGTCCCAAATTATGGCTTTGGCTACTCTCATTAGTTTTAGTTTACTAGAAACAACAACAAACTAACATCCTTAAAGAAAAAAAAAACAACAGCAGCAAAATTAGTCTCTCAAACTTGATGATCACATTTCTGTCATTTCTGCTTTGAGCTACATGTATGGAAACCGAGTCATATGGAAAGAAAATGGAAATTAGAGGGATAATTAGACACTTATAAATATTTAGACTTTTTTATTTTGGTGTTCATACCATTTTAATTTTTGGAGTCATCATGTTCCTTTATCTTTCCTCAACATTTTATTATGGAAATTTTCCAAAGACAGGCAAGGTGAAAGAATTGTAGAGTGTCTAGTATTCACATTTATCTATATTTATTTTACACTGAAGAGATCCTGTCACTAACCCGTTTCTCCATCTATTAATCCCATTTTGCTTTTTGGTACATTTCAAAGTCAGTTGCTGCTCTTAGCGGACCTCCCCTCGATGCTTCAGCCCGCACCTCAGTAAATAGAGTCCAATATTTGTTTGCTGACTTGTTGGTTTTGAACACTCTTGGTTATTGCCCCATATTTGGGGCTCTCTGCTGATATTATGACTTTCCCAGGCTTTCTCATCTTCCTTTCACTATTTCTTTATTCCCTTACACCAACTATCCCCATCATTTGTGGGGGGAACTCCTAATTTTTTGTTACCTCCGGTTTCAATCCTGTCCTGTAGAAATAGTATTTCTTAGGTCAAATGCTGCAGATCACTGCTAAAAACTGGTGTATAGACAAGATTACGAAGTTTACAGGCAGCTGAATCAGGGAAGTGGGGAGTTTGCTAGACAAGTGCAAAGTCTGGGCTTTGTTGTTATAGTCAAAGTAGCCCTGATTCCTCTCACCTCATGCTGAAGATATTGCTTGGAAGAAGTTTAAGGCAAAGTGCCTTTCCCAGGTCTGCAAGATTTGAAATTCAAGTATAGGCTTGTATGTAACTTTGAACCCAGCAGCAATTTTTCAGTGATTTTGCTCATGAATGAGTGCACATCTGTGTGCAATGCATACATTGTGTGTTGTCTGTGTGTCCCCGTCACATTTAGGGCCTCTGTGACTGGCAATTCAACATGGGGTTTGTCACCAAGCTTCTTTAGACTGTCAGCTTTATTGGTGCTATTTTTTTAAAGTTTGTTTTGTTCCCTATGCTAATAAAGCTTGTCTCTGCTTCCATCAAAGCATATCATCTCTCTCTCTCTCTCTTTCTCTTTTCCGTAAAGCAAGGCAGCAATCTGTTCTGTTTAAATGCCTCATCATCTTTGCTCTCCCCCCTCCCTGTTTCCCGAGATTTTCGAGATTGTTGACTATTATGTAACAGATGGCCCAACAGACCTCCGACTCTTTGCGGTGTTGGCCAGCTTGGCTCAGAAAAATAGCAGCACTGGAGTAAGTATTCCCAGGCATGGGACGCTCATGAATTTTAACTCCTCTGCAACAAAGGAATTCAAAGGGGGTAAGAGCCAATCTATCAGCAGCCGAGGCAATTAAGAGACGTAGGTTGGCATTCTGCTGCAGAGGATCCCCTGCCCGGGTCCTGAATATTTAGACTAGATTAGGTCAGTCTGGCTTCCATTCATCTCTGTCTTGCCACGAGGTATCAGAACAATGAGACAACTCGAAACCAGAAGCCAGGGGAGTTTGAGCAGTTAATGATAAAATGTGTATCTTATTGCATGAGAACACCATGGAGGAAGGTATCCTGGGAGATAAAGATAGACCCACCTGATCCTTCCAAGAACAAACTCCAGTGACAACTAGACAGACGCCACCCTTTCTGGTTGGATTCACTCCCGTGGCCCTGGATTTTGGCACTTTAATCACCTAGAGTTTTGGCTTAGAGCTCAGTTTACTCATAGTTTGGAGAAGATTTCAGGACTCAGAGATAGACTTGGAGAGCAAGGAGATGAGGAGGTGGTCTGTCTTTTAACTCACGAAATTCAAAAATAGACAAAGAGTAGCAATTTTTTATAGTCCCACTACCACAAAGCTTCTTGGGCATATTTCTTCCTGTCCTTTTTGTAAAACCTTGTTTACATTTATTTTAGACTACACTCACTACATATACATTGTCAGCATTGTCTCTTTACAAAGTAAAATCATTGCTGACAGTGTCACAGACTCAGCGGTTCAGGCCTCCAGTGTGGCCCAATGATGTCGCCAGCACTCTTGGACCTCAGTCTAGCCCACATCCATTTCTGAGTTTTCTTGTGTGTTTTCTCCCTTCCTTCCTTCCTTCCTTCCTTCCTTCCTTCCTTCCTTCCTTCCTTCCTTCCTTCCTTTCTTTCTTTCTTTCTTTCTTTCCTTCTTTCTCCCTTCCTTCCCTTCCTTCCTTCCTTTCCTCCTTTCCTTCCTTCCTTCCTTCATTTCTTTTTTCGTTCTTTCTTTCTCTAAAGAAAGCTACACATACGATTTTTCTGGTCACTGCAAATTGCCCTTTTTTTGCTTTTGTTTTTGAGCTCAGCTATGTACTGAGCTCCTCAGTATGTACTACTCAGCTATGAGCTACTCAGCTATGTACTGAGCTATGTACTGGTCACCTCCTATAGGTGACCTCCTGAAGTTGACCTAAATTTCATAGACTAGACATACACCACATGTATGTATCAGTACAGTAGGCCTAGTTCCTTATGATGACCACCTTCTTACATTGATCAGTTTGTTATAGTCCCTTGGGTGGTCAACTTACAGAGGTTATACTATATTTAACCATATTTCTAAACACTGTCCCCTATCACTTCTATAAGGGTAGGAGCAGACTGGGAATAATTAATTCTGTGTGTGCTCTAACCTCCACTGAAATGTCCAGAACAAGAATTAGAAGGTTATTTTTCAACCTAGAATAATAAGTGGTGAGTTCAAAAATCATGCTTTCAATTCATTGAATAACATTGTTTTAAAATGAAAGGAATTCATTCTATGTCATTTGTGTATATAGAAAATCATGCCAAATTATCATAATTATCATCTGGTTTAATAATTTTCATTATTGATGAAGAAACTGAGGGCCAGAAAAGTGAAGACTTAAGATCATGCAATGGATTATGGGCACAGCTGGGATTAGAAGCCCTTGTTTCCACTTTGGTATTCTTTCTTTGTGTTTTTGTAGTCAAGTACAGTATTCCTTGGAGTATGGGCTGAGTGCCGGACCCTCTGCGGAAAACTAAGTTCCAGACAAGGACACTGTTCTTACAGAGCTGAAAATCTAGCTGGATAGGACAAATGAACTTGCATGGCATTGTCAAGGACAATGCAGATACATGATTATGCTAACGTGTGTGGTATGTTGATGGTAAGGGAAATAAGAACTCTACAGAAGTAGAGGATTAGCCCCATAGAGAAGTTTAAATGTGAACCGAATCTTGAAGACTAAAATTGCAAAAGAATGGCAGGGAATGGGCAAATGCAAGAAAGAGATGAGAGGGCAAAAGGAGAGAAAGTAGAGAGTTTGCTTGAAAGGGTGGAAGCAAGAGCCATTCTGACTGGCTCCATGGGTGTGCTAGGCCATCAGCTGAATTTGAGATTGAGGTGAGAGGGAGTGTGATGACCTCAATTTCTTAGAAAGTGCAGGTGTTTGTCTTTTTTTCTCACTTATTTTCTTCTAGGGATAATGTAGATTCCTGAAAAAGAATTTTGAGTGAGAATCTCACTCAAAAGGATTTTATCCAATGCTATTCATACTCATTCTGTCAAAATTTTGAAGATCAGGATAGGAAACACATATGTCTAATTCATAGTTATCTCCTTTTTTCCCATCTCCTTCTTGATAGGTGGTCTGAAGTGTGACTTTATCAGTTTGAGAACTCACTATCACCATCACCACCACTACCGATAACAACAGTATCATCAACATCTGCCAGGAACAACACCCACCCACACCACTCCCGCAATCATCATTATTAACAATAACATTACCCAAACCACGATCACCCCAGTACCATCATCAACAAAAATGAATGATGCCCACTGCCTTCATCATCATCACCACTGTTATCAACCATACCCAACAAAAATATCATCCCTTGGGCGCAGTGGCTCACACCTGTAATCCTAGCACTCTTGGAGGTCAAGGCAGGTGGATTGCCTGAGCTCAGGAGTTTGAGACCGGCTTAAGCAAGAGTGAGACCTCATCTCTAAAAAATAGCCAGATCTTGTGGTAGGTACCTGTAGTCCCAGCTACTTGGGAGGCTGAGGCAAGAGAATTGTGTTGAGCCCAAGAGTTTGAGGTTGCTGTGAGCTATGAGCTATTGGCAATACACTGAGGGTGACAAAGTGAGACTTTGTCTCAAAATAAAATAAAAATAAAAATAAAATCACCCCTCAACAACAACATCATTCATCATTACACCGCCAGCAAAACATTATCACTACCATCAGCAACAATGATATATGATGAATTAACCCTCTCCAAAGGATTACCACTGTCCCATTCTCTGGGGAAAAATCTTTAAATAGAGTCTTTCTGGATTGAATCTTTTCTAGATTTCTACTAAGAAAATAAGATTTAGAATGAACATAATTCAAAGACTCCTCCCCTCTCCCTCGTTCCTTCCTTTAATCTGTACTTTTCTGAACAGGCACTCAGAATCCTTCCCTTCAAATTGTTCATGGTTCCTTTCCTCAAAGGATTTTTAATTTAGTTGGAGAGTTGAGATGAATCCACAGAAAACTATACTGGGGAAAAACAAATGGGCTATAATTCTGTTAAGTGGTGTGACACCCACTACAAGTGTTATAGTCACTCAAAAGAAGGGAAAGATTAGTTAAGAATTAAGAAACAAGGAGAACGTGAGTCTTTAAGAGAAATCTCCCTAATTAGGTATTTTTTTATTTTTCTGATCCTAAAAATAATCTAGGATCTTTTCCAAAAACCACAAAGGAACAAAGAAAACTCAAGCAAAAAATGTCCTCATAATCACTATAAATATACAATATACAAATATGGGAATATATTTGAAGGTTTCTTAGCTTTAGCACTGTTAATATTTTGGTCCAGATAATTCTTTATTGTGGGGAGTTACCCTGTACATTATAGGTGTCCCAAAGGTCTCTCATAAAGTAGCCATACACAGGGAAAATGGGAAATTGTAGCTAAATGTACCTTTGTTTACAAAATAGTCATTACAAAATTTTATGAAATAGTTACAAAATGGTCTCTAGATATTGGCCACCTCTGTGTAAAATTTTCTAATGAGTATCTTGTAAATAAAGGTACATTTAACTACAATTTCCTATTTCCCCTATATATGGTGACTTCAAGGGCAACTTTTGGGACATCCTGTGAACTATTCAGTAACATCATTGGCCCTACTCACTAGGTTCTAGTATTACTTCCCTGTCCAGTTGTGACAAACGAAAAATGTCTTCAGACATTGCCTAATGTCCCCCAGTTAGGCAGCTAGATTGCCCCTGGTTGGTGTCTCTCTCTCTCTCCCACCCTTTCTCTCCCCGTTCTCTCTCTCTCTTTCCCTCCTGGATATTTGCAGGTACACATACACACACTCTACACTCTTCTGTTTTTTTTTCATTCCATGCATTTTCTATGGAGACAATATACTTTTAATTAGATTATGCTATACAGATATTTTGTGAGCTATTTTTTGTGTTTAGGTAACAACATCCCAATAAAACGATATACCTATACTAGGCATATTATATGCATGTTGCATTTCATTCTTTATAATACACAATACTGCATTTTAATCTTGTACCATTTACTTACTTTTATCTATTTAGGTTATTTCTAAATATTTTCCTTGTATAAGAAAAAACACAATGAATACTCTTATATACGATGTTTTCTGATAAACTTCTAGAAGTAGACCTTTGTCGATTTGGCTAATTTTCCTCCAGAAAGGTCATGCCATCAAATAATGCTTCTCCCAGCTCTGTCTGACAGTGCTGAGTTTTCCACATGATCTCAACAGTTGGTATGAGGAATATTTTAACTTTCTCATAATCTGACAGGTAAAAAACAAGTGACATATCATGTGGCTAATTTGAATTTTTGATCGTTGGTGAGACTGAACATCTGTTTGCATTTTTTAGCTATCTGTATTTCTTGTTTTGGAAAGATTTCATGTTCTTCACTTATTTTTATTCAGTGCCATTATTGATCACCTATCCCACTCATCATTCTTTGTATCATGGTGTCTTCTTTTATGTCCATAGCAAATTTGGTAGTATTTTTATTTATTTAGATACCCTTCATATTTTGTAGGTAAATTCATATTTTGTAGGTTTTGTGACTAGAGGCTTATTTCAGGAAAAAATAAATGTTATAGGAAACTGAATAAATAGGGTGTGGCATTTTTGATCACCTTTGTAATACCTCTGTGTGTCTGTCTGTCTGTCCATCTATCTATCTCCCCACTTACCTACCTACCTAATCTTTTTATGTTTTCAGGTAATGTCATGAGGTTTTCTATTATATTATCTATAAACAATAATAAGTATGCATCTTTCTTTCTAACTGCCTTCCGATTCTTTTTTTTTTTTTCAGAAACAGGACAGAGTTTATTGATGGAAAGATTGATAAAAAACATTGATAAGCAAAAGAGAAGGAATAGAACATCTGTCAGTAGAGGTGGAGGACCCAAGTAGGAAGCTCCCTGCCTTTCCATTTTTGAACCATTGCATTGATTATATTATAACTTCCTGAAAAATGTTGATAATAGCTCTTATAACAGGAATCTTATCTTATTCCTGACATTAATAGACATGAAACTCACATTTCACCACTGGGTATGATTATTGTGGGTTTTTTTTTTTTTCAGATAAAACCTTTTTGCTTTTTAAAAGGTTCTCATTCCTGCTTACTATGTGGGCATGTCTCAGTTTTTCATCAGAAATGAGAATTCAAATTTTTCAGGCTCTTTCTAGAAGTGACATGAAAAACATCTAGAGCTGTGGGTCTTTTTGGCAGTGGGCTCTCTTGGCACCATTTGTTTTCTGCTTTCAATAAAACAGCCATCTCTAGGAGGTTAGTCCTACCTTTCATTTGGATCCAGTTTCCAGTGGCAGACCCAGGCGGCAGCATTGCCCTAGACTTCATCCATGTGCTGCCACCCCTGCCAGGACACAGCTCCTACCACAGCGGTCACTCCCTGCTACCACCTTCACTGGGCATGGACTCTTGAGGGTGACCCAGAAATGCCAGCTGCTTCCAAATACACTCATTCCTGTGCAGAGAGTGAAGACTGTTATCCATTTCCAGTCTAGTAATTCTGAGTTGAGGAATTGCACCAAGACCTTTCCCATTTATGTCCTGAGGTGCTATTTATTCTGGGGATGAGGAGTTGGGAGTTGACAATGTCTCCCTCCAATGGTGTCTACCTATACCATTTCTGGCAGAATTCTCTTTATTTTTCCTTATTTCAAAATGTTAAGGGGGTACAAATGGTTTTGTTACATGGATAACTTTTAGAATGCTTAAATTTAGGGTTTTTAGTGTGCCAATCCCCTGAATAGGGTTCATTGTACCAAATGGGTAGGTTCCCCCCCACCCTCACAATAGTTTCACAGTGATTTAGACTCTCCTACCCTTTCATACAGTGTTTTGAAAGGGGGTGTTTGGGGGGTCCTTTTCAATAAAACACATTACCTGTGTCTGTGTGTGCCCATTGATTATCTCCCAATTATTAGGGCATACATGTGGTGTTTGTTTTCCCATTCCTGAGATACGTTGCTTAGAATAATGGTCTTCAGTTCCATCCAAGTTGCTGCAAAAATCATCATTTGATTCCTTCTTATGGCAGAGTAGTACTCCTGGTTATATGTGTATGTGTGTGTATAAAAGCACAGTCTCAATGTTTCTGGCATGATCATGACACTCTGTTGTCGTTTTCATGATGAAGCCAGTCTTCCTACCTTTATTTCTATAATGAGATAGGTATTTTTAATGGAACTTGGGAAAGATAGAAATGATCTCTTATGAACACACTGCCATCTGATTCAGAGGTCCCCATGAATTCCTTGTTCATGGTAATTGGCCTACTATTTCTAGTCCAAAAACCATACTTCTTGATATACAATATAGATACCAGTGAAAAAAGAATTTAGCTTCGTTGGGCAGCTGTTAGCATGTAACAAACAATGAATCCATGTCTTCCTTTTTTATCTTGGACCTTTTATGTAGTTTTCTTTTTAAAAACAGGTATAATTTTGTCCATGTAATCTATTTCTGGATGTAAATCTCTGCTCCTATATTATGTATTCCTCAATGGTCTATGCAACCATCTGAGCTCACAGGGAATATCCCCTGAGCAGTCTTGACAGTGTGGCAACATGGGTACCTCCATCTCTTCTTCCTGGATCGAGATCACAGATGATTTTCCTGATGATATTTTTGTTTTTGTAGGGTCTTCTGCCAATCTTGTATTATTTCCTAAGTTTGAGTTTCTGGGTTTGGGGGTCTTATGCATATTTTCTCTGAACAATTTTTCAAAAAGTTGCCTTTTTCAGATCTAGGTTGCCACTAACTTAGGGTGAATTAATTGTCTCTAGGCTTTCTCCAAAGTATTGAAAAGGACCGAAAAACACACTATGAAACAATAGTGGAGTCCAAAACCATTCTGAAATTTGTGTAATGAAACATTTAAGAGAGAAGAGTATTTTTCATGAACTTCTCATAAATTAAGACCCACTCCACCAACACTTACTGCTGGCTCCAATGCCAAATATCTACCTATATCTGTATCTGTGCCAATATCTCAAACATTTGAAGATAATCCTACTTGATATTAAATTAAAATGTGCAGGTATAAAGGTGAACAGACAACCAACTGCATGTTTCTAATCTAGATATAACCATAACCACATATGGCCCCTTAACATAAGTCTGAGGTCACTTCTAGTGCTCTCAGTGTTTACCTCTTGGTTTTTCAGATATTGCAATGCCCAAACTAGTTATTGAGAGTTCTGATGGCAGGGTGAATTTATGGCCATGAGATGTGTAGTGGTCAGGTTGTGTAGTTGCTAGGAGGAGTACTAGAGCCTGCCTATGCCTAGAGATTGTGTTGCCAAGACTGACATCTCTACTCAACCTTCTTGTTGATGCTGGTGAGTTTTCTGATTCACATCCAGGCAGGCTGCTGCCACTACAGACCCACCTCTTATCTCAGCATAAGAACTCAGTACATTTTAGTTTCTCTCTCTGACAAGGCTCCAAGGAAATACAAACCAACATGACATATGAAAAAAAATCTTCCAGAGTCATGAGGAATCACATACAAGCCACCCAGATTCTTGGAGTTAAGGCTGATAAAAAGTCTATAATCAAAGGGGCAAAGATGCTGCTACCATGAGCAAAGCCACCACCATGGGAGATCCCTACTCTTTCTGGAAGACGCTTTGTTGTCCCAGCCAAGAAACGCAATTTTCTTTGGACTCTAGCACTCCAAATACATTGATAATGAGGGACAGCAGATGTGAAGAAGACATAAACCTCTAAATGACAAAAGGTTACACCTGGGTGAGGGATCACTATCTTGATCTGAAATCTATCCCCATTTAAAAAAGCCCTTGTTTGGGTAAAAACAAATGTAGAAGAATGGAACAGCTAGAGCTTGTGAATATCAATTAACTATTCTTAACTCTGTTCTTCCTTTCAATTCTTCTTATCATAACTGATAGGATAGGGGTTTCAACCCCTGGCTGGGTATCCTTTAGCCAGTATTCTCAGAATCCAGATTTCTTCAAGTAAAACAGATAAATTGGTAATTACTTTGAAGTGTTGCAAAAATGTCTGTGAAAGTGCTTTGCACACTCTGGAGCAGGTCCACCCAAAAGACATTACATGAGCTACCACTGTGAGTCGTATGTATAATTTTAAATTTTCTCTTGGGAGGGCAAGGCAGGAGGATCTCAAATTTCAAGGTTTTTATTCTTGCCTTCATAGAATATTCCAAAAGGAAATAAACAGTAATTCAGAATATTTCCATAAATAAATATCTATAGAATTAAAACAGAATCTTTGGGCCATCACAGCTTCTCTTTCATTCACTTGGAGGTTATTCTTAACATAGTAAAAGTCATCAATTACATACCTATAAGCCTATGTGAAAAAGTCCAATGGTCCTCCTTAGGTTGATATAAATTGTCTAATCTCACCATTAGCCAGTAATATCCATTTGTTAAAAGGAAAGAAATGACTGCATAGACAGAGGCTTGATTCACTTCCCTGATAGTCACACACTACGCACAGCTGCACAATCACTGCTCTTTACTCAAGTTACAGAGCAACTCCTCACAAAGTCAGATAACTAGGTTGGAATTCCAACATTTCCATCAACTTCACTCTGGAGTCTTGGTTTCCTCACATGCAGATGCAGATGGCAACAGGTAAGAACACTTACCACACTGGGTTATTGTTAGGAAGGAAATGTCAATATTGTTAAACAAGGAAGCATCAACCACAAATCCACAGTTTCTAGAATGTACCAAGTAAGCTGTGTGTAGGTGGCAGCCATCACTGAAACCCTGCAACAAGGATTAAACAAAATGAAGTGCAAAGAGTTATTCTGGATATGATTGCTGGACACAGTATTTCGAGTTCCTAATTCTCGTGGCAAAAAGGGCTAAACACCAAATTTAGTGGAGCACAGCATGACATTGTGAATATTAGTTAGGCAAATCTGGATTGGAACCTGGTGTCTGACATGCACTTGTGATGTGATTTTAAGCAAGTCACTTCACCTTTCTGAACCTCATCATTGTCAGCTGTGAAATGGGGACAAAAATGCCTATCCTTAGGTCAGTAAAGAACCTGAGAGGAACTCAGTGAGGGCAGGGACAGGGGGAGATACATATATATATATATATATATACACACACATATTTGAATTCTCATCAGGTTGCCCAGAACCTTCCCCCAGCAAACGCTAACTAGTTGAATTCATGAGAGCACTTTATAGGCACAGAGTGAAGAGTCAAATTATCATCACTATTTTTATCACCAGTCCCTGCTGGTATTAGAAATTTCGGGAAGGACGTGTGGCTGTCCTGGTGAACATTGGCCAGGAATCTCTACGCCATACTGACTGAGGTGGGTGCCTGAACTTGATCAGTGCTCCATTTTGGCAGTAAAAATTTCCTCTATTTGACTCTCCTTATCAGAGGTGCAGTGATATGGTCACTTATTGATCTATCATTTCACAAGTGTCCTGTGATGACCCAAACACCAAGTCCAGTGCACCCCAGGGCTGAATTCCTGTTTGTGTTGCTACTTTTGTGGAGACCTAGATCCAAAAAAGTTAGAGTTTTTGTAAAACCCATCACTATTCATTATTTTCCTAAATAAATGGTCTTGTATAGGCCTGTAGTTGTTTATCTATTGGATTCATATTAGTATTGAGTATACAAGAATGTACAAGCACCAGCAGAAGAATTGGGAGAAGTCCCTCTTTGTTTACAAAAGCAAGCCTGGGTGTTTGAACTAACTTTTAGAAATAACTATATATGTTCTTAAATGAACACTTTTGTGTCAACCACTACCTTAAATCTTTTCCATGTACTAGGTATCTTACCATCTTATTAAATTCTCTAATCAGCTCTGGGAAGTAGGTAAGGAGATCTTACTTCTAGAATTAGGTACAGAGACCAGAACCAGCTGTGGATAAATTACTAATTTCCCTTTGCACTCTAAATAGAAATAACATTTATGATGATTTTACTTTGGTGCTCATATAATCGTCTGAGATGCTCCAATTTTATGTGACATAGGAAATAAAATAGCTTAGAATGCTTAAGTTATAGTAAATAGAGGCTTTGCTAAGCTGTAACCGGGGTGAGGAGAATAGCAAATGCTCTCATAGTTATGATGTTGAAACTGTGATCTCCAGATTATTTTGTTGTCAGAATAAAAAATAATCCAGTGACCATTGAGGGTTCCAATCACAGTCCCACAATTTGAGTTATGCTGAGAGCATTTGCTCCATAGCAGTGTAGCACTGAGTAAGAGCATGAGAGACTAATTTAGAAATTATTAATTTAGAGCTTAACATAAAGAGTTTATTCCTTTTTGGGGAGACACAAAGTGACAAAGTCACCAATCAAAGCCCAAAATCATTATCACAGTAGTTTTTGCTCTTGGGCTTTGTGGGTGAGACTGAAGTTCAGTGTACAATTTGTTATCGACAAAGACCAAGTCCACGGAGACACCATTATGCCAGGATGTAAACACTTGTTAGATGTTCAGGGGTGCCTTTTTTTGCATGGCTTGCAAATTTCCTTGCTTACCCTGGTAAACACTGAGTCATTTCCATGAACGCTATCTGATTGGTTCTGAGTGGCTAGAGCCAGTGTCCCAGGGTGGACATGTCTGTTTTGGGGATAACAGATGGACAAAGTCAAGGACACATTTGAAAGTGAGGTCCAGACCTTCTGTCCTCAACAGCACTGATTCCGATTTGTCATGGATGAATAACATTGCATCATGCCTGTCCATTTAGAAAACACCTTTATCTTCTCTTCTTCTTCTGTTTATATGCAAGGAGACAAATATGCAAAGAAACCCGGGCGGGGGTGCAGGGAAGGTAACTGACTCGCCCACATGACATGAGTAGAAGTCCAAGAGTTTATATTTGTGGTCTCCACATTTTGATGTGCATTATAGTCACCTGCAGCACTTGTGTTTGGGGCTTCTGGCCCAGAGTGTGAAGGTCAGCAGTCTAGATGGAGCCTGGGAACTTGTGTTTCTCACAAGTCCCCAGGAAATATTGAAGCTGCTGTCTCCAAAGACCACACCTCAAGGACCATCAGATTAGGAGGAAGGCTTTCCGAGTGCTAACCTGGAGCTCTTCTCTCCAGTTCACGCTCCCCACGCACCATAAACGGCCACAGCTCCCATGGGCTTCCTTCACCCATTATTTGAATTTGATCTTTCTTTAAATGTAAAACACTGTTTTATTTGAACATTTGAAATCTTTACAACTGAAGGCTTTCTACCTTATTGAAACATTTTAACTGAAATGGAAAACATATCATATTTTTTCCCTCCTAGAGAGGAAACCAACAATTACTAGTTGTGATGTTAAAGGCTATTCAAAGAAAACCTATGATTTAACAAGAAAATGGAAACTGTTGAGTGTAGTGGCATTCATGTAAATGGTCCCCTTTGCCCAAAAGAAGCGTATAATAGATACAATAAACATGCAATCTGCTTGCAGTTGCCCTGAACCCTATCTAAGTCTTCACAAAAATGAGGTGTCCGAGACATGTATTTGAAGAATTTCACAGTATCTAGGAAAAACAAATTATTTACACTTATTATTTTTTTAAATTTTAGATAAATATGAGGGTACAAATGATTAGGCTACATTGTGTTTCTAAAGGAAAGTTCAAGTTGTACTTGAGCCCTTTACCCAGGGGGTGTGCTGTACAACCTCCCATTGTACACATTAGGCGAGTGCTTGCCAATGCCCGTCCCACTTCCCCTTTTCCATTTCCATCCTCTCCCCTTCCGCCCACTTGAGTATAATTATGTTTTTCTCTTGCATGGGCCTGTAGTTGTTTATCTATTGGATTCATATTAGTATTGAGTACATTGGATACTTTTTTTCCAAATTCTTGTGATACTTAACTATGTGCTTCAATTCTATTTAGGTAAGTACAAAAGATGGAAAGTCTCTGTCTTTTTAAATGGCTTAATGGTATTCCATGGTATACATACATTAGAGTTTATTAATCCATTCATGGGTTGACGGGCACTTGGGTTGATTCCACACCTTGGCGGTTGTGAATTGAGCTGCAGTAAGCATTCTAGTGCAAATGTCCTTATGGTGAAATAAACACATGAAAAAATAAATGCTCATCATTCTTAATCATCAGAGAAATGCAAATCAAAACCACTCTGAGATATTACCTAACTCCCAGTAAAAATAGTCAACACCACAAAATCCCAAAGCTGCAAATTCTAGTGTGGATATGGAGAGAAGGGAACGCTTTTACACTGCTGGTAGGACTGCAAACTAATGCAACCTCTATGGAAAGAAGTATGGAGATCCTTAAAGAGCTAAAGATGGACCTTCCACTGTATTTACATTTAAAAAGGAGTTAGCACAGCATACTCCAAATCTCCAAGACTGAATTTTACTTACCAGGGTCTCTTGATCTCAGTCCTATTGACATTTGGGGCTGGATAATTATTTATTGGGGGTGGGGTGTGTCAGGGGCTTATTCTGTTCATTGCAGAATGTAAAGCATATCAGGGACCTCTACCCACCAGATGCTGGTAGCACCTGCTTAGTTATAACAACAAAAAATGTCTCAGACTTGGCCAAATGTTGAGAACCAAAGGTTTAGGAGAAAGGGACTCCAATTAGTTGAGTTTCTACTCCATGACTGAGGCCATGGGGAGGGCATCCAGGATAATCAGTTTGTTTAATTCAATGTGAGTAAAAAATCTGAGGAGGCTTCAACCCCCAAGCACCTTCTTTTCATGGTTACTATTCCTGAAATCCCACTAAATATTTGCTTTCCTTTGAACTAAAACTTGCCTATATTTTTGTTTATGAAATGTGTTCAAGGTGCAAGGGCTCTGGAAGTGGTAATATACCATGACTCACACCTCACTGGGGACACCGGTAACAGGCACAGAGGCAGGGACAAGTGAGTTCAAGGTCAAGGAGGAAGGAAAGGTCAAAAGCGCTGAACAAATTTCACCATCACCAAGATTTTGCAGTCATTCTCCTAACAAAAAGGACAGGCCAAGTTGAATTCCTGACGTGTGGCTCTCTAAGGTGGTCACATTTTACAGCTTCAAGATTCTCCAGGTTTCAAAGCCTCTTTCTTGTCATTTATTCATTCAGTCATGGAACAAATGCCCATTGAACGAGGTAGCATGAACAGAAAAGCAATCAAAAGTAAGCCAGCAGATACAGCACCGTGTGCTATGGTGGAAAGACGCAGTGGGTATGATGGGGTCACAGAAGAGAAATACCAGCTGATCTATCTGGGAAGGCTTCCTGGAGGAGGTGCTGGCTGAGCTGGATCGTAAAGGATAGATGTCAGCTAGCCAAATGAGGATAACCCCAGAAGGCGAGCAATGGCAAACGTGGCATATCAGAGAGATGTGAAGTTAGAGCTGCAGAGTCCAAATGGAGGAGTCTGTGTCATGCCAGGTGAAGAACTTAGTTTGCATTTCATCCAGAATCTTAAGGGAATTAATGAAGTACTTAAGTTAGGGAATAAACTGAATACAAATCACAAGGAATGAGATAAAAGTGAGACAGAAACAAGCTAAATTTCTAAGCTAAATCCCTAATTTTCCAAAGCTAAACACCTCATAACACTTAACCCTTTCCTCCATGTCCCAAGACTGCATTTGCCCCAATTACCTTGTGCTGGCTTCATCCAGGCCAACCTTCCTGCCTTCCCACCTACCCACATCTTGGAATAGAGAAAAATAAGAGAAGCTTGGAAAACAGGCTTTTCTTATTTTTGCGCACAAATGTGTGGATCATGCTGATTAAGTGTTAATGTAAATTTAAATCGAGTATTATTTATAAAAGGATGGCAGTAAGCTTATTTTGAGTAATTTGATAGGCAGATAAGACCACAATCTAAAACGCATCAGCTTTCAATCAGAAGTTGGAGCTATTCTGGAATTGCCAAAGCTTTCTATGAAGCATCAAACTAGAAATAGAAGAGACTGGACTTGTTCATATCATTGTAGGTTTTCTGATTCTGTGGGATTGCATCAGAACAAGTAGAAATCGCTTCAAGTGCTGTCATTATCATGTTCTTTCTTTCCCACATTGTGATTATATAGGTAAATGTTGTTGATTCCTCAGGCTAACTCTTAAAATTCTGTGTGAATACTCAGCATGATGACAATGTGTTTGGAAGGGTATTTAGTATCGGCATTAAGGAATAAGAGGGCACCAGACCAGTGAGATAGTTTGATAATCACGAATTCACTTAATGCCTTCTCTGGCCCCAAACTCCAGCATAAAGAACTGCCCTGAAATACTCAAAAGAAATGCAATGCTTTTGAATCTATTTTCTATTTTCCAAGGGCATGATACCACCACTTTCATTAAGAGATCCCATTTCTGGTGAATCTTTGAACTTCTTGATGTTTGCTTTGAACATATGTAGTAAGCATTCAACAAATATATGTTGAATCAATGAATGGTAATGAATGGTAATGGGATGCAAACTTCCACATAAGACTGAAATAGAAAACATAAAAGAGGTTGTTGTCGGAACCAATCAATCCCTGGGAATTCCAATTATATATCTTTTTTTTGCAGAAGTGAACTTTACAGTCACTGTTGGTTTCATAAAATGAAAATAACCCCAGACAGGAGAAAATAGAAGTCAGAAAACATTTTAGAACACACGAATGAATATTTATATATAGTCAAAGAGAAATAGTAATTTTTTTAAAACATTTTGATTATTTTTTAATCAAAAATAAATCAAAATTTTATTTTATAAAACCAAACATTAATTTTTTTTGTAATTAATTTTAAGAGAAATCAAAGATAGAAGTAATAGATGTAATAAATAAGTAAGACCCCAAAGCAGGTCAAACTGAATGGTATGCCAGTGATTCGGCAAGCTCTGAGTTTCCTGGCAGACAAAGCAAACAGGGTTTTGATAAAAAGCAAGAAGTGCCTAGTACCTCTTTCGGCTGTTACTGATGCTGAGAATGTGGGGATGATGACTTTTAGCAATGACCAAGTCGCCCATTTGGTGTCACTAACTTAAAATCTATTTGCATATTTGTTGTAAATGACTCACAATCAGTGTTTCTAGGATATTAACATTGTTGGTCAATGCAACCCTTGTCCAATTTCTCCTCCCAATGCACAAACCAAGTTTAAAATGCAGTAAGGTACTATTTTCCTAGAATCCAGAAGGATTTTTAAAATAGGTAATAAAACTGAGGCTGGCTGTTTATATTGTATTGCCTACAGAGTTTCAGTAACTTTATTCAGTATTTGCACCAGCCAGAAACTTTGTATGACTTTTGAAAACACTATTTGGATTATGATATATTTCAAACTTGAAAAAAGCTCAAAAAATAACGTCAGACTCTTTTATACCTGCTACTTAGATTTAACAAAACACTTTGCCATAATTCCTTCGGAGCTTTTGTTTGAAATAAAATGGATTTGAAGGTGATCCTCCTTAGCTGACTCTCTTTCCTTACTCTCAGAGAAAACCTTTACTCATCTTAACATTGTTGTGTATTTTTCCCACACTTACGTTGTACACGTATGTTCTCACTAAAAAGATACATAATCTTTTTTCACATGCTTTGAGAATGTATGTAAATAGTTTCATGCTAAAGGTCCACTTTTGATCATTGCTTTGTTCCTGAAGGAAGTTTTTCTAGTTTTAACTGTGTTCATACTTACTATGTAAGTCTGTCTCCCTGATTTCTCTGCCCTGTGGTATTTCATTGTGTGATACATTTGTTTATCCCCTGTTGATGAACGTGTAGGCTATTATGTGCAAAGAGGCGGTAGCAGATGGTATTCCCACATCAAATCCTGATAGTGAGCCCAGCAGGCATCTGACATCATCAGACTTTTATGTTTGCATAGTTGAGGAGCTTACATTATCTCTCTATTGCTTTACTGAAGTTTTCCTGATACTACTGAGGTTAATGATATTTGGACTTCCTCTCTGTGAATTAATTAATAACCTTTTCTCATTGCAGAGGTGGGAAAATGGCAGGAATATTTTGTCATTTATTTAACATTAGTTATAGTTTTCTTTTTTTTTAGTTGTAGTTTTTTTTTTAATTAAATGATAGTTGTGTACATTAATGTGATCATGGGGTACAGTGTGGTGTTTTCACATACAATTTGAAATATTTTCATCAAACTGGTCAACATAGCCTTCATGTCATTTTCTTAGT